>NW_008825114.1:13354674-13361318 GCF_000699105.1 Pygoscelis adeliae
AGGAATCATTTTTTTGCAGGCTTTCTGGTAGCACTTGGGAAGATCCCACTCAACACCTATCACTATCTGTAGGCGTCTAAGAGCTTTTGAAATCTAACCCCTTTTCTCTTCCCTCCTCTCAGTGTTTTGGAAAGACTGCCATTAATCTGAAGCAAGAAAACTGTGAGCCATGGAAACTTCAGTGCAATGGAAAATGTTACATCTTGGGGTCCGGATTAGGGCTTTATTTCATAAAGCTGTTCAGGAATGTGCATCGGAAATGTAAATTTGGCACTAAAGCAGTCATAAATAAATAGATGATACCTAAGGTTCACAATAATAGGTAACTCATGAACCAGGAAGTTATGAGCAGTGGCCTTGTGTATGTGCCATTTCCACTAGCCTGCACTTGTTGACGTAAAAAAAAGCCGTTAAGAGACAGCTTTTGCTCCTATGTAAAAAAAACATTTGCATAAGGGACTGTTCTTTCAAGGTCTTCTATGTCATTTTCATCAAAGAATATCACAAAGGCATTTCAATATACTGAGATCTCTCCTGCTGCAGATAACTAGGGCTACCACCATTTTGGAAAGATATCTGTGACAAAGCTGTAAAACAATCAAAACTGATGTCCCTTTAAATGGGTTCAGATTTCCTATCTGACTGAAATGGCTAGTGACTGCTAGCATCGCCATTTATGCATTTTTGATAGCCTATGTGAAAGGAGTTTGCTGTCTTTCTAATCTCTGCTGAACAAATAGCCACACCGTAAAAGCAAATGACATCAACTAGCATCCTCCCTTATTGGCAGGGCTTCCAGGTTTGGCAGGGAGACCGGGGCCTGAACTGGGGATGCAGAGCAAACACTACTACTTTTCCCAGACTGATTGTCTCTCTGGCAGAGGATTTAAATATATTGTCAGAGCCATGTTGGGTCATTTACATTTGCCTGCTTGGACCTCTGCCATCGATCAGGAGAAGACTGCAGTTTCCTAAAATGCCATCCCAGTACTTTTTCAGAACATTGAATTTCCATTAGAAGAAGCCAAATTTGCAGCTGATAAGAAATAATTTCTTACTTCATAACAAATACTTATTCTTTGATTCTTTTTGATTGGCCTTTTCTTACCTTGTGACTCTGATTTTGAATTATTGTACAAAAGGTAGTTTAGCAGACAGTATATTTCCTACCTTAGGTCTTCTCTTTTTTTTTTTAATTATTAATCAGCCCTTGTCTTTAGAACATAAAATGATTATGCTGGGACAAACTGTTAAAACTAAGCTCCAATTTGTCATTCCTCTCACATCTGCTGCAGCTTGTACTGCAGATCAGAGGTTAGTTGTAAGCGGGCTGTAAGAGCCTGTATTTCTTACCCTGCAGCGCCACCAAAGGCTGTCGGGGAAAAATGAATCTGAAATTTAACCCAAATGAGCCTTGCTGTCTGCATGCAGCCAAAGGCTGTTCCAGATCTGGGAGCAAAGCCTCAAAGCCTGCCCTGTGCTTGTTCTGGCTAGTGGAGGCTGATGTGGATCCAAAGAAAGCTCTGTCAATGTTCCTTGCTGTTGCAGACACTGAGGAGCACCTCATTTACAGCCAGCACCAAGAGGACAAGCAAGGTGGATGGAGTGTTAGGAATGATCCAAAAGTTTCATTAGATACAGACCATGTCCTGAAAGAAGCTAGCAAAAGATGAAGAGTTCTTTAACTTAGCAACTCAGAGCTTCATGTCTGAGAGCAGTCATTAAAAAAATCCATGCAATGAAAAAGTACAGTGCTTTTCAGTAGGAATTTGCCTGTGAGTCTTGGTTGGAGATTTCATATCCTCCTGCTTATTCCCCTGCAACCCAGACCAGTTGAATGGCTGCCTGTATGTACCCTGTGGCAGAGAGCTTCTTTGCCTGGTACCAGATGCAGTCCCAGCAATGCTACACACCCTCCTTCATTTCTTTCTCACATCTGTCACTTTTCTCGTGAAGTTCTTCCCTTGGGGCAATTGTAATATCATATTTCTAATAGGTAGTGTCAGATTTGATCTCACAGATTTTGATTAATTTGCAACTCTTTTCCAAATTCCTGTGCCCTTCCCCTGGGGACGAATTAAGGCCTAACCTCTATTGATTAGAAAGGTAATTCTCTGAAACTCCTCTTTGTAGGAAGGAATGACTTCTGAGAGAAAATAAAAAGCCATTCTAGAGTATTTTTCAAAAAAAAAAGTTGAAGAAGGAAGAGGAGAGGTGGTCTCTTAGGAAGAATAGTCTGCAGGAATGGAATAAAAAAGGCTTCTGAAAATGCAGAATAATGGAATGGATGGAAAGGGATATTCAGAATATTATAAGGTGTATCAGATGAGGAATGATTGCCAGATGACCTCATTAATTGGATAAGGATTAGCTAGTAATGCTTACTATAAAATGTTGCGTGTAGGAATGTTTTTATCTATATCTTCAAGATGCTAGGATGTTACACATGTATACCAGGGCAAACATAGTTAAGATGGGTGAAGCACTTGTGTTCTAGTACTTGGCCGGGCTTCCCAAATACAAAACTGTTCTCTTTCTGCTGGTGTGTATACAAGTTTCTCATTAATCAGTTGATTACTGCATCTTAGGGACTTGTGAGGTCTTGAAAAGCTCCTATTTCTGAAGCTGTTTAGTTGTTCCAAATAGTGTGTGTTTTGTGTCCTCTTCCTATTGTCAAGAATTCCCATCTCAGGCAGGACTCACCCTTGGTGATAAAATAAACAAAGATGGTTTCCTGCTGTGCGTTTGGATAGGAAATTAGAAGTGTAAATCTAAAATTGCTGCCCTTGTTTCTCAGATGGCATCTCAGAAGGAAGTTAGCTTGCTCTTCTTTAAGAAAGGAGGGAAGTGTCAATGGTCTGTCTCTCTGTAGAAATCAAGGAATGCTGGTCATAGGAAAAGTGATGCTATGCATGCCACTACATTGCCTTTCACTCTATTGCCTTTCACTCTTACAGAGTGATAAAGTTTTCCTCAGATACCAAACAGCTACATTTGCCAGCCTTTCTCCAGAAAAGATTACTAGAACAGAACAGGAGAAAAGTGTTGGTTTTGGACAGAGGGGTATTATTATGAACGCATATGCCTTATTTCCATGAGTAATATATCACCTGTTGTGTAATGCTCTTCACACCACCTGTCTTTCACACAATGAAGGAAAACAGTAAATGAAAAAAGCCAAGACACAAATTTTCCCCTGTTTCACCGATGAATTTGTAGCCCTTTTTGTTATTATATTTGAGCGAGTCAGTTGTGTGGTTTTAGGCCCACTAATGCCTTTCACCTCTCCAGCTTACAAGTGGCCTATCACTTAATCAGCTTGCATTTTGGTGCAGGGCACATGGACCAGATGCAGTACTGATGGCAGAAGGCAACCGTCCTGCTGAGCTGACCCAGTCTCAGATGCTTCACATTGCCCAGCAGATTGCAGCTGGTATGGTTTACCTGGCGTCACAGCACTTCGTGCATCGGGATCTTGCTACCCGGAATTGTCTGGTTGGTGAGAACCTACTCGTGAAGATTGGGGATTTTGGGATGTCTAGAGATGTGTACAGCACGGACTACTATAGGGTAAGTGAAGTGCCGTAATTGGTAATAACCTAGCTCTTGTTCAGCCATCTTACCACATTGCTGTGACTGATTCTGCTTTTACGGTCGACTATCTGTCTGTCAGGTAATTTAGAGGCTGGCATATGGAGAACCTGGTTTTGAGTTACAAAGTTTTGGTAAATTTAGAGGGAGTTAGAGTAAGATTGTCATGTCCTGTTGTTTATCTACGTTGACTTTATATTCTAATAATAAATCACAGAAAGGTCTTTTTCTCTGGGCAGAAATTTTGCATCTTTGCTTGGCTTTAGTGAAGAAGCAGCAGCAGCAGCTAAAAAGGAAGAGTGGGTAATCAAATTTGGCCCAACATTTTGACGTTATTAAAATATGTTCTTATATATTGCTAAGACAAATGGAAATTGTAAATTTTGGGTATTGTACAATGTTTCAGTTTACCAGAGGAGGTGTAAGTACTGGACAGCAGCACTGGATCTCAGGAAGAGGCTAGGTGAGAAATTGTTATATACTCAGCACCTGAAAGGCTGTCAGTAATTTTTTCCTGCCTTAAGCCAGGTCTTCAGTCCTACTGCTTATGGTTGAAGACTTGTTTTGTGGTGGGTAAGAGTAACCCATCGTGCTTGTTCATTCTGGCCCAGGCCGTTTTCTCTGAGCCTGGTTGCCATAAAATGATCTCTGAGGTTTGCAAAGGGCTTCTAGGATCGCTAGGTTAAACAGGTCTGTGTACATTAATTACTGTTGTCGATGTTGTCTTTGTACTATTTGCCAAGTCATGTAGTTGAGAGCATTTGCTGTTTGCCACCACGTTAGTAATTTCATGATTGGAATTGAAGCTATCAGGTGTTTGTGGCTTGGGGAAGGCAATCCGTGGCCAAGCTGTTAGTTTATAAACCCTAGAGTTTATCCTGTAAGATAAGCCACTCAGCATCTTTAAGCACATTTTCTGTATCTGCCTCTCACATGACTTGGTGCCAGTGAATACCTTATAGATAAAACGAAGACCTCCTCCTTAGCCACCCAATTTGAGCTGCTGTGTCCATAAAGTAGAGTGTCACCTCAGCATCAGTGTTTGTGAGATGCCCGGAAAGAGATTGTCTCTACGTCCGGCTGAGGCTGGACAGAGCAGAGGAAGCTACACACAATAATTATTGTTGTGTTGTTTCACTTAACAGCTGAGAAATAACAGTCTCCTCTGTTCTTTGTCTTTTCTTTCAAAAGGCAAACCTAGTATTTAGTAAACATATGAGCTAGATTCCTCTTACACTTTGTTATTTTGGAAACTTGGCACTTCAAGCTATCTGGTCAATGTAAAACAAGCACGACTGCACTTCACAACTTGGAAAAATATACAGAATGGTAATCACTGCCTCTGTTTGTGTTTGCGAGGACACCAGTGAGCACCAAAGGCCAGGGTTTCTTGATTTTGCCTACGAAGTATGAGCAATACTTGTTGGGACTGGAGGTGTGTCTCTGTTCTGTACTTCAGTGAGACTGGATTTGTTTACCATGTTCGTCATTACACTTAAGAATGAATGTCCATGCTTATCACTAAGTGTTTGCAAAGGCCTTGACAGTCAGAGGCAGCATTTTTGAACAATAAATGCTCTGCTTACTTTTGGAAAAATGAGTAACTCCTTGCTGCAGAAAAACTACCTGCAAAAAGAGATGGAAGCTAAGTAATCATATGGGCTTCCTGGGGACAACTGAGGCCTGGCACAGACATGTGATAGTGTACTGAATCTGGTGTCATCTTACCTGCTTATGTACCTCTGGGTTTAATCCTTGAGTCTTACACATGAGCCCTCAAGCAAAGTTTCTACCCAATGAAGCACAAATTTAGAACAAGACCCATGACCTGGAGAAAGCAGGGGTTCACCAAAGGAAATTCGGGTAACCTGGGTTGTCCTTGGTTACCTCTCAAAGGACCTCATTCAAGGGGTACACTGCATTTCTCACTGCGTCATACAGAATCACTCTCTTCTTTCCTTCTTCTCTCCCTCTTCATGACTTTTTTTGAGGCCAAGGGAGGATTTGTGGCATCCAGGGTGTAACAAAGGAGAAGAAAGAGGGAGTAGTGTGAAGAGGGTGCAATCATGGATGTAAGAGAGGGAACGAATAAGGCAGGAAAGGTAAGTGTAGAGAGGTGTTAGTAAAAGACACAAGTGGGAACGAAGGGAGAGGGAGGTAGAAAAGTGTCAGAGGGCATGAATGAAGATACAAAGTAGGATGGCTCCATCCAAATTGACGGTGTAAGCTTGCAGTATGATGGATGGATATAAAACTTACAGTTGGGTAGTTGCTTGTTCTGCACAGTGAAAAAAACAAGAAGGACCATTCCTCTGGCCCCTCATGTTCCAGCTGGCTTCTAGCTGGTACAGAGGAGGGACAGAGCCACAGCCTGCTGTGCCACCATATTTCACAGTGATAAAAGTTGAAAGTTACAGTTGAGCCTGTGAGGTTTTGGCCTGCCCTGCTTGAGCCATTTGTGGGCCGGTCAGAAGCTGGTCATGAAACAGTCAAGGCTATGATGACTTTCCAGGCGGTTGCCTGGAGAATTATATCCATGGCAGACCTAAGTAATGAAACTGTCAGCGATGACACTGGGATGGCACTGACCTACCATACCTAATTGTTTATAGCAGCCTAAGTCTTTTTAAATGCTCAGGCTTAATCACATACATAGAAGTAATTCTTCCCCAACCTTGACAGCTTTATCTGATGCTTGTTGGAAGGATTTACACAGCTCCAAAAAGCTCTGCAAGAAATGGTTCAGCATTTGTGTTTATTAATACACTGGAATCAGTTTTTTGGGATCCTACCACCCTGTCAGGATGTTAGATTTGCCCAAGATGATTATTTTTAGCTTGCTTCTGTAAGATAAGGATGATCCCCAGTCCTAGTTCACTGTTAGATTGTTAATGACATTCTGCATTGAATCAGCTCAGTTGTTAAGACACGCTTCAGGGAAGAGAGGGAGAGAAATAACCCTTGGGCTGGGAATACATGTGATGCGTGGCCCTGATTGCACAAGCTTTGCTTTTTCCCCTCCGTTCTTTTTTTCCTTTCTTTTTCATCAGGAA
>NW_008825114.1:13361374-13366276 GCF_000699105.1 Pygoscelis adeliae
CGGTGGTTGTGTGTGGGGGTGTGTGGGGGCTGGTGCACATGCTAGCATTCAGTGTAACAGGAATAGTTTTCAATAGTCAGACCAGATGAGCCCAGGGACATGAAGAAACTGCAGTGGCTTTTCTTACCCAGCACGGCTGTCCTCCCCAGGCCAAACTAAAACAACTGTCAAGTGATTAGTTCGGTCTGTGTGCCAAACAGCTCCAGCGACGCTCTGCTGCACTGCAGTCCTTGTAGCACAGTGGGTCATTTCACAAAGTTACTTGCAGAGCTTAGGTCTCAGGTTCATTAGGGGCTTTTAGTTGTTTTGTTGATGTCTGGCTTTTGTTGTTTGGGCTCCCAACCCCCACAGGTCAGGATATCCCATCTTTCCCTCTGATACCCAAGTAGTGTGACTCAGCAGCAGCTTTCAGTGGCTTAAAGTATTGACACTGAAGCATGGGAACAACTACTTTGCTAATATTTGTTCTTGTACTCAGAGATAGTATATCGGGCCCTTTTTAGGCTTCCAGTTTGCAAGTGGTTGCTCAGTACTTGGTCTTAAAATACTTTTATGCATTCTTTATCATATGCAAAAAACTTAACAGAACAGAAAAAAAAAGGAAGGTCATCTTTTCCCAGTGCTTGGAAAAACTCAACAGGGATATGCTTTAAATATCCAGCCTGGGCAGCCAACTACAGGCTTGAGCCAAGATTTTGGATGAAACTGTGATTTCACCAGAGTAAGCAAGAGTTCTGCCATTAACTTCATTAGGACCAGAATTTCACCCTTCCACATTTTTATGTTTGTCCAGTGCAGGATAGAGACTGTTTCTGATTTAGATTTATGGAGCTCAGTTGTGTAATCCCTATTTAGCTATTGTATAACTTCCTTGCCTTTATGCAACAGCGCAGGGAACAGTGGAGAAAATAAGGACTCCTTTCCGCTGTTTGTACAAACCGCACAAGGATGTGTCAAAAGACTGGGGCTATTAGTGTGGTTTCCATCTTCCTTTAGGCTCAACTCACCCCAAAGGGATAGAGAGGTTCATAAGTCACAAATTAGTTTCCTCCACTTATGGCACAGGTGGGGCAGAAGAACCCAAGAGGATGTGTTTCAGTATAAAGTCCAGTGACCCGGTTTCTCTTTAAAACCATCTGCATATTTTGTACCATGTTTTGCTATTTAAAGAGAGCATAGCACGGAGGATTGGAAGAAGCAATACAGGTTACTGAGCCCAAGCCTTCCACTCTTGCAGGAAGCCACGCAGTAGGTGTTAAGGGTGGGAGGAGCTACAAGAACCTCAGACCTCCTCAAGCTACATGGAAAACCCCAACACTCATTAACACTTTAGCCCCTTGGCACCAAGGGGCACCAAAGCCCATAAAAATTCCAGTCTGCCAGGGGAAAAGAGGAGGAGACATCAAGGGTATCAACAGTGTCCTAAGCCCCTAAAGAGAAGTTATGTTTGGCAAAAATTCCTGAGAGATCTTAGGAAGTCAGTCACACCTGACACACAACAGGAGGTGACAGTAATCCCCATCAGTCTGTCTCGGTGATAATTACCTTCTGAGCCGGCAAACTGTATAATGCTATGAGTGCATGAGCCAGCTGCACCAGCCTGTGGCATTACTGGGGTTTGGTGACAGCCCTCAGAGTACAGTTGGCCCTGTCGCCTGTCGTCAGTGCCTCAGAGCAGTGTGGGAACCGAACTTGACCCAGAGCCAGATCATACAGCAAGAGGGGAAACAAAAATGCAGGCGGCAAATGCAAGTCCTGAAGAAAGACTTTAGTTAAACAAATGAATATGGAGCACCCTGCAAAACGCTGACAGCCTTCTTCTCAAATGTCTCTCAGGTATACCACAAAATTGAATAGCAGCAGTCTTGTATCTCTGAAGCTTAAATTTCTAACTCCTGGATCATTCCTGTCCTGTAACATAGCCCCCCGTCCATCAAAGTAGATGTTGCAGATAAGTAGGATACTGGTGCCAGGGCTTTCCCCAGAAGGCTGCTCCACAACCTCACTGTCCTAACGGATGCAAATTTTCTTTTTTATCAGTAACCTGAATTAATTCATGACCAATGTACACCTTCTTGATTACATTATTCTCCTCCCTTCCTAGCCTTTATGTCCCAAGTGTATTTAGAAAAAGTACTCCTGTACCATGCCAGACTGTTTTGGAGGGTTAAAGAAGGCACACTGTCAGGAGAAAAGGTTCTTCATTTTTCTTCTCCCTATAGTAGCCATCTCGCATGACTTCCAGTGTGTGCAACAGCAGTTTCAGTGCCTCTTTCTGGTACAGACATCACTAGGACTGTGAGCAGTACTTTCCAAATGAGATTTTGCCTGTTCTTGGATCAGAGGTACTTCCCAGCCTCTAATGAAAACATGCTGCATGGTACATCCTAGACGCGCATAGCCTGTGTCATTGGCACACAGTCACTGTATTGTCAGACAGTGCCCTGGGCCACTCTGATCTTCCACTCCTTCCAAATGAAGAACATCCCCTTTTTTTGAAGTCTTTGGTTTCAATCCCTCAGTGAATGACTTTGCAGTTCATACTGGCACATTTTGTACCTCTAGTGGTTGAGAAAGACTGTTGTCTCTCTTTTATTTTTAGCTTCTTTGGGGACTGTTTTTTTTTAAAAATTAAAATTCAGATCTTGTCTGATTTGGTGGTGAGTAAAGAACTAAAGAA
This sequence comes from Pygoscelis adeliae, assembly GCF_000699105.1. Lineage (NCBI taxonomy): Eukaryota > Metazoa > Chordata > Aves > Sphenisciformes > Spheniscidae > Pygoscelis > Pygoscelis adeliae. The sequence continues at coordinate 13,364,055 of NW_008825114.1, forward strand.
ACAGAATCATGATACCAAAAAGTAAACAGCTGAGGGGGTGAGAAGGATTTGTAAGGAAGTTTCCGAGATTTTTGTGGCTTTGTTTCTTAATGTTTTGTTTCTTGATCACTTCTATTTAATGTTAACGTTAAGTGAGTATTTTGGGAAAGGATGTCTTTTTAAAACAGAGTTCCTATGTGCTTTCAGTTAAGATGTGAGAAGTTATTACACTTCTTAGCCTCCCAGGAAGACTTCCAGAAAAACTAAGGATTACACAATTCGTTATTCCAGGCCAATTTTAAAAATACCCAGCTTTCAGACCTTCTCTCTGTATAAAAAGGCCAAAAACCCTTTTGAGAAACTGTTTTGACACTTGGGAGTATTACAGTCCTCAGCAAACGGTCCTAATTCTGATCTCTGCTGTTGCTTAGCAAAGCCAGAGTTGCAGTTTGAAGACAGTGAAATAACATTAGTATTAGAGTAGTGAAATGGCAAAGAGCATCTTGCCCACTAGGCATAGTCCTTCCTTCATGTGTGAACCTCAATAGTGCTGTATTTCTGGCAACTGCATAATACACTTTTCTGGTGACTGTATGAAACATTTGCTAAAAGATAGTGCTGGTAAAATAATCACCAGAGAGTGATCTCGCTTAAGCTATTTCCAGTACCAAATGCCTATTTGCAAAGAGAATTAATGCATGACAGCAAGGGGCTAAAAAAAGAAAAGGCTGGATTATCATTATTTGGGCTGTAACTAGCCAGGCAAGCACCACGATACAAATGTTTACAGTGAGGAACGAATGTCTGTCTATTCTGAAAGGGCAATAGCAGCAAACACCTGCAGGTCTCAGCTGTCACTACGGAGTTGAATACCTGTGTGGGGGAGTTTGGAGGAGGCTGCACTAAAGAAAACAAGAGAGAGTTACTGAGAAGTCAAGCAGCTTGTCAAGGCATCCTCGTAGGTGTGTGTATTGAATTGTCACAGTTTGAAGGCACAGTTTGAAGGCTTTTTATTAGCTGCTATTTTTGCATCCATTGCTCAAAAGGAAATTATCTGCTTCCCTACATGGTCTTTTCGGCTCTCCTCCTCCGTCAGAGGCTCATTGCATCATGTGTAGTGCTGGGGAGGACAGAGGGTTCCAGCAGCCCTGGAGGACTGTGCACAGATGATTTCATGCAACTGGAAACAATACAGGAAATAATGGGCCAGCTAGAGAGATGTAAATCCGAACTAGCTGCCTTGAAGTCAGTGCAGTAACTCTGAACTTAAAGTAATGTAATCGCAAGCAGAATTAGGCCTAATGATTTTACAGGGCTTTTGGGAGCTTCCTAAAGGTCACCACAATGTCAGCATTTAGAAACTTGTATGCAGAAGGACATGGTGTTATCCTGATGCTAAAGGGTTAGCAGCGTGGCTTGATACCTGTTACTACTTGCCCATGCCAGAATATATTCTGTTGTGTGCAGGAAGCATGCTCTTTCCCCAGCTCGTACTTACACATCCCTGACTGCTGGTGTTTTGTCTGGAATTGCAGTTACCTGCTCAGTTGTACACAGAGAGGCCAGATTCAGCTTTCTCTCAAGCAAGTACAGTTCCATCATTTTTAGCATGGCTATAGATGTAGTCACTTCCCAAGTAAAGTTTTCTCATCATCTTCACGCCAGGGTCATTGGTCTTGCTTATAGTTCTGTTTCCATCTGTTTTCACTGAGACAGATCCTAAGAGGGGAGTCCAAGAAAGTTTTCCATATTAGTGCTAGGAGAAGGAACATCAGATGTTCAGCATGTGTAGTGTGCTGCATTTAACAGTGAGTTAAGTCTTGCAGGGTTAAAGACAAGACAGTAATACAGAAAATGAGATTTTTAACTGGGATGTTGTGACATACTTTGTTTTGCCAGATTTAAGCCCCCTCTCACATGGAATGTGCAAGTGGGAAGCCAGCTCCACGACTCCTGGAACACATTCTTCTTCAGTCTGTGAGATCAAAGAGTATAGAGAGGGCAAAACCAGAAGAGCATAATGACTAGGTTGAAAAATGGAGCTGATTGAAAGACAAACTAGAGCAGGGTGACCTTGCTTCTGTGACCAGTTACTTGATTACCCATTGAATTTGGATGTCTAATTATTCCTTTGTAAATCCACCCCCACTAGATTTACACCAGCGTGGTTCTCATGCAGGATGTCAAGAAATAGGTTCATCTTGAGAAAATAAGTTCAGCCAGGAAGCAGCACCTAGAAACAT
>NW_008825114.1:13366317-13373499 GCF_000699105.1 Pygoscelis adeliae
TGTATGTCAATGAAAAACTTAATCAAAGTCTTTGGAAATTTTCAAATGGAAATTTTCCCTCTGTTTGCTTCTGTTAAAAGCTTTGAGAATTTACTGTTTGGTCCCATTTTGGTTATAAAACAGATACTACAGTTTTCAAATGGATGGAAATTTTGGGTTTCCCACCCCATTTTTAAAGCATTTTAATGGTGTGGTTTTCAGAGGGGTTACTCCTGCTGTATGCAGTTGGTAAGAGCCTTAGGATCCATACACACGCCTATAGAATAGCAGGAAGTTTATACAGTCAGCATCACCAGTGGCTGACACAAGCTTTTCTGTTGAGGGGCTCTTAGCACAGATGTTCATTAACTTAGAAAGTCCTTTTAAAATTACATATACAAAACTGAATCATTCTCAAAAATAACCACACATATGGATATAAATTGCGGGAAAGCAATGATTCACACGTTGAAATTAGCTTTACTAACCGCAATTTGGAGAGCTTTGCAGAACTCTGATCGAAATCGGCTCATTCCATTAAGTAGCAGCACAGCCCTACAAAGCCATTTTTGCAGGTGCTGAAATGATTTGACTGCTGTTTAGATATTTAGCACATAAGAGGGCCATGTCCTCAATCCCAACCCTGTTCACAATTAGCTGGATTGTAGTTGGAATATCAGTGGAGGCTTTTTCTGTTGACTTTACTAGAGCCAATGTTTTATCCGGGGCTTTAGAAAGTGAAAAGTTTACAGGCAACATTTTCTAAAGACCAGGCATAGAACGGCAAGAGAAATGATGAAGTGATTTGTGTGGTTTTTCTTCCTGGGCCAGGTCTTTGTGCAGACCATTAATGCCATTTAGTAATTGTGGGGAGGAACTATGTGTAAATATCTGGAGAAAGAGATACTGTACTGTAGTGCTACAGATTGTCACTTTTGGCAGGAAATCTGCAAAGCAAATGACAGAACTCCAAAGGTTAGCAGCTGAAACTGTTGACTTTGTGATGTGTGATGCACACAGTGTTGAGGAAAAGATGATGTGGGAACAAAATGAGAAAAAGATCTCTGGGAGCACTGTGAGCACAGTCAGAAACTGGAGCGGCAGCTCCTGGCTGGTGCAGAGCACTGGTGCACCTTGTGTGACTGCGCCACTGCCTCCACTGACGATGGGGACAGCACAGAAAGGCCACCCGGAGGGAGCGGGACTAAACGGGAGTTCTCCTTTGAGGACTGATCACAGAATCAGCTCCCAGCAGAGTCTTTGCAGGCTTCCAGCTGGAAGGTTTTCTTATGCAAATGGCCTCTCTCCTTGCAACAAGGAAAGCAGTTGCTAGGCAGTTTTCCTAAATATGCATGGTTTTTCCTGGGCCCAAAGAACAATGGGCACTCTTTTGGCTCACAGAACTCAGGAAGCACGGAAAAGAAGAACTAGACAATTAGACTGTGAAGTGCTATGTGTAACAGGATGGATCGAGAGGATGAGAGGACAGCATCAGCTAGTAATAGAGCAGACTCTACAAATCTGGCTCTGTAGATTGGTGCCTGCACAGTAAAGAGCTACTGATGGTGAATGGAAATGGGGAACAAGGGAAGCAGTGTGTGATACTGCAGGTCACTTAAATCTTCACTGCTTTCTTGGTCCTTCGGCTGTCTGATGGAGCACCTGGCCAGCCAGGCAGCTTGCATGTGTCCAATCCAATATGGAGCGGAAGGGAAGTCATTAGCAAAGACTTGGGTCAATCCAAGCCTGTTGGCATCGGTGACAGACAACATGGACATACTTTAGGTTACCTATGTAGTTGTAATGGATATGCCTTTTTGAAGCCTTTTCAATATCAGACATCATGAACACGACTGAAGTTTTTGACAAGTTGTCAGGAACAGCTCTCCAAGCTTCCCAAAAGGTGAGGACCCCAGAACTGAGGTGATTTTGCATCTTGCAGGCTCTGGAACTTCGTAATTAGACTTCAGAGGTAACTTGGCTTTGCATTAATCCAGTCTTCCATGAAATGGAGCCAAAACACTTACAAAATACTGTCAAGCTTCTAGCTGTGGCCTAACTTTAGGAAGAGGTGAAGGCCTGATTTAAGGTGAGTTAGGGAATTTTCATCTGATATCAAGCACAGATTAAAAAAAAATTAGAAAAGGTCATGATGACTCAAATGCTTCTGTCTCCATCAGGCGGGTAAACAAATCTGCAGAAGAAAAGCCACATGAGTGGGAAGTAACTTTGTTCTTCCCCATGTACTGAAATGCTTTCAAGAAGCATACCTAGCTTAATACCCTTGAATTTAATTTCAGAAGTTACTATTTATTTGTCCTTTAACAGTATCTTTGCAAAGCTGCTGTCCAGCCCTTGAGGATTTGAAGGGCTTGCATTAAATTTGGTATACAATCAGTTCCTACCACTGTTCTCCAGTTATCTCATCCAGGGCTTGATATTGCAGTAGTGATGTCTTGTGTCTTTGGTTTGGGAGCAGAGTCAGACCCATTGAAATGCTCAGTTAGAGGTACCAACCCTGAGAGGTGATGCAAATGAAGTTTTGAAATGATACCCTTATTTAGTCTTACATCTTTGTGGTGTTCTCCGGTGAGACATAAAAGTTATCTTGTCTGTTTTCAAGCTGTTCCCCCATGCATATTTATGTTGGTCAAAAGTTTAACACACTGAGTAGATGAGCCTTAATTTAAAGCCTATGGAAGCATAACTTTGCTCAAGTTACATCTTCTCTCTTTGCTGATCAATGTAGTTAGCTTTTAAATTGTATTTTAACTCTTGATTTGACCTGGAATAATCATGCCTTTAATTTGCTGTGGCATTTTTTTCCTTTGTGACAGTTATGAGGAAAGACTGTTTGACTTTGGTTTTGTTCACGAAGCTACATTCCCATATGCATTATGTAACCAGGAACTCTGCAAAATTGGGTAAAACTCTACCAAATGGGTAGCAAAACATATGCAATCAGAATACTTTTTGAGATTAAATTTACTTTTGAGGAATTTGCCTAAACCACCTTATTCAGAGTTGAGTCATGAAGAACAGTGATGTGGGAGGCCCCAGGTTAGAGAGGCAACTAATGAATGGTCGGCAAAGATTTTCAAGAATCTGTATCCTTGGTGATGTAGATGAGACCAAACCATTTTCAGCAACATTACAGAAAATACATGTACTGCCATTTTTTTCCATACCAGGAATGCTACAACATTACTAGCTCTAATTATTAAAAGAAATCATTAGCTAAATCACTTCCCTACCCACCAACTCAGAAGAACGGCTTAAATTCTTACACTTAGACAAGCAAACAAATGCTGGATTCTATAAAGTGTCTTTTCCTTCCTGGGCCCTTTTACTAAGGGCAAGAATTGTGAACAAGAAATATAATGGGGCAAGATGTGTATAATTAGGAGGCTAAAGAGCTATTCAAGCAAAAGGTTATTACTGTCTCAGAAACAAATGTGTATGTACCAGCATGATTGGGAGTGTAAGCGAGAATTTTATAAGTATAAGAAGTGAGTCTGGAAAAGCCCTTTCAGTGGGAGCAACACAGAGCACAAAGAAGCCCAACTACTTTCAGGGTAGAGATGGATACACTTTGGAAGAAGCTTAAATGGTAGTCACCCGTGATACTTGGGGCTCATCAAACCCTACTTCAGTCCTGTGTTCCACATAGCTGTGTTCAAGCTTTTCTCCACAACTGTGAGTCCTGGAAGTGAACATTTTTAAAAAAAATGTCATTTTAGTTATTCATATAATCACATGCTTAGAAGCCAGGACTTTAAGGAAGAGCTATAGTGGGAGACTTTTGATAATAGAGTAAAAGACTGCAAATCTACATCTACAAAAAATAATGAGCCTTTGTAATAAAGGAGTACATAGTGAAAATAAAATAGATAAAAAGCCATTTAGAGATAAAGGAACCTTGAGATTGTGGTACTTTAAAGCACAAAGTACTGTTTTTTTCTGTTGCTATTGAAAATGAATATGATCTAAGCAGTTAGTTTTGTAGCTATACAATTTTTATAGAAGACAGAAAGGCACTGATATGTATTTAAAGAATGAAAACTTGTCCAGCTTCCAGACCAATGAGCAAACTGGCATTGATATCACTGGGGACAGGATTTTTACCTTTATCCTTATTAATTGCAAATTTTTAATGGCTTTACATCTGTTTTCACTTCTGTGTTCATTGCTGTATCTAAAGGGTGAAAAAAAAATCACATCAGCCTGTGATCCAATCCTTGCATGCCACACCATGAAGCAAAACAATGTTTTGCTGGAAATGTAAGTTTTGGTTCTTTTTTTTTTTCAACTGATATGTAAAATGTGATGCAGTCTGGTCCTTCCTTAGGAGATTATTTTTTAACATCATTTAGTCCGTTCCAAGGTGTGTATGTGTGAAGGGAGTCCTTCAAATTATTTTATGACCTGCAAGATCATGTCTCTATAAATCTGGATTTAATGGTGTACACAGAAAGGGGGAAATCTTATCAGGGAAAAGAAATCACTCTCATTTTCTTTCTCTTTTTCTTTTTAATTTTCTTTTTCATTTTTTGGTGATAGAATTTTAGGAAGATAAAGAACTGTTCATTAAATATATTGCCAGGTATTCTTGTTTCACTGTCAGTATAAATACAAAGGGGAAAAAAAAGAAGAGGCAACATGAATGACAGACATGACGATTACAAATCATTTGTCCTAATGTTTTTCTCACCTACCTTCCTCATAGTGCCTCAGCCCAATCCCACAAAATAAAAATGTGATGTTATCTGGAGAATATAGATTCTTTCTAGATTGATTTACCAGATGCCTGTCACCACCAAGTCACTTTGAAAGGCTAACTGATAGGCTGGGCTCTTTGCAAGGTACTGCTCTGCATGCAGTCCTTTTGCAGCTGATTATGCTGCCAATGTTATTTTCTGATGGTGAGATTTAGTGCAGCATAGCTGGCTGGCAGTATCCTTGTAGGAGATTTTTCTTGCTTGTGAGCTAAGCGAAGGGCAGGGTCCTGCGTTCTTGGCAGCCATTCATATGCATGAGCTGTTTGTTTTTTGCATTCAGCAAGCAGAGTTTTAAATCATCTTCAGCAAAACAAGACACAGAAAAAAGAGAGATCAAAATAGAGCTGAATATTTCATGTCATAATTTTGGCAGCATGTCTCGTCTTGTCTTCTACACTGAAAGCACCAATGAAAAAGGGAATTTTGCAGTTTTCAGTCGAGTGACTTTTCCATGCTCCTTGGGTATCCTCACATATTCTAGGACTGGTCTTTTATGCCATATCAGCCATTTTTTTTGAGAAAAGAATCTAGTGTTGAGTACTTGTGTGGGAAAAGCATAACCATGTTAAAATACATCTCAATGCCAATACACAGTGAGTGGAATGTGCTCCTCAGCAGAAAGCCAATAGATACTACTTGAATCTACAAAATAAAGCTTAAATGTTGTTTAAGATATACAGGCCCAATATTGCCATTTTCTGCAGAGGGGAATTCTGTTGAAAGTGATCAGAAGATCCATCTCACACAACTCCTACCTGTTTGCATAGACACACGCAGTTGTGATTTTTTACATCAATCATGCTTGGAGGAACATACAGTTTTGCCCAACAAATGTTTCCATGGCAGTTTGGAAAGGGACTAAATGATGGGTTTGGAGCTGAGCCAGCTTGTATATGCCTACATATTATGCAATATTAACCCTCTTGTTTTCTGTCCCGATCAGCTTTAGTTAGTAGAATAAAACACTAGGTAGAAAAGGAGGAAACTGAAGGCTGTGCTGTACTACATGCAGTAAGAAGCCCTTCAAATACAGCTTTAAGCACAGCTAAAATGGCATAAACTAGGAAATACAAAGGAGTTTCACAGACAGGTTTATACAGCTCCACTGTACAACGTGAGACTGAAGATATGTCTAGTCTGCAGGCACTGCTAGCTCTAAAACTGTGACACGAGCTTGATGCAGACTGCAAAGCTATTCAGAAGCAGGGTGAATGCTCCTTTTCTGGGACTTACATTTCTCTGCCTGTGCTACTTAAAAAGTCCAAGCTAGCTGCTTTAAAGGTAGCTTGTGTTTATATGTTCTCAGTCATGTCATTAGGGATATGGAAAACAGCATTATGTTAATTAATGCAATCAGAAAAAAAAAATGTAAATAATGCTTCTTTCCTAGTTATTCCTTTTAATCTGGCAGTATTTTACAACATCTTAATAGATTTCTTTAAGATAAAAGGCAGCAAAAATAGAAAACGAAAAAGGAATAGATCTGGACCTGTTTAGCCTTCAGGTTACATAAAGTAGGCAATTACTCTGCACCTGTAGTTGAATAATTTCCTATTGTAAGTAAAGTTCACAGGGGTGGTGATGGATTTAAAAACTGCCTGGGATTCTCAGAACTCCTGGCTTTGGAATAATTGTGACCTCAAAATTTTGGAAGTACCTGTTTTCCTCCTGTCCTTCTACTGCTGTTTCAGAGGGTCAATTCTGAGAAATGGTGGGAACTAGTTGTTAGGATCAGCTTAAGTATTGGAGAAATGTGGATTTTCTTTAAATAAAGGTGCAGAAAGTAGTTGGGAATTGTGTCCCTAAATCAGAGGGCAAGAAGGGGAGCAATAGGTTGTAGAACTATCTGTGATTTCACCTCATAAAGGACACTGGGAGTAAGCAAAAACACACAAGAGGGAAAGGCTAATGGACAAAGAGGGCTACAGTGAAAAGTGCCAAAAAGCATTTGAGATTGCCTTTGAAAAGAATGTTACAATAAATAAGAGCAGGTCCCTTGACTATTTAAATGTAAAAACAATGAGGAGGGAAGTGTTGCCACTACAGACATGGTGTTGTGGGAAGGAGACTTAGTTTGGCCTGGAAGCAAAATTAATTTTTAACATCAGGTCTTGAAAGGACAGTGATGAATATGAAGATATAGGCAAAGTGGCTAATGGGACTGAGAACGTGAAAGCTAAACCTGGAACAGGCATAGAGAAGAGATCCTTGAACAATGTGGGACATGGACAGCTTGTTTTATGACGGGAGACAAAGAGTTCAGCAAACTCTTTAAGCTGCATAAGCCAGCCCTGCTGCCCAAAGAGAAGGTCCTGCTCTCCTGCTAGTCTCAACAGCTGATTCCTGCATCATCCTTTTTTCTGCAGCAGTAGAAGTGCTGAGACTAGCAGGAGAGCAAGACCTTCTCTTTGGAACCAAAACTACT
>NW_008825114.1:13373546-13422943 GCF_000699105.1 Pygoscelis adeliae
GTCAACATGAGTAGCAGTTTCAAACATAGATACTTCATTTTGTCTGGATCAGTTCACCCCATCTTTAGTTTGCACAGAATATTCAAAGTGTTGTTACTAGCATTTGCAAAAGACAGCTTCAAGTGGCTGATTTTTCATGGCAAGGAAAAAGTTTTGAAGATAAAATATTTCTTATTTATGAAAATACTTGCCAGTACCTCTGCAACTCTTACTTGTAACTTTTTAGCTTCTTTTACTGCTTACAAAACCACACACATAACAGAAAATCAGGCCTGACTTTGTATCCTCTCTATGACTTTGGGGAAATCTGTTCTTTAACTCTGCATGCAGTCTCCCTTCCCTTGACTTTGATTAGATTTAATTAGACTTTAACCCACCACATTCCAGGACAGCTGGGTTCTAGTTTTACAGATGCTTCTGTTTGACCACAGGCAGAGCAAATATTGATTTGACCTTTTTGTTTCCCGGTGTCCTCCATTTGTTACTAGGTAAAATCAGATGAAGACTTTAAAGGATGAAAACATGTAAATGTTCTTCTCCTGCTCCATCTGTATCTCTCCCTTCTATTTTCTTCACATTTTCATTTTTTTCAAGAAGGCTGAACTTACCTTTTCAGCCCGTGCCCCTCTCAAAAACATGAGTGGCTTCTATTTGTGACAAGTTTTATTATGACTCTTGCTGCTTCAGCGAGGTGGAAGTTACCTCTTAGGTCAAAAAGCTACAGCTTTGCATGCAAAGTGGTAAGAGTATAGAGTCTTCATGCTGGTTTATGCCAGGTTCTCACTGGAGTTTTAATGTATAGCAGATTCATCGTATTCATTATTGCATATTATATGCCCTGCTCCAAGCTTCTTTCACAGAGAGTGTGAAGCCATTACAACCTTAGCCACTGTCGAGCTTTCAAGCTCTGGAGGTCTGTTCAAGTGCTGGAGATCCACAGTATGATGAAGGGAGCAGCAGTCCAACACTAATACGACAAACAGGACACCCATATGACAGTCGTAACTGAGTCTTGCATGGTGGAGATGGGGAAATGGACAAAGCCTAATTTTCCTGTCGGATATAATAGCAGAAGGTGTAATAAAGCAAACCTATACCTGTTATTCTTAAAAGGTGAATGGTGTTTTTGTCTCACTCCACCTTTTCCTACAACACCTAGAAAAACGAGAATTCTGTTAGAAAGGGACCAATGGAAGTTGCCTTAAAGTTCACTTCATCCTTTCTTCTGTTGCTGAGGCTGGGATCAGGTTGAATAGCATCAAAATCAGCTGCTTGATTTCCAGCAGGTATTTGGGTGCATTGTTCTGGTCTTGCTCTTCATTGCAAGCATTGGGAGCCTTGAATAGCAGGAAACACAAGTCCCAGGGTGGCAGTGGAGCTTTTGCTCTGCATTGAAATCCCAGAGAGTATCTCTGCAGCTGTAATTTTAATTATATAGGATGATCCTCTGCCTTTTACAGAGCAACTACTCAGAATTTAAAAGGAGCCTGGAGACTTCTGGGGACAGGCAGGTTAAATTATAGTTATTACAAGGCAGCTATTTCAAGATTACTACCCTCTGAATAGCAAATCCCTTACCCCCATGAAACCCAAACAAAACAAAAAGTTTACTTGTCCTTCCAGAATTCTTCTGGCATTCAATTCATAACTTGCAATTTTTAGCCCTTCACCTCAACACTTTCTTCTGCTTTGTAGAAAAAAACATAATCATTACAGTTTCCAGGATGTCGGACTAAGGTCCTGAAATTAAAAGTCATAGATACTCATTTGGTTTCAATAGGTTTTTATGTGTAAATGCTAAAACTGGTTCTTTCATGTGCATGAAAGAGCAGGGGAGTGTGCATACCCAAATCTGTACATTGTTGTTTTTTTCATGGGGGTAGGTTGCTAAACACTTCCCAACATAAAAGGTCCTCATAGTCTTCTCCACTGCGTTGCTTAAGGTTGGGCTTGCATGACTGCCCAAGCCACTCCAGTGCACTGCTGAAAAGAACTTGGCTCCCACATCAGTATCTGGAGAAACACGGGCTATGTTCCCTCCTGCCACAGCTCTCCCATTGTATTCCTACCAAGGCAGCAGCATATCCTCCTCCTGGGCATCCCACAAGTGGGATAAGCATCTGTTCTGAAAGTCAGCAAAAAGGCAACAGGTTTGCTGTAACCACTATGCCGATGCTTGTTCCCAGTGCTGGCCCATTCTACATTCTTTCAGCATAGCAGTTGAGAGACAGCTTAGTCGGGTAGATGAGGAACCAGGTGTCTCTGCTGCAATTTGAACCTTCCATGGTCAAATCCCGTTGCTGACACGTTGCCAGGAGCTGTTACATTTGCATAAAGTTAGTTGTGAAAGAAATTAGGCAAGTGGCCACGCACTGAGTGATGAGATTAAGAAGAAATATGTAACAGTTCCCTCATTTGCAGAGCACAGTCTAGCAAATGTACAGAATTAAACTGGTTCTGTGGAAAAACTTTATTAGATTCTGTAATTAAAAATGTTTTCCATAATGCATATTTAGATTGCTAGTGGTGCTGGAATCTTTCACTCTAGATCAAAAAAAAAAACCCCTTATACATCATATATGTGATATAAAAAAAATTTATGCAGGAATGATACAGATGTAAACGTGATCAGTTGCACTGATGAAGTACATTCACAAATGCTTCTGCCTTTATCCACTACCCATAAGTATGTTTGCCCACTCAGAAACCCAACTCCCTAGGACTTGTAAAATACCAAAGATCATCTAACATTTCATTACATTTTAATTCAACATGCAAGGGAGATTTTTCATTCCCTGGGTTTAACCCAGTCATCCTGATGTGAAATGCACATGGTACATGACAATAAGCAATAAAGTGAGGTGCAAACTGGGCCTGTCTTCAAAATCAGACATCTTATAGATACATGGGGCTCTCCATTCTGGCCTAATTCTCTCTGACAAGGCAGATACTGTCCTGACCTGCCCAAGCAAGCTCAATATGCATGTGACTCTCCAGCCTTTCTAAGAAATGACTGAGCTTGTTCTTAAGTGTAAATCACATTTGCTTGTAAGCTATCTGCCCTATCTCTGGCCATTTTTTGTGGGCATTTTCTAATGCTGTTCCAGAATCTATAATCTGTGGATGGTGGATATTAGGGTGCTTTCCTGCCAGGTCCGATTACTATCTGTTTATGAACCAGTTGTTCATGAATGTGTCTAATCCTTGTTTGCACCTACCAGTACTGTCTACCTTCATAACTGTGGCAGCAGGTTCCAAAAGTTTAATACCCATTATGTAAAAAATACTTACTTTTATCTGTTCTGAACTTCTTTCCTACTAATTTCATTGAGTGTCCTCTTATTACAGTATTTCAGACTTTGCTAATAACAGTTCTGCAGTTGTTGCTGATTGACCTCACTTTATCCATCACTTTAGTGATTTTGTAAGCCTCAATGTAAGCATTTTGGTTCTCTTATCTGTGCCTCTCCAATTACATTACATCCTCCTTGAGCTGTGGAGACCAGAACTGCACACAGCACTAAAGGTTGTGGGAGGCCCATGGCTGTGTAATGTGGCAGAATTATGCCCTGTGCCGTGTTCTTAGTACCTGTGCTGGTGATGCTCAATGTCTGAGTTTTTCTGGCAGCTGCCGCTCACTGAGCTGTTGGTGTCAGAGATGGCTCCAAAATCTCTTTCCTGAGTTGTAGCTGCCATTGCTGGGTGTAAACATAGGTTACTAGGTTATTACATGTATTTATCATGCATTTAGTTAACTGTGTGAAGCTCATCTGCTGCCCACTCTCTGTTTTTTGAGATCCTTCTCACAAAAGCCTCTCCAAGAGCTTAGTATCACCCCCACACTTGGACTAATTGACAATGCTCTCTGGTCTCCAGGCTGTTGATGAAGATGTTGAATGTAGCTGGTCCTGACACTGACCTCTGGGGACTCCACTACTGCCTCTTCTCTATCCTGAGAAGTGACCTTGAAGTCCTACTTGCTGCTTCTTGTCCTTTAACCAGCCTTCAGTCCATAAAAAGGCCTTTCTTAAACCCTGCAGCATCTTAGGTTTTTTAATAACCTTTAATGTAGAGCCTTAGCAAAAGTGTTTTGAAAATCCACATATGCTTTGTCTGCTGTATCACCTTTGTTCACATTCATTCTGAATACCCTGTGGGCCACCACTAGGCTGGTAGAGTGGGATTCCTTTCTACAGAAGCTTTTGTTTTCCACTTTGCTCAGAAAGATACAGACAGACTGTTTTTATACATGCATCAACTTTCTGGCACAGTTGCTCTTTTTAATGATAGTCATACACCTGCAGTTTCCCACCTGCATACCTTCGGACTCAGGTGAATGCCATTTGGTCCTGGTAACACTAACAACCAACTTCTCTATTTGCTTGGAAAAAAATCTTTCTCCCTTCCTGTAATCCTTTAACATTTTCTGTTTCAAATATTAATCTTATTTAATAAAATCACTCTCAGTTGTGTGAGAGGGAAGGCTTACGCAAGTGCTGCAAACCCTGTGAAACAGTTTTCTCTCTTAGGTTAGGCATTCTTGTAAGTGACTTGCAAACACTCCTTCTGCACTTCTTCCATCTTTTATGCACCAATTTGTGCTGTAGTAGCAACTCAGGTGTGACAGACCTAGTGTATTGAAATTTATATTGGGGCAGTCCTCTTCCTTTTCAAGTCAGTGGGAATTCTGTCTCCTTAATGGCAAGATCAGGTGCAAGACAACATAAGTCTCTAAAAGAAAAAATCCAAGCAGAAGTCTCCTTTTGCTGGTCTTAGCTAAAGAGGACATATCCCTGTGGGAAGCAGGTTGGGCTGTCCTTAGTTGTCATGCCTAAGACCTGTCTCACTGTGCTCCCCAGCCTGCGCTGTGATAGATCCCCCTGCCTCACAGGAATACCAAGCATGGCCTTTGTTGGGTGTCTTGGGCCCTTTAGCTCCAAAACCCTTCACCGCTTCACGGCACGGTGCATTCTGACTTGGATCTGAAGTAAACTCCCAGCATTAAGCTGGTTGTTCAAGTGGTTGGGACAGAGAATGAGAGTTGAAACACTTGTTACGTCCTTTGCATGAGAGGGTCTGCCTGGGATATAATCGGCTCCATCTAATCTTCAGAAAAGTGCTGACCCAGTCTAAAATTTTCTGAATGTTCCACTAAAAGAACAGTGGGGGTTTTTTTCTTCCTTGTTTTGTTTGTTTGTGTATTTTTGGGAGCATGCCAGTTTTATTGACCTTCTGACGGCTCCCTGCATGAATAAATCATATCATGGGGAACTTTGCTTAGAAAAAAGACACCCAAGGAGATTCTCCGCTGCTGACCTGAAAGCTTACAAGGAGACTGGGTGCAAGTGAAGGTGTCCTTCAAAGGCTGAAATTTGGGTGCTAGCTTAGATTTAAGTGTACACTCATCTTACCCCAGAATGCCCAGAAATCCTCAGGATGCAGAATTGAGGACAAAAGTGCAGTTCCCATTGCTACACAGCCTGAAGCGGGGTCCAGAAAGGTTTTGGACACAGAGCTGGAGTTGAATTAGGTGCCTGCCCAGAAAAGCCATCAGCGCACACAGACAGTGCCACAAAGGCTGTGTTTCCATGCGACTGCAGTCCCGCGGCTAGCCTGGGAAAGGGAGGCAGGACTGAAAGGCTGGGCACGGGATCACAGCCTTACTGCCTAGGCAGGGGTTTGTCCTCTGCCAGCTTGTGCTGTGGAGGGCCTGAGGCCCCCTTGAACCTTTCACTCACCGTAATCAGCACTTTTTCTTACTACAAACAGTCCTTTGGATGTGTGAGTCATATTTGGGATTGTCAAAACCCCTTTGATGACATGGCCTGTGCATCCATTAGGGGTATGTGATTCAGACTAGGAGGAATGGGGTTGAGAAGCATTTGAAACATTTTGAAGAAAAATGTAGGTAATAGGGGGTTAATCTGTTTTTCCCTTGAATGTCTGCTTTGTTATGCCCAGTATACACTCAGCTTGTGCAGGGCCTTGGCAGAACAGCCCAGACCTGCTCCCGCCAAGGTCAGCATTACCCCTTCACACTCCTCCGCCTTTGCGCCCCCTCGAGCATCCCCTTTTTTGAGCTTCACCACCGGAATCTTCTCCAAAGGTTGGTACAGCAGGTTCAGGGCATTTGGAGGCTCGGTTTCCATGGCAGCCGGGCTCCTCTGCTCCCAGACGGCAGCTCTGGAGGAGACAGGAGGGAGAGCAACAGAAAGTCATTAAATGTGTCAATTAGTATGCAGAGCCAGGGCTGCCGTGGCAGGCAGTGCTCACAAAGGTGGGCAGTGGTAGGGGTGCCCTGGCTGCACAGTGGACCAGGGGGAGATGGAGTCGCAGGCATTTGGCTACAGCAGGCAGGAGCTGAAGGGCAGCTGCCCCTGGCTGAGGCAGCAAGGAGGGTACCACACCGGCCACATACCTGCTGTCTTAAGATGAGCTCTCTGGCATCATTCACACCCCGCAAGCTAAATGCCCCAGAAATAGGGAAGTCCCCAGTTTCCTGTTGGGCAGGAACAGAGACAAAAATTACACATTCTGAAATTTGTGCATCTGATAACCAGTCAGATATCACAGTGACGTTCAGCTGGAGAACTGCAGAGAGGGGAAGGAGAAGGGGAGCTTAACTCAGATGAAGATACGATATTTTCTCTGCTGCCACTTAGCTTGTAGCGCCAGGCTGGGCAGACAACAGGGCTCTGCTAGATTCCACTTGTGATGCCGAGCGACATGCTGCCCCCTCCTGTAGAGCATCCAGTTTCTGTTGGACGTGGTCTTTTTCTTCATTTCTTGGCCTAGTCTGGTTTTTTTTTTTTTAGATTTCTCTGTTCTGTTAAATGATCGCAATATTTTGTCCTGGGTTGATAACATTTCAGTCAGAGCTGCATGTATTTTATGCAGCTGTACAGGAGCTATAAATGTTTTGCAGTGTTTCTGAATAAACAATGCAATGTGACAGTTGGAGATTGTTAGAGGGTTTAATTCTGTTGTGATACATATGTGCTGAAATATTTAATCTCTAAGAGGAAAGCATTCTAAGTATCTTAATAGGACATTGACTGGTGCTATTTCAGATTTTAATTTTCTTTTTAACAACTGCTGATCACTTTCTCCCATCATTTCATTTTCCATGGAAAGAATATGCGTAGAGAAATTTCAGAAGGATTTGCCTATTAATTAATCATTTTGTTGTTCCTTGCTTTTGTTTAGGCTGTAAGGTAATCCATTCCCTTCCCAATGTATGTTTGTTCCCTATAGTATGTTTTAGTGCTTTACCTGGGATCCAGTTGTTTTAACACATGATTTATTGATCTTGTGTGAAGTTTTGTTTGTTTGTTTTTTCCTGTGAATCTCTGTAAAATGTGCCTTCCCTCAGTGCAGATCTTGAGTATCTGAGTTGTATACATGGAGCAGTTTTGAGCAAGGGAAGAATTCCTCCAGGAATTCCTCCTGGAAGTTATAATGAAAATAATTTAGAGACTAGTGGTATTGCATTGATCTGCTTCTCATGCCCCTGCCAACCTGTCACCGTGCCAAACTGCCCAGGGCCCAAAACACACTGGGAATCCCCTGGATGTTGGGCTCCCTCAGATTCAAGGAGGTGCCACTGTCTGCAGAAAGCTGCCCTCCAAAAGCATGATGTTCCCTTCCACCTCCCAGCCCTCCAGCAGCAGACACTGCTGACATTTTTCTTAACAGACCTCTGTAGGTCTTTGCTTCACTTCAGAACCAATTTAGAGGATGCACGATACCAAAAAACATGCTGTATAGAATGTGTGACCTAAATTGAGTATCAGTCACATTTTATTTTTAATTATCTGAGTACATTTTGTTTTAAGTTTCCATTCAAACTGAAATCTTTTGGGAGCATCTGGCAGTTTTGTTTTGCTGGAAAACACCAACATTTTTCATTTCAAAATTTCTTGCTTAAAAGTGTTGCAAATATTTCATTTTGTGAAAATGTTCAGTACTTTTGCCTGATACAGAATCAAAGGCATTTCAAAACATCAATAATTCTCACAAAGAGTACAATGTCTTTTTTTGACCACTGTGGTTTTGTTGAATAGATTAATAAGGTGACTGTAAGTAGCCTAGGGAGAAGTTTGTATAAATCAGTTTGGATTTATTGGGAAAGAGAAGTTTAAGGGGAGATGTTCTCAGTCCAGAAGAAGTAAAAGGTGAACTTTTCTGCTGCTTTGTTGAGTCTTACTCTGTTTATCCCATCCTCACACTCTATTGCTTCTGATACTTCTGAATCACAATGTCATGACATGATAGTCAAAAGTTATTGTGATTCTTCCATCAATCAGTCCTGAGACTAAATGCAACCATCTCTTCCTTTACAGAGCTAATTATTCTCTCTTCTTCTTTGTATTGGCAATACAGAACAAAAAGGTCTAGGGCTCAGTTCCACATGGACTGCTTCTGGATACCGTTGCACAATATAAAAGTATTATCCATTTCTTTAGAATAGTAGAAAAAGGTTGAATTCTAGAACCTGCATCCCAGCCCATGCTTACAGATGCAGCTCTGTCTTTCATTTAAGTTAGTGCATTTTTCTCTTTCTTTGCATACGTAATACCTATTATTCTCATACTTAATATCAACAGTGATAGTATTCTGTAGTATTAACATCAAATATTAAATTTTAAATATCTTTAAATATTAACAGTATTGACAATATTAATGATAAGAAGATTTTCCCGTGATTATATCATGTTAAAATTAATTATTCTGGAGTTGAATTTGTGGCAAATATATTGTAGTGATTGGCATCCATCCCTGTGCTAATAATCTGCAGAAAGTGTATAGTAGTTCTTCCCTTGTCCTCCAGCTGAGGGCATCATAAGTGACTTGCATGGCATGGCCTTGGCATGGCCACACAGAGATTAATTTGACCCTTAGTGCTAAAGCATGATCACAGAATGTAAGCCTTGGACAGAAATAATAAAGATATTTACAGGTGCTGAACTTGCAGTTGTGTATTTCAACTTAGACTTCTCAGAGAACAAGGACATGGATAGTAATGATAAAGGACTTTTGGCCCAGTGTTAGGCATTGCAGAAGAAATTCCTGGTGCAAATGCAGAAGAACCAAAAGCTGTACTTCTGCTGCAAGACAGAATGCAAATGCATTAACTGTTTTGGAGGGAACAACTCCCTGTGGTGGTAGACATAATCCCAAAACCCCTAGAAATTTGGGGTCAGTCTGCATGCTGTGATTCTTTCCCCAAACCTCTGCGTGAGTTTCACCTAGGGAGAGCCCAGAGGCTCGCCCCGAGAGGCTGTGCTCCCTGACTCAGGAGAAAGCCCTATTTCTGGTGGTGGCAGCTGAAAAGCACAATTTCATCAAGGTTTTCTGACAGCCGCTCACAACCTGTGAAATCCCTCAGGAGACAGTAGAAGTCCCCCCTGCCAGTAAGGGCCCGTGGGGTCTTGCAGGGCAGTGGAAAGCTGTCTCTGTGTTCCGTTGGAGAAGGTACTGGTCCTGTCTTACTCTCTTTTATTGTCTACCCCTTTCTTGCAGAGGAAGAACAAATGAGCAAGGACACTGCAGTTTTTGTGTCCTACATGCTGGAGAGGTGAAATTATATTTATTATTCTTATTCTGAATATTGTGTTCTTTTCAGCAGTGTTCATTCTGAATATTGCATTCTTTTCGCTGAAGCAGAAAAGGGTTGAGGCTTCTTGTAACTTGGCAGTGTTTTGACCATAGGTCACCTTATGCAGGAGGCTGTTAATGTTACCAGGTATTTAGTGAAATAACTGAAAGGCACACGCAAGATTAGGGCTGAAAGAGTCTTCCCAGGCTTCAGCCCATTCATAAGGGGACTGAGTGCAGTAACTCAGAGGATTATGTGGGACATAGTGCTCACTGATGACTGCTTGTGTGCTTGCTTATTGGAGACACTTTGCAATAGACAGAAGGCTGATTGGTCATCCATTCCTGCATGCCCTGGTCTATGGTTGTGACTATTTTGCTTTTTTCTCCAGCTCCTGTCCTCCCTCTGTGCTCCTCCCATCCCCACACCCTCTTTTCTCTTCTGTTGGTATTCATCTTGATTCCTTTCCCCATCCCCAGGGCGAGGCTGTTGAGTTGTTGCTTTGTTTAGTATATGCTTCTTCATTAAAGTGCTTCTGCTGAGCATAAAGAGGCCCTTATTTGAGTAAGTGCCCATCAGGGGGAGTAACCTGTTTAACAGGGATAGTTCTCCCCTGCTTTCTCTAGAGCCAAGACAGTCTTGGACGCAGTAACTTCCCTCTGCCGTTATTGTGTCAGGCCTGTCACAGGAGGACGTGGATGCTGGGAAGCTGTCTGACCTTAAAGAGTAAGAAGTCGGATTGAATTTTGTTCAGGAATTGTCAGACTTAATTCCTGTCTGATAGAAGCATGATCTTTATTGGCTCACATATGATACTCATTGTTATCACTTCAGAACTGGCAAAGAAAGCACATGTAGCATTATTTTTGGGTTTTAAATGGCTAACCCCCACTTGACTATTTCCCTAACTCAACAATTCTCACAGAAAACTGGAGCCACCTCTTGCTTTCCAGTAAAGGTGTCATACTGACCATAACAGTGAGATCACCGTAAGACTTAAATACCCTTATCAAATACACTGCAGTGCATTTACTATCATGCTATAAATATTATCCTATGTAACTAGATGTAAGTAACATGTCAAAATTAATTGACACAACATTTTGTGATGGAGTCTTCAAGAACTTGCATTAATCCCGTTGTTTCATTACCTAGTTCATGGTTCTCAGCAACAGAGCACCCAATCACTCATACAAAGATAACTATGCAAAGCGTTCAAAAGAATTGAAAAGAAAATTAAAACAGATCAAATACACAGTTCAGCAACTTGGAGGACATTCATTTAAAATGTCAGTATTCACATGGAATTGCCATGCCAGCAAGGCACCCTCCTTTGTCAATGTTAGCTACTCAGTGATAAGCCAGCTGACAAAATGAACATGAGACTTGTATAACACTCATTTTGGATGTCCTGGAAGGCTGGAGCATTTGTACAGAATGGGTCTTGCACAATACAGTGGGTTTCCAAACTCAAAATCATTATGGTAGGAGGAAGATCCTTTCAGGAGAGATCTTAGTGGTTAAAAAAAGCCTCTTAGCTAGCTCAATGACTGAAGTGTCTTGAAGGGGTACTCCTATCTGGCAGAGAGGAAAGGAAAATACAATGGGGCTGCAGCCTAAGTATGGGGTCAAGGCTAATGGGAACCCCAGAACCACCCCCTTCCTGTAGGCCATGGTGAACCATAAAATGAAAATACCGTGATGGATACAAGATCCAGGGACATTTTCAATGGAAATAACCACAGAGGCCAGGATGCAGGGTTAGGTGAAGGTGACAGCCTAATACACAGAAAGAATAATAGATTTGCCTGGCAAGAAAACAAAGAAAACTATACACTAAGGCCTGAAGCACATAACATTTTAATAAGAACATCATTGACTGCATTTGATAATACTCTGTGGATCATCCTAAACATGTCCAAAGAGTATTATAAAGTAGCATGACTTTAAAAGGAAATGCAGGCTTTATGGAACAATATTTCAAAAGTTTTCATCTGAAGCAGATGAAAAATATTCTGAAGTACCAAGACTCACAAACAGTATTAGGGCTATAGTGACCCACTATCATATAACCAAGTTAAAGTGCAGCTGCTACGGTAAGCCCATTTGTAATGTTTTACAAGTGACTAGAAAAAGTATTATTATGTATGACATGTACTGCAAGGGTGTGTAGGAGCCTCATGTAGATCAGGACTTCATTGACCTAGGCATTATACAAGCATAGGTCAAAAAACTAGTCCCAGCATAATTTAAATATTTTAGTACGAGATTTTCACAGGGATTGATTTGGGAGTCCTAGTTCTAAGTATTCCTGAACTGTCCAAAACACTGGGTCTGTAGACAATCTCAGAAAACCTCAGACAAATTGAAATATGTTGTCTTAACAATATGAGACATTAATTTCCCACTGGGCTTATTTTGAATGTCTCTGGGACCTCCTTGAATCTAGGCAGCTCTCGAGTCTGGGAATGCTGCATGTAAGATTTATATTGAAGATCGTACAGTTGACCTGCACTTTTAACAATGGAGGTCTCAAAAAACTAAATGACTGTCCTAACTACTTTGGTGTAAAATTGTAGCCTGTTTTTAAAAAACATGTGGCATCTAACCTTTGAGCTCCCAGTTTTACTGCAGATCCTACTTTTATTTGAGCAGTGAAACTAAAATTATGTTTATGCGTTGATTTTGAATTAGTTATAGTATTACAGCAGTGCAGCGAGCAGAGGACTCAATGTTTAATAGGATTCTTATTCATCCAGAGAGGAAGGTGAGCATGCATGAGGAAGGAACCACCCTCAGTGCTGCATGGTTAGAGTAAGGAGTAGCTTCATCCTAGGAGGAGGTAGAAGATTTTCCAGAATGCTCCCTTGGGGCACTGCAAAATGTGTGAGGGAAAAGCAGGGAGAGTAGGTGTAGTTGTGGGTTTCTTTCCCACCCACCTCTTCTCCTTTGTCTGCACACCACTAGCATTTGATGAAGGATGTGAGGAGTACATTGCACAATCCATGGTCTGGTGTGGAAATCCATGCGTGCTAAATCTTCAGAGAGCCCCTACCTGAAATGCAGCAATGCTGATGCAGAGTTCTAAATACTTTCAAAGATTGCTGTGATCTTCCTCTGTTCCCCAGGATCGCCTAGTAATGAGCAAGTTCAACAGGCTTTATGTCAGAAAGCCAAACCTCCACTGTGATGACATGCCATCAGGGAATGGATCCACCCAGGGAAATTTTAGGGGGCATTTCTTACTAGACTGACACCTTCTGTGAATTCTTGCATGTCAGGAGATTATCTGGCCTTCTTTTAGAGACAGAAGGAAAGATGCTTCAGCATTCACAGGCAGAATTTATAGCTCAGTGTTGGTGTTAAACAAATGCAGTCATGTGAATTCCAAGAGCCATTGTATACACAATGCAGTATAATGTTTCCCAAATGGAAAATGACAGTGCTGAGGTTAGAGACAGGCACTGAAAAGAATTAAGAAAAAAAACCCAAACCAAATACAAAACCAAAACCCAAATCTGTGGTTCCAAGCTCTCTGCTGGTGTAAATTCTCCCTTTACACCAGTGTAGAAATTCAGCCAAGAACTATAAAATTATTTCAGCACTGCTTGAGCTACACTTTGGCTCTTGTGTCCAAGAACAATATTTTAAGCATGGCTTGAGGAATAATTCAACATATGAATTTGATAAGAACAATTTCGAATTTTGCAAGCTCCATAGGAATGAGTAATTTTTATTTTTTTTTTGTAATAGCAGTTACTGGTATTTTTAATGACCATATTGCGTGTTGTTTGATGGATGCCTCATTTCAGAGCAAATGCCTGTTTAACTCATAGAATGATGTCACGGTACAAGTGAGGAGACAACAACTAGAACTCATGGAAGGAAAGCAACAGAGAATTTTTTCTGTTCTATTTTACTGAAACTTTTCTCTTGTGTTTTCCAGTTTATGTAAACAAATTATGGCCCAGAGAAAGTGAGAAGCAGAAAACATCATCAAGACTGCAGAAAAGAAGGAAAATGAGCACAAGGATCTTGCCATTGCCTTGTTTATTAGCATCTGGCTGAGGACCAGTATAATTTAGCCTCTCTCAGGTCCCTGCCAATGTGGCTGTCTATCTGCATAGACTTAGATTAGCCTGTTGACACTATGAGTGTAGACATTCCCAGTGTGGGCACTGAAAACGGATCAGGACTGTGGCTGTGCTCATACTTCTCCTTTGCTCTTTAGGCAAGTAGAGATAGGTCTTCGTAGAAAAAGGCAATTGCTAATTCTCTGAAATAGTACGATTATTGGTCTTCCTTTTAATTCATAAATCCTTGCTCTGCCTTCTTGATGCTTCTGGCTGGAGAGAGTACATCTCTGAACTCTGTTCAGGCAGTCAGTAGTTGACAGATTTGATCTGACATGACTTGCCCAGCATCATACAGGTAGTCTGTGAACAAGCCAAAGTAGCTGACATAAAATGGTTGACTTCTTTCCCTTTTGCACTGGTGGTTCAAAACAACCTCTTTCACTTGTGGGAAAGATGTATTCTTAGGATTTGTGAAACTAAAGACTCTGCTCATTTTGTTGCTTCACATATGTGTGGGCAGTTTGTTAATCTTGGTATTGTAAGCCATGTGATAAATTAACCACCCATGGAAAGAGGGAGAGGCTATCTAACAGAATTCAAAGAACTGGAACATCTGAGACATTTCAACTAAAATTTGTGGTACTCCGATGCAGTGTACATTATAGAAACACTTTTGTGACACACAAGGGAGAAGTAAAGCTACAAACCAAGCTCTGTTGCTCCCCTCTTCTCCTGTGATGTAATTTGACATGACCTGTAAGAGCCAGACATGCTACATTAAGCTACAGTAAATTTGAGAAAAATGTGGTTTTCAGTAAAATAAATATGGGAAAAGGTTGTGATCTCTCGTACTTGAGAAATAGCTTTCAGACTTGACATCGGGAGTAGAGATTTCCTAGTGAACACAAACTGGCTTATGTGGTATGATACTTGGCTTTCAGAGTCTGCCCTTGAGTAACTGCTACTTAGAATCATAGAATCATAGAATCATTAAAGGTTGGAAGAGACCTCCAAGATCATCGAGTCCAACCATCAACCCAACAACACCATGCCCACTAAACCATGTCCCTAAGCGCCTCATCTACCCGCCTTTTAAATACTTCCAGGGATGGTGACTCAACCACTCCCCTGGGCAGCCTGTTCCAATGTTTAACTACTCTTTCAGTAAAGAAATTTTTCCTTACATCCAATCTAAACCTCCCCTGGCGCAACTTGAGGCCATTTCCTCTCGTCCTTTCGCCAGTTACTTGGGAGAAGAGACCGACACCCACCTCGCTACAACCTCCTTTCAGGTAGTTGTAGAGAGCAATGAGGTCTCCCCTCAGCCTCCTTTTCTCCAGGCTAAACAACCCCAGCTCCCTCAGCCGCTCCTCATAAGGCTTGTTCTCCAGACCCCTCACCAGCCTCGTTGCCCTTCTCTGGACACGTTCCAACATCTCAACATCCTTCTTGTAGTGAGGGGCCCAAAACTGAACACAGTATTCGAGGTGCGGCCGCACCAGTGCCGAGTACAGGGGCACTATCACTTCCCTGCTCCTGCTGGCCACACTATTTCTGATACAGGCCAGGATGCCGTTGGCCTTCTTAGCCGCCTGGGCACACTGCCGGCTCATGTTCAGCCGGCTGTCGACCAACACCCCCAGGTCCTACTTGTTGATATTGACTGTGCAGTTCAGCTAGCATCTCATCATGTTACATCTGAAACCCCCTATTTAAAAAAGCAAACAGAAGTTAGGATTTCAACTATGGTACAGACTTCTAGAGGTCAGTTTTCCAATGCATGTTAAAGGTTATTTTTAAAACCTCCTTGGCCCTGGTAGCCCAGACTAGTTGGGATTAATATAAAAGTAGAATTTGATATTTTGTAAACTGTTTGCTTTGAAAATCAGTAGCTGTAGTTCATTAATATTGCATTGCAAAATTGTTTTGCAGTTGACTTGGGCATGTTAGATGATCATCCCAGAGCCTGTGAGGATTTTAACATGAGTTGTTCCAGCTGCTTGTCTGCTGGTACCTGATACCTCTCTTCATCCACTGGTATAACCAGCAGACACTCGGGTGTGGAAATAGTGGTAGGGTACAAGTGATGTAGTGACAACTTTTTGTGAAGCAAAACACAGGACTTCACGTGAGTTCAATATTCTGAGTTGCAAGTCAACCCGCTGGAGTGATCAGTAACTGTACGCTATGGCATAACTTGATAGGCAAATTAGGAGAATACAAGATGTTTTAGAAAGGAGAGGTCATCTGGTTCAACATGCCAAGTCTTCTCTGGCTTACAGTAATGCCATCTCCCTGCTTTTTCACCAAGGTTCTGAATTCCCATCTTCAGATCTATATGTCCACTGAATTCGTTGAAATATACTGTTCAAACTGTCTTTCCTTTCTATTTACCACAGTATACCTCCCTTTCTTTTCACTTAGATTATGATTTATTGTTTAATACTAGAAATTTTTCTCATTTTGAAGTAAAGAAATGATATCTTAAAGGAATAGAGTTCTTTTTTTCATTCATACACACTTCATCCTGGGACACCGAAGAGCTGTAAATTCATTACTTTTCAGTGCTGCAGATTTCTACTCAGTTAACTTTCCTTCTGTCCCTCTGATAGGGGACATTTCTTTTAATCAGAGTTGTGAATCATGTCACCTTCTTCATAGCACTCGTCTGATCTTACCTCCAGGGCACTTCATCTTCATTTCTTGGAAGAGTAAGTGCTCTGTAATGCAGTAACTACTACAGTTTATTAATTATCCTGTGTATTTGGCTGACCCAATATGATACTGTGTCATGTAAAACTCAACAATAGATACAGTTTCTATTTCCTTTCAACTTAGCATCTGAAAAGGTCTTTGGAAGATGCTGAATTGTAAGATACATTAGGTCACTCACATATTCTAGTTCCATGTGGTATCTCTCCTTCATTCCACACTTTGGCAGAATCATTTCTAGCCCTCAAGAAGCATTGCTGAGAGCAACTGCATATTGCAATGTGTGGCCCATCTGCGTAAGAACATAGGAATAGCTTCTCCAAAGGCCCCTCTAGTCCAGGATTCTGTCACTGTGAGTAACCAGTGCCTGTGGAATAGTAGGAAAACAGGTTAAGTATATATTAATATTTCCCTCATGTACTCTCTTAGCCTCCAGCACTCTGCAGCTCAGGCGCTTCCTGGGCCAGAGATGGTATCTTTGTGTTTGATAGCCCTTGTCAGATTAAAACACCTCCATGAGTGTGTTTAATCACTTTTTGATCCCAGGTAAGCCTTGGGGGTTGGCAGTATCTTGTGGCAATGAGTTCCACAAGCAACTGTACGTTATGTGACGGGGTGCCTCTTTTTGTTTGTTATGAACCTGCCATTTACAAATTTCATTTGTTGTCTTCTGGTTCTTGTGTTACGTGAAACTCTTTGAGTAATTGATCTTTTTTCATCTTCTCCATACTGCTCATGGGTTCATAGAGACTAATGAGAAGAATTTTATCTCCAGCGATACAAAGTTGACACACAATATTGAACTGATGTTGCACAACTGAAGAGAGAATTTACAGTCTAATAAATGTTGTTCTAGACATTGTTTAAGTTTTCTGACAAGACCTTGGTAGAATTAATTAAGAACTTTAGACATAAGCCCCTTTGGAATAGACATGAACTAAAGCAGGGTTAAAAGTGAAAATGAAAGGACACATCTTCAGCTATTGGCTAATAATGTGCCTTATTTCATAATTCAGTAACCTCGTGTTGGAGTGGGATGGCTTGTTATGACTGTGAAAATAATATATTGCTTTTCTGCAAGTGGACATGGCAGGACTGATGATATTTTAAGAGGAGACATTGACTTTGTCTGGAAGGCCAAGGCGTGGAAGAAATGAAAATAACAATTATTGATTTTTTCTTGTGCTGAGAGAAACGTTTGCCAGCATTTTATGAGGGGGAAAGAGCAGATGTTCACCAAGAGTGGAGAGGTTTTCAGTTTTAGCAATAAGACATGATAATTTTTGCAGAGAAAATTTCTTTGCGGTTATATCATCCTGAGAGGGGGAAACAAGTCAGAAGACCAAAACATAAATAGCGAAACTACCCTGAAACGCTGTAATTCTGCAAGTATATAGGATGCTTTTTTAGGAGGGGGTGAACAAATGAATCAAAAGGCATAGCTTCGTTCCGATGTGACAAACAAAGATCCAGTTGCATTAAAGAGACAGAGTGTACACTTGTCACATGACAGTTAATTTAAGCATATGCTGAACTCTGTTTCTGCTTTCAAGGCTATCACCCTGAATTGCAAAAGGTCTGAGATCAGCAGGGCCCTGGAGAGATGCAGCAGTCAAGCCAGACAGGGCATTGGGCAGGATCAGGGCTGAAACCCATGAGTTAGTCATTCAGGTTCATTGGGCTCACAAAGTAAAAAAATCACTTTTATCCCGTTGGCAGAAAAAGCATCACTAGTCTTTAGAGAATATACAAAGCGTGTGACACGTTACTGCAATGTCACGCTGTGGGAATCGTGGGAACCTGGGAACGCGGAACATAAATGAGGAAGTCTGTTTTCCAAGGCTATGCAGTTGGTTGCTGTGCTTTTTACTGCATGAATTCAGAGTAATCAACTACTTAAAGCCAGAAATTGAAAAAAAATGGGGAAAGGGTTATGTAAGACAATGTCTGCATAAGCTGGGGATTGGATTTGACGTCCTCTCCAGGAGTGCTGGAGCCTCTCCAAATACAGCCACCAGCATTTAGCAGGAAGAGAGATTACTCCCTGTTCCAGCTAGTCCCCGTCATGTCCTTTGGTGAACCCCTGCAGCACCCTACAGCATGGCTCTGGAGCCCCAAAGCCCTCTGTCATACCCTCAGCACCACAGCCCCCAGTGCTGCTGTGGTAAGCCCAGGTTGCAGCTGGCATGCATTGCAAAAGCGTGGCCACTCCATTCAGCCCTCCCTCTTCATGGTACAAATGAGTAAGGCGTAAACCTGGTGTGAATTGATTGAGTGGTCATCTTAGCAACATTATTTCTTCTGCCTTTTGCAGCCCGTGGCTTGTGTGTTACCAGCTGAGGGCTCTTCCCTGTAGCAGTAATACTAATGTGCAAGAAAGCTGGGTTTACACTGGATGGATGGATGGATGGATGGATGGATGGATGGATGCAGACCTTTGGGCAACAAAAATCAACTGCCACAGAATTTTGTACTACAGGCCTGGTTTCCTTCTTAAAACTGAAATTTCTGCATTAGACAAGCCTCATCATTTCCTAGTGCCTGTGAAGCAGGATACGGAACATATGAAGCCAGAAAGTGAACAAACTTTAGCAAACTCTAAAATCAGATGCCCTGCTTCAAGGCTAAGACATGGTGCTTCTACAGCAATCCTTGAAGCTTGACATTTGCAAATAGATGAAAACAATGTTCAAGGTTGGCTTATCTTATCTGGCACCTTCCAAAGTGCTAAATTCATTTAAAAGATGAGTGCTGAAAGTGGTGACAAGTGGAATGATATTGTATTGTTGAAAGTGCAACATTTCATACATGGGACAGTGTGGTGGTTTCCCCTTGGAAGTGCTTCTTTGGAGAACATCATAGGTCACTGATCTGGCATAGCAGTCTCCTCCCTGTGGATAGTTTGCACATTGCAGAAGCTAATTCACCAGGCTTTCTGGTTTAGATTCTAGCCCAATATTGCTAGTAAAAGCAACTAGTGAATGTAATACAAGGCTATGGCTGGGCTAAGGAGCTTTCATAAACTGACATTTGGAAGCAAGTACTTAAGTCCCAGAAAGGATCTGTAGAAGTGCAATTCTAAATAAAAATGAGCCATAATAATGCAGCTGCTTTCAGGTAAGCATCAAGAAAAAAATACCCTAATTTGTATCCATAAAATGGTCATTTTTTGCAGCATTTTTACAGCTACAGTATGGATTTTAAAGTGATAGCATCTTAAGTTAAAACTGTAATGCTTTTAAACCTGTCATAACCTTAGCTAGACTGAATATAAAGATGTTATTTACCTGCAACTGTAGTCTGCTTAGCACACAACCATTTTAAAATTACATGTATCAAGCAGCACTGCAATTACAGTGCATAGCAGGGACTTTATCCTGCAGAATGCTGATGATAGTTGAGAGGTGTGTAATACTTGCATTTCTTATTAAAGCATACGCAGAAGGCATCCCTTTGAAGCACTCAGCACCTTTAAAGTTTGGTCAGTGTAGACATGTTTTCCTTCATTGATCCTTCTTGGAAAACACCCCTTAGCCTTGCTGAGAGTTTGGCAACAATGGGAAAAAGGCGCTCCACATCTCTTTACTGCTAGTATGGCACAACTGTGGGTGCTTGGACTCACCAGTCCAATAAAGATCGAAAGAAGCTCACAACTGTCTGGCAGTTTGTTTCAGGCATCCTGTGAACAGTGGTGTCAAGTCCTGGGCTTCAGTTCAAAAAAGCTCTGAAGCATGTGCTTCCTTTTAAGCACATACCTAACACAACCCTTAATGCTTTTCAGAGCTGAGTGAGGGTTGACTCAGTAACCTCTGATCATTAATAGAGAAGGAAATGTGCATTTAGAAAAAGTGCCTTTGGCCAGGCCCTGACCTGTGGTTTTGATGTGGCTGAACTGAAATCTGAGTTGAAACTGAAGGTGCTCTTGGACCACGGATAGATGCTCAGCCTGCCACAGGTGATGCTCAGTGTTGCACACATACCCTGTCTTTATTGCAATGCCATCTGGCAAGAAGAGCACTTATAATACTTTTATTGATACTTTGCAAGGCAGGAAATATTATCTTCACAAACATGCTGAAGTGTTGGAAGTAACTTTGCCTAAAATGATTGATACTGGCAATGATAGAGATGGAGAGACTTCAGAACTTCTCAGTCCTGGACAAGTACTCTGCCCAGTGAAGTCTTCTGCCTTCAGGGACAGAAATGGACACAGCTCCAGGCAAGATGGTGTGGGAAGAACACCAAAGAGCCCTGTGGCTCATGCTTATCTGTAAATCAAATTCTTGGTGTCAATACTGATGAGTCAGTCTTGCTATGACTGCAAAGGGAGACAGCTAGGTCTGTGATGTTACAGATCGGTTCATCGCAGAGCCATCATTTGGTGGCAATTTACCATCATCGCTCTAAAGGTGTGTCTGTCATTCATTTTCCTGAATGACATTGGAAACTCAGCATAAAGTCTTACCACAAATACACTATGGTTCTGTAGCAAGGAACCATGGGAAAAGAAGATTTGGAGAGTGGTTTTTTTTAATGCTTTTTCAAAATCTCTTGATGTAAGATGTGACAAGTAAGAAAAAATAGAGACACATTTTATTTTTTGTAGCTTTCATTTATTTTTAAGAAATGAGTCAAAGAAATTGCTGAAAAGAACCAGTAGCAGAGGCTATATGATGAGCAGATCTAAGAGACATTTTAATATTTGATGAGACCAAAAGCTTCTCATCACTAACCATCTTTTAATGGCACTTGCCCTTTGTCTGGGTGTATGAGGCTGCATGTTTCTAAGGGACTAACTTTTCTGACTTTCTAATGAAATACCTCTCAAGATGGGGATAAAAGTGGTGATTTGGAGCTGTTTGGTTGCTATATCAGTTTAGGTTATGATAGGTGGGAAACTGAAGCTTTGTTTGCATCTCAGCATGTTCATGTGTTACTTCAAACACTCCACATTATTGAGTGACTTCTTGGTCAAAGATGATTAAAAATACTGATGCACAGAGCCTTACAGCCAGTCTGCTTGACAGAGGAGTAATCTAACACAGAGATGAATGGGCCGAATTGAGCAAAGCACTTAAAAATGTGTATCCATTCTCTGTCAATGGAGTGCTCATATGTATGTTTTCAAGTTAGGTGGAAAGCCGCAGGAATTGGGTCCCCTTTTGAATGGCTCTGAAACTTGTGCACAGCAACCTGCATTGAGTCAGAAGCAAATCTGCAATGTAGCCAGGAACTGAAGTCAGGAGCGCTGCCTTTCATTCGGCATCCCAACAGAAAATACTCCTCCATCGCTCGCATGACATCTCATGTAGGGGGAGGAGAAGAAGAGCCTAGTAATAGACCAAGTCTATGAAAGTTTTAGCATGACTTTCTGGTTTTATGGAGTCAGTAGCAAGAGTTGACTTGTGGCGATGCACGGAACAGGATTGAGCTTTCAGAGCTGTAGCTGTGTTTTTGGTATGCCGCACTAACGCTGAATTACTGACAAATAGCTGGAAATGGGTGTTCTGTATGATTTAGAAATAATGTGAATCCTGACTGAACTTCTGTTGGGTTTTCCTTCCATTTGCTGTTTCAACATGAGAACAAGGAGGGCATTATTTATAACAAATGTAAAGTCCCACAAGGAGAAATGATATTTTGAGTTGACAGACTCTTGAAAGTGCAAATGTAGTTTTATAACTAAATACATTTTCAGACAAGAAAATGAGAGTTAATCAAAAGTTAGATGTCCTTGAAAAAGCTTTCCTTTTTTTTTTTATCTTCCTTGGAAATATTCACAGCTGTCTTGATGCAAAAGTAATCATAATATCTATATACCTATATCACAGTATCTCAGCAGTTACACTATTTTAAAAGCACTTGAGTGGATTTCTTTATTGATGTGATCCAGTCAGAATGGGACATATCAGGAACAATAAATTGTTTAGAAACTCAAAATAAGAGATTTTTTAAAATTTAAATTAAGGTTAGAAAACCTAATTTTAAGGAAGTATAGCATTCTGGGGAAAATGAAAAATGTTCTAAGAGTCTTTCAGAAAGGCATTCATTCAGTGAAAGATCCCATTCAACATGAGTTGATTTGGGATAGAAGTCCATGTCTTAGACGTTCTTTATTATCAAGGGAATATATCAAAAGGACTGAATTTTTTTTTAAAGCTGTGTAGGACTGGGTAGTTAATGTGGAACAAAATAATTTGATGCATTAACTTTGGAAAATATCAACAGAAAATAGCATTGCTTTAATTCACTCAGAATTAGGATATTAAACCATACAGATCCTGATGCTACCGTGTCATGCAGGCAGATTACTGTGTCTTCATGGATTTCAGTTGATGTCGCTGAGTTTCTAGGAGAATCATCAGTGCAGATTTCATTTCATGAATCTTTTTTAGTTTCCTGAGTGTTAAATTGGAGAGTAAAACCGGCCTAATTTAAAGTGGGTTGGTAGGCTAAGTTAATTAATGATTTTATAAAGCTTCCTGTTCCTTGGGTACAGTGTGCCAAGTAAATGTTAAAGATGAGTTTGCACTTCAGAAACAATGTCTTTGGAGATTCTGTTGAGAAACCTTCATGGTAGTGATTGTTGTTGGGGGGGGAGGAGTTTGGGCCATGAATCCCTAGTTCTTAGAAGCTCCTCAAAGTGAATGGTATGAGATGGGGAAAAAAGAAACCATGGTTTCTCCTTATTTAATGTCTTGATACTCTCCCTTGTCAGGGTCTGGAGGAATTGTTTCTGACTCTTTCATTTGTTTTTATCAGGTTGGGGGTCACACCATGCTGCCCATTCGTTGGATGCCTCCAGAGAGTATCATGTACAGGAAGTTCACCACAGAAAGCGATGTCTGGAGCCTGGGGGTTGTATTATGGGAAATCTTTACCTATGGCAAACAGCCATGGTATCAGCTTTCAAACAACGAGGTGTGTGTAATACATTCTCAAACTGCATTGGGAAGGCTGGCACGTTAACTATTGGTGTAGCTTCTTTGGAGAAGGGACAGCAACAAATTTATTTAGTAAAGGAAAACCCCTGATATCAGGTATTTATGGTATTGTCATGAACTTCGTGGTTGAATTTCTTCCTTTTTACCCTTTTCTCCTTAGGGTGCATGGAAGTTGTCCAAGCGCAACTATACCAGTTTGAATTTAGCTTTTTTCTTTGGATAGGATAGAATCTGCTCTGGGTATTGAGAAAGACCATGAGGCAATGAAAAGGAGCTTAGCTATCTCCTGAACAGGCTTTGGGTGACTTCAATTCCATATCATATATGTCATTGTTGCAGAGTGGTTGTCCAAAATCATTCTTGAAAAGATTGAAAATCTGGAGATCTCTTGGCAGCACAAGTAACCCCTTTCCAGAGACTAGCCACAGTGATACTCACAAGTTTAAGGAAGGAGAGAGGGAGAAGCACTGATGCTCTGTGTGAGCAGGGTGAAAACAGCCTCCTTCTGAGATGAGGTGAGGTTGATAGATGTGTAGGGAGAGGAGGTATGGGATTACTTCCTGGCTATCATTCCCTTATGAGAGGAAGGGGCAACGTGGGTGAACTTGACATTAGTGAAGTTGTTGCTCCTTGACAGCTTACACTACAGTTATTTTTCCAGATTGCATCCCACTGTTCATGCATATACCGAGAAACACAGCCCTTGGCAGAGTTGGCGGGGTGACTGCCACCAGTGAGGCTGCTGTGGCGATTAGCAGTTAACTCTTCCATGGATGACCACCACGTAGTTGGCACAACTGTGCTGATCCTTTCCTTGTGATTTCTCATAGGTGATTGAGTGCATCACTCAGGGCCGAGTCCTGCAGCGACCTCGCACATGCCCCAAGGAAGTATATGACTTGATGCTGGGCTGTTGGCAACGGGAGCCTCACATGAGGCTCAACATCAAAGAAATCCATTCCCTCCTCCAGAACTTGGCCAAGGCATCTCCAGTCTACTTGGATATTTTAGGCTAAAGTCTCCTAGCATTTCTTCTTATGGGCTGCGGGAATGAATGTGTTCAACTGCCGCTGAACTCCATTAAAATGTGTTCTTAACTTTGACAGTACTAATGACAAAGTTGCGGAGAAGCTTTCAAAGGGCAAGCAATGTGCACTTCTCCATCTGTAGACACAGTATTGACTTTTTAGACATTACTGAGACGTATTTCTTCTCTCTCTCTCTCCCCCCTTCAGTTTCTATCATTTTTTTCTTCTCTCCTGTCTTTCTAATCAATTTGGCTTCTGCATTATTGTAACTCTGCATAGACAAAGGCCTTAAAAACCTGATCTGTTATATCAGCAGACTCTTCAGTTTGCCCACCACAACTAACAATGCCTTGTTGTATTCATGCCTTTGATGTGGATGAAAAAAAGGGAAAAATATATTTGACTCGAACTTTGTGATTTCTGCTGTACAGCTACTGGAGTTTCTATGGATTCACCTCAATTTTTTTGCTTTGGCATGTGGGTGGAAAAAGAAGACTGGTGTTCTCTACGTGAAGCATGTTCCTTGCGGAGATGAAGCCAGACGGAAAGAAGACAGTCTTGTGTGATACACTATCTGGAGGAACTAGGGGATCAAATGGCACCCAACCCCACAAAAACACACTGACATTATTTGATGGACGGCAAGAGGGGGTTTAGCACTTTCCTGAAGAGTCTTTCTGAGGACTATAGGGATTGTTCAAGGAGGTGCTTTGCCAGCACCTTTCATTGCCAGATACAAGTAAAAGGGAAAAAGGTGCTGCCTGCACTGCACACAATTACGTTACAACATGATAAACTAAACACATGCCCTTATTTTGTCTTCTGGTAGGCTATTGTCATGCCACTCGTATAAAAATGTTCTCCAGCTGGTCTTTTTTAATAAAGGCTGAAGCTAGGCTTATTAATGTACAGTATTAATTTCAGGATCACATGTTGAAACTAAGGATTTTGATAAGATAGGACAAGCTATAGATGCTGGGGCAGGTGTATCTTATACTGTGCTTGTCCAGCAGCATATTCCTTCCTTCCTCAATCCTTTTTCTTTTTTTTTTAACCGTGCAAGCAAAACTGTGCATGGTCTTTGTCGATTAATGCCCTTTGTGCAGAAACTATCACTCATGTTGTAGTACACCCTAGTAGGCATAGTGAACTCATAACGATATAACTTATATTTCCTTAGAAGAGGCTAATGGAGGACATTAGCCATGTTAAAATGCCTTTACAATGTTACAGATACAATAGGCTGATATAACATGAATAATCTAAACCATGGAGATCACTGGCTATGTTTGAGCCATGGCAGGGGATAGAGATCTCTAGAGAAAACAAATTACTCTGAGGTTATGGCTTACTATTCAGAGTGCAAAGACCCTGAGCTCAGCACCATGTTTGTATTGGTACTAGTGCTGTCATTACCAACATCCAGTCTTTCTTAAATAATTTATTTTTAGTTGGATTGGCACTGTATGTGTACAACATTTGCATGGCCACTGTGTTGATGACAGCTGCATGGGCATACCTGTTATTTTTCAAACCAGAAGTTGACAATTTCAAATTTAGAGTTAGGATTATTTTTAATATGAATTCTTACAAATGAAAACCTACCTTACCTGTTCCTCAAGACTTTTGCCTCCCTCTGTGAGGGGGCGTTACTGCAAAAAAGTGATCTTTCTTTCTGTTTTCTCTTTTTGTTATTGATATGAGCCAGATCAAAATAGTCCTTCATCTTTGTGTTGGGGATATTTTATTTAATAAATTAAGCATTTTATTTTTGTAAGTGTTCCCATAGCACATTTAATATATAATTTGCTTGCATATATTATTTATTGAGGCACTTTAGGTTTTTCCTTCAGAAACTTTTAGAGCTAGCTCATAAAGATTCTGAACATTTTCAAAAGAAAACAGTTCACTGGACACTGATGAAGTTTTACCCTTCTCAATGTCATTGAAAAGGCAGCATTACAAATAAACATGATAGTGTAACTATAAAGCCATACTCAGTATTTCTTTAATAAACTAGATGTTATTTCTTAACCGCTACTGAACTGGAAACACACAAAAAGCCAGAGGAAGATTCCTACAAAATGGGCCTTAAGATTTTATCTAGACTGTCTTGGAAGTTCACACAGAAAGCTAGATAAAGACCGAGCATCCAGCAAAACCCATTCTCTTGAGAATCTGAATGTTGTGTTTTAAAGGAATTTGAAATTGATTTTCAAAATAACAGTGGTGGGAAAGAAAGGTGTCAGAGTCCACTCTTACTGTGCAGTGGGAGGAGGCTGCAGGTGGTGGAGGGGGGTGCTAAGTTTCTACCTGCTGTAGTCTGTCTTAGTTTCTTATGAGCTGAAGAAAAAGGCATCTGAGATGCTTCTTCTATTGGAAAGCAGGCTCCAGCCTGAAAGCAAACAGGTGGGTTTTGCAAGCACTGAAAGAATGTATACCAAAAATAACCACAAAACCCTGAAAATGTACTTAGTGGCATCTTCTTTTTGATTTACTAGTGAGACTATTAGAGTCATTTCAGAGAATAAATAGTGTTACAATGCATTGTGCAATAACATAGCAGTATGTTAAACTTCTAAAGGACCAAATGTTCTACAGAGCCACCGGTATGGATAACCTTGACCTATATCATTAATGTTCTTGATAGTGCATAAAATGTATAATCACAGTAGAAAAGCTATAAACTGTAGCTATACATAGTTTGCATTTGTTCATGAAAAGGTGGGTAAGTGTAGCAGAATGAGCAGAGAAGAGGAAGAAATATGTTAAAATCACAATGAAGGGTGAGTATATGTGCATATTCATCATGCCTGCACTGTCAGCTAAATCGTGTACACTGAGTAACTATGACAATCAGGCTCATTTAAAAAGTCTTTCTGGACTGTGCTATGAACCGATCATATATATAATATATATTATATATGTGTGTTTGCATATGGCATATATTTATACACACACATAGCATATACATGTATGCCTATGTCTGTTGTATTTTATTTATATATGTGCAGACATGCATGCACATGATGTATGGGCTGTGTGTATATGTATAAATTTACATACACCTACATTATTACAAATGATGATTAGAGTGCTATTAATAAATTGATAAAGTCTGCTGAGTAACCAAAATATTTTTTTTCTTTTGATATTTCTTCTTCTATGTTTGTAAGATTCAACTTTTTAACTGGTGTGCAGCAGAGGCAGTGCTAGAATGCCAGAGATAAAACAACAAGCACTTTTCTTCCCCAGATGATTGCATAAAAACGTTTCTTCCATTCCCATCTCACTTGTTGATTTCTCACAATGAAATGAACAGCTAAGCTTCCAAGCTCAGAAAACAGAGTTTGTTTTACTGTCATTTCTGGGTTTGTGCTATTGTTTTATTGTCCTAGAATAACAGTGCAGCTCCATTAGCATTTTATACTCATCTGCAGTAACAAAATAATTCCAAGAATGAGCTGGACTATTCAGAGTGCAACACGACTTGTAGGACAATGAGAATGCCAAAATTCAGCAGTAATAATAGCAGCATTCGCCACACTCTGTCCTTCACTCTCAATAGATCTGCAGAAATCAGAACTGGCCGTGAAGAACAGATACTTGTAAAGCAACAGCACCCCATGATGCATGATGGAGTGTCCCCTTTTTAAAAGAACTTCATTCATTTTGATTTGTAAAACAATATATATTGTCTACAGTTTAATAAGTAACTGCCTATTTTTTCTCTTTTTCTTTCTGTTTTGTCCTTTCTTGCTATTTCTTTATCGCTTTCTTTCCTTCTTTCTCTTTTCCTTTCTTTCCTTTTCTCCTTCTTTCCTTCTTCTTTTCTCTTCCTTTCTTTGTTTCCCTCTCTTTCTCTCTGTACCCTTCCCCACCTTCCTGGAAGATTGTTTTTGTTGTGGTTGATGTAGACTTTTACAAAACATTTTAAAAAGAAATTAAATAGCCCAATAAAATGATTAGGTCACTGGATGACTAAGGTACAATGCATATGTGTTAGAACAAGTCTGTGTCTGGGTTGTTGCAGCCTGTTACTGAATTTCAAATACTGCTATAAAATGTGAGGGAGGGGAGTGGGGAGGGGCTGGGGAACAGATCGGGGTTTCTAATCAAAGATTAAGGTTTTGATAGCACAGGAAGTTGTATTTTCTTGTGAGGGCTGGGATGAACCACTGCTGCTTTGAATCAAGAGGTCCTTTAGAGCCTTAGTTAAAATACCTTTATTTGGGTGGGGTGGGGGGATATGCTACATTCATTACAAATATGAAGCAAAAAAAAAAAGTCTACATGTTGCAGGGAAAACACTGTGAATTTCACAATAGCAACCAAGTGACTATCTTGCCATCTTTTAAACGTACGTCTCAGGAGAAGAAATGGGAAATGATGGGTGTGTTATTTTTCCGTCTATGCATTCTAGACCAGGTCTGTGGGGTTTTTTTGTTTGCTTGTAGAAGGTTCTGAGTGATGACCTGCTGGTATTTTATAAACACTGAATACTTTGGGCAAGGATAATAGAAGCTGCTAGTAGTGAGGCCCTTTGATTGGAATATGTGAGAAAGTAAAAGATCAAATCGAATCTTTCCAGAGGCCTGTATCTTGCAGCTTATATGTATCTTTCTGTAACTTAAAGAAAAGCAGCTAAGAATGTTTTATATACAAGTAATTTAATTCAACATTGATGTTTAATTGAATCACCAATAGAGAGAGAATCAATTAATTATGAAATATTTGTCCCAGCCCTGCTCTCCACCTATACTTTATGTATATATATATTTCTAGATATCGCTCTCTTTGTCACTTAAGGTAAAGAGGAAGGTATCTACATATAAATATAAATCTCTATATTGTCACCAAACTGTGACCTGGTGTGTAGAGCTATCTTTCTCCTTTCTTTTTTCTTTTTCTTTTTTTAATGTGATGTCTCCGTGGAAATATTTAGTGGTTCTTGTTTTGCAGTTTGTTATAACAAATCATTGCTTTAAAACTTTCATTGCATCTTGGCTGATTTCAAAGTGATGCCTAGGTATCAGTGTTAAAAGTTTTGTTTGTGAATCATGTGACCAGCTTCTCTCGACATGACATAGAAAGTCTCTTGTATTACAGTGTATTTAATAAAAATGATGTCTTACAATAAACAATGTCATCCAAAAGAAAGGTAAAATGATTACTTTAAAAAACCTAAAAATTTCATGAAGCGTTGTGTGCTATTTTCTTGTCTGAATGCCTTTGTTTACCTCCATTCTTTTTGAAAAGGGTGAAATTAAGGAGCGGTTTGGAATGCTTACAAACATGACATATTTGCACTCTAAAACTCTGAATAAAAAACAGGTCGCTGAAGTTGTAGTTGATGAAAGAGGAGACCCATAGTAATAAGGCAAAGGAGTATCCAATCTGAATGTGATGACAGACTCTTCTTTTATTCTTTGTTTTCCAAATGAAGATCCTATTTGAATGCTCGTTCATTTGGGGAGCTGGCTTAGAAAATACCTGTTTACCTTCTACCAGAAACAGGCCTTCAGATATTTTCCGGCTTTTTGCTAAAAGTGTCCCTCAAACCACAGCCCTGTTAACAATGCAGTTGTTCTTTTTAACTGATGTCAGTCTAGAATGAATATATTGTGAACAAATACAGCATTAAATCCAACTCCTTGAAGAACATAATTACAATTCAGAATGCAGAGTGCTTAGACATCCAAAGGAAGGTTCAGCAACTTGATTAAAGATCCCTCCACAAGCTATTGATCTAAACCAAGCCCTTCAAAGTTAGAGTAAAACAGTATGAGAGCCGCTTTATGACTGCATCTGCTTCCCTCTGCCAAGAGACCTCTCTGAGATTAGACGAGCTGGCTACAAGCATTCAAAAGGTCCAAGGGAAATAATCCACTGAGAAGAAGCTTCAGAATAAAAGGATTTGTTGGCAGTTCATGTTCATCCAGTGACTTAGAACTGCCTTACCTGCTTTCATGGTAAAATCTAGATGCCTTCCAGACGCGGTGGGTTGTGTTGCCATCCCATAATGAAACACCTCGCTGCAGACAACTGGTTGCAATGAAGTCTGTTTGGCAGCAGTGAGAGCTGCAGAAACTCCAGCACTGATTCTGTGTAAGCGTCACCCTGCAGTCCCAGCAGCACAGGCGCGACAGCCCGCACACCCTCCCCACCATTCCCTTTCCCCAGGGATTTTTAAGTCCAGAGGCACGTAGCAGCAGCAGGGACTGGACATTGCCACTCCTGAGGGTCGCTCTACGTCACGGGACTCAAAGCCAGATGAGCCAGCAGGGCCCATGGACAGCCTCAGCAGCGCACTTGGTATTTTTGCAGCATTGCTACAGGGCAGGTTGGTTGTTCCTCTCCTGTGCAGTCCAGCCCCCTCAAGACTACAGTTTGAGCTTCTTCCCCCCAGCAGCCCTCCCGCCTACCCATGGTGTCCCATAGCTCCTTCCCAGCTCATCCCAGTCTTCCCAGATGGGCCCTTGGGGAGGCAGGAGGTGTTGATACATTGATACCCTTGCTCCTCTCTGGTTGAGGGAGGAAGAGTTTTGTGTGTTTTCCTGTCTCTCCTACCCGGGCACATGTGGCCCCGCAGCGTGCACCATGTTGCAGAGCAGAGGCTGACCTTAAAAGTAATGACTGGTGCCATTTTTACTGCCTTCTGTTCACTGCAACTGTAAAAGTACAGGTGTTAGTTCAGGCTGCACAAGGGGCTTGCAGAACACCCTTTAATGAGGCTGACGAGCTTCCTGATGCTCCAAAACATGTCAGACTTGGTAACTTGTTTAAGGTCACTGGTTTCTGCCACAAGGTGCACAACCAGCCGAGCACCCTCCCGTTTCCTGCTCACCAACAGCCTTACACAGCCTCGCAGCAGCCAAAGACCCTGCTCGACCTGCACCTGCCTTCTGCATAAAATCCACAGAGAGTTGTGAAATACCTAACGGGCCAGGAGGGGATATGCAATACAAGTCCTGCACCTGCTTCTGCTAAGGCGCAACAAACTTCCACAATTGATTTCATGGTGAAGAAGTCTTTGTGCTAAATGCTTCATATAACCGGAAAATCAATCATCTTGATCACTGTATTATTTTAAAAGTGATTCACAGTGCCTATTGATTACTCCCATTAGTGTTTTTTAATGGCTATAATAATTTATTTTTAAATCAGTGAGAAAGTTTTTGTTACAAAGAAGAATGATGGCCCTAGAAAGGACGAAAAAAAATCTTGGATGTCATTAGGACAGGTTCAGGCAGACTCTACTAAACCAGCTCACAGGTTAGCTTACAAAAGCAGCTTATTAATATTTATCATAAACCACAGGCAAGACTTCATGCAAGAAAGAAAAATATTTGAAGTAATCACCTGAAGAATCACCCAACTCATTTCTATCCTAAGATCCCTGTGCTTTGACTTCTTGGGAGTGGTTTGAAGCTGTACAACATGCACAGGGCTCCTTCAGCAATTCCTACTTTTTGCGAGTTGAAGATTTTAGGACATTGGTCTATTTCTATCAGTGATGCAATGAAGAATACTAATAAAAAAGATCATAAGCAGAACAAGAGAGGTGTGGAAAAACAATTTCTTGAGCTGATAGTCACACCATGCAAAAATACATACTATCACAAATCATCACAACTTGAGCTAAAACTCAGCCTAGACCAGGGATTAAGAAAGATACTTGTGCTCTTTCTGGCTGAGGTCTGTGTTAAATGGCATGCAAGGAAAGAGGAGATGGATGGGAGAAGATAAGAGCAAACCCTTGTTTAAAGTGTGATGTAAATATTAGATATGTAGTTTTGCTGTCCCAGTGTCTGACCTTAAAGACAAATAAAACAGACACTTGGCAAATCATTTACACATATTTTGAGCAATTCTGACACAGAAGATGTTTCTAGGCCTAGCAGTGCTTTGTTATTATACAATGACTGCTAGTCTCATGGAAGGTCCAGGTCTGTCACTTTATTATCCTGATTTTTGCGTATATTTTTTTTCTGAAACAGTTTGTTTAAATACATAAAAACTGATACTGCTGTTCAGTGTGTCACAGCATGGGCAGAGCTGGCTCCAGGGTTAATTAATCTGAGTTTGCCAGCTAGCCCAGTTAGAGATTGTTGGGAATGAATAAGTAATTTATTGGTTATTAGCAGAGAATGGGAATATTGACACAGGTAACTCCCAGGGCAGGCTCCTGCTCTGGGTAACCCAAGTCCTTCTCTGGAAGGTTAGGGCTGCAACAGGAATGACAAGGCATTTAGCACCTTCTTGTTCACAGTCTGAAACCAATTTACAACTGGTTTGTGATAGCTGATCAAAGGGGAAAAAAAATCTCTCTAGAGCACCTTTCTGTATGCCCTTCTAGCCAGTGCTAACAGCCCTGGTCCTGGGTAACATTTAAATTGAAACTTTTTTCTTCCCCAGCGTGCATTACCAGGGCAGAGACTTCAAATTTGGCAGAGGCGATCAACTTCACCCTGGAAGCAGACGGTTCCTTGCCAGTTGGTTTTCGCACCTGTAAGTGTCCTTTAATTTCTGTGCCCTGATACTGCAGAGACAGCAGATGCTCTCAATACGTGTGAGGGTAGGTGAACAGTATTTATTGTCCACGCAATAGAGAGAAGAAAAAACATGTAAGTGGGAGCCTGCAAAGCTGACAGAAGCTGAACTTGTGGTCTCCAGCCCCTAAGCAGTGCCAAGAGGCCCATGGTATCTACTGAGGAGCAACGTGGGAAGGTGTCTTCTCAGCATGCTCAGGTGTTACCCCTGCAACATAAATGTTTCCCTCTCCCCTCATAGCCTGCAGTACAGGAAGAATAGACCAGCTGCAGCATGGGTGCCCCCGCAGGGGGCCCTCAGGCTCATGTGGCTTTTGGGGAGAGTCCTGGCAACCAAGAAGTCCCTGTCCTCAGGTGCCTGCACTGATTGCGTTTCTGCGTGTCCACATCCTGATAGAGGTGATGAGCGTGATTCCCTTTTGCTGGCAAACACTGGGTCCAATGCTGACAACAAAGCCTCCTGTCCATCTGCAGTGAGTCGGCGCAGTCCCACGGGATGCTTGTGGTGTTTCTCCAGCGTGAGCAGGGTGCGCGTGGCTGTTACAGCCTGCAGCCTGTAATCCTCCTCAACTCTTTCCTGCAGCCTCTGGAGCATCCCAGGGCCAACACTGGAGAGGAGGAGGGAGGGAGCACACTTTCACCAAGGAACACAAAGGGCTGAGCATGCAATGGTCTTGGTCTTAGGCAAGTGGGAAAAGGTGTTAATCACTGCAATGGGAATTGCCTGTCATCCTGTTCATCACAGACACCCTGCACACAGCTGCCCACACTCCCATCTTCACATGCTGCTGTGGCATCAGAGCACCCAGCCGGCAAGTGGGGTGGCTGCGAGGGCTGCAGAGCTGCCCGTCTTGGCACGGGCTGGTGCTTGTGACCGTGGCGCATCTCCCCAGGAGTACGCCCTCCATTTTGGGTGTACCTGCTGGCTGAGGGATGCCACTCATTGCCACTTGGGCAGACCCATGTTGTTTGCCATGCAAAGTCTTGGTGACTGGGCTTGGCCCTGTGTCATGGTCTTGGCCACTTTTTGGGTGTCTCGTGCAGCTGCTTGCCTTGCCCCCAGCAGGGGGGGTCTGGTAGCAGAGAACTGGCTGGGTCCCAGCCCTGCACCAGGACAGGACCAGCTCCCTGGCCCCAGTGACTCACCTTCTCTCCATGAAGCACTGTCTAGCTTCTCTCTGGCATGGCAGCTGATAAATCACCCAGTGGCATAGTTTTAATGATCTTGAGATTGAAACACTGAAATACCTGTCCTGGTTTTATTGCACTGATTAAATCTGCTCATACAGGGAGAACCCATATACCTTGTCCCAGAGACTATTTAAACAGTCCTCGGAGGCACACTCAGTCACATCATCTTTCACTCATTTTCTCATC
Organism: Pygoscelis adeliae; assembly: GCF_000699105.1. Classification (NCBI taxonomy): domain Eukaryota; kingdom Metazoa; phylum Chordata; class Aves; order Sphenisciformes; family Spheniscidae; genus Pygoscelis; species Pygoscelis adeliae. The sequence continues at coordinate 13,407,834 of NW_008825114.1, forward strand.
CAGGTGACCCCCTGGATGGCAACCAGCAGTATTTGTACCTCTGTGCATCACCACTGCCGGCTCTGTGTGCACCCTCCTCGGCCCCACGCATTCCCACCACTCTTGCTGAGGTCAATTTTGGGAGCCAGCACACAGGCACATGGACAAACCCACTGCTGGGCACCCCAGCCAGTGCAGCGCAGGGTGGGCAGAGGTGCAGTCCTGCGCTCCTCACGTGAGCCACTGGTGCATTTTGGTTTTGCTGCAGCTGATCGCTATTTCTAAAACTGTTTTTTTATTCATTGGGTGATTTTTTTTCAGCACTTAAGTTAGTCTATTAAGACCACTGCTGACATCCCCAGCACCTATAATTAACATTTCAAGAAAAATCATGGCTGGGAACAGCAAGTCTTTAGGAGACAAAATAAGACAAACATATGGATCTCATATCCCCTGCTCCCCTCTCCCCCCTCGTCCCCAAACATGGGGGTTTTGGAGCAGTCTGTTTGTCTTCCAGTTCCTCCAAGCTGTTACACAAGAAAGAATGTCTCTGCAAACAATCCGTTGTAAACTCAGGTCATCTCTTTCCGCTTAGTTTTTTTTGCACTGCTTTGTGATTTGGGGAATTATGTTGACAAATGTCATTAGCACCAGTCATTTTTAGCAACCCAGAATCTAAAGAGGCTTGGATGAGGGAAAGCAGATGGAGAGTAAACATGGTGCCTCCAATACCACAGAGGCCACTAAATAAATATACACTTTGCTTGGTTAAAATAACACCTATTGGCAGTAAATGTTGTTGGTTTTTTTACCAGTGGGGGACTAATCACTCTGGCAAGAGCTAGGCACTCTGCAAGCTGTTCCAGTGCTCTTTTGGCTAGCCTCGTGTTGTACAACCTCACTGACTTCCATGCTAGGCAACTGGGTAAGGATCAGTGAAGTTTGCAATATCAAACTGACATTGCAGGTCACACTGTTTTCCCAAGGTGTGCAAAATCCTGTCACACATACATGTTGCTTAGAGGCTATTTTCAGACTAGATCTGCTGCTAAACACCTACTTGTGAATGTGACTCAGGGCAGGGTTCAAAGATGGCTTTCCCAAGCCAGAATAGTACGTGAGACAAATTCGGCTGCCAGCTCTTTTTGGACAAAGTCAACATTTTTTTTAGAAAGCCAGAAATACAACCAATGGACACAAAAATTCTTGATTTCAAGTAGGTGGCACCAACATGCCCAACCTGGGTCTCACCGTGATTAGCAACATACAACTGCAGAGCTGGTGGCGGCGGGGTCCATAAAAACCACAGCAGCAGCAGGCATGGGCTGTGGCGTGAGCAATGTGCATGTCTCCTGGGACCCTGCCCAGGGATCAAACCCTGCTGTTGTTTTGCCTTTCAGAAGTCAAAACCTGGGGTGCTCAGGGTGTGATGAGAAAGGACTTGTGAGGGGATTAGGTAATCTCCTGCCACACTAAGAAATCAAGCCAGGGCCAGCCCAAAAAATCCTAAAATTGACAGTCTGTAGCAGTACCTGGAAATGGTAGCAAAGCTGTTAAATGCAAAGTGAGAGCAATAGTAGTAGTGAAAGGCAGCAAAATGCGCCTGGCGTTAAATTCATCTTTCCATCTGTTCGGTTACCTGCTGTATTACTGATGGCACGGAATAACACTGTCAGATCAAGGTAACCCTTCCATGATGTTATTTTCTCTTTAAAACATGCCAGTGATTAAATCTATGTGGGCAGCCGGCATCTCGGAAACTAACGCAGCACAGATATTTTGCATTTTACCTTAAAAAGCCACTGCTGGCTGCCACCTTGCCTCCGTTCTCGCCCCGCAGTTGGCAATTCCCCGGTGAGCGGGACACTCAACAGGAGACAGACACACCAGCTTGTTTCTAGTGATGCTTTGGTGAGGTTAATGCTGGCAGCCTTCATCTCACTGGCTACCCGAAGTTCAGTTTCTGCGTCTTCCACTTCTGCTCTGACATAAAGCCTTTGTCAAGAGAGACGAGTTACCATGGCAGTGCCTCTAAAATAGAACAAATCCAGCACACATCAATACCTGTACAATAAATACAATAAAGTACTACTTATAATGCATTATTCTGCATTCACTGGGTAGTAATTTGTGCAGAGGGCTGCAACTAACTCTTTTTCATTTAATTATGGGAAAGCAATTCTTCAAATCGGAAATGCTCTGTGCTTGGGAAGGAACAGAGCAGAACTGCCGAGTGATTAAAAAGACAGAGCTCTGGTTGCTAAATTAAAGCCACTAACGAGGTTGGTCTTCATGGAGAGGCTGATCTATCTTCCCCTGACCATACTGGGTGCTGGATCAGGCCCATACTGTCAGAGAAGTGCAGGCTTTTAAGGGGTTCTAATAAGGCTGTGTTTTATTTTGCAGGAGATTGTGGTTGGTAATCCCGGTTGCTGCAGGCCAGAGCAAAGATCTTGGCAGGTCAGGACACACCGCCATAAGGCAGGCAGAGGGAGCTCTGCCAGGTTCCCTCCCCTGAGGTGGGACACATTCAAAAGCAACTAGAAAACCAGCTATATTTATGGAGGTGTGAGACCAAGGCTGTGATTTGATGTGATGTGATGTGATGTGTTTCCTACCAAGACGTGGGTCTCGTGGTTTGGGCTGCACATGTCACAGCCATGCCAGGCCACCAGGAAAAGCTCACAGAAAATGTCCATCTTCGGATATCTCCTAGAGCAAGAGAATAACTGTTCTGCACGGGTGCCTCAGACTAGAGTACGTGACCCAGTGCAGGGTCTTCCAGTCTTGTTACTCTGTGCTGGGAAGCCCACTCAATTGCCTCTGACAACCCAAGGCTTTCACATTAAAAGTGTTCTTCCCAAGCCAGTCCAGACCAAGCTGTTATATTGCTTTGCATAGTTGAGCATTATAATTTTTTAATTTTTTTTTTTTTAAGAAGACTTTGTGTACCATAATTTGGCATTTTCAGAAATCCTGATAAACTGGTTTTCTGGTTCAGTGGTTTTGCTGTTCTAGCTGACTGTGAGCAGTGGAAGGTCTGTAATGAATATCTATGGAGAAACCTTTTCCCTCCCTCCAGAAATAAGTGGTAAAACTTCCTTTGATGCAATGCGTAAGACTTGCAAGAGGTGAATTTATGTTCAGATGCTCCGATACCAGTCTGAATGATTTGGTTGAATGAGCGTGGGGGTGTTCAACGAATTTTCTATTCATTCCCTCATTCCTCATTTAAGTAACTGTTGTACTGATGTTAACACACCCATATAAACTTGTCATCCTGAAGAAGGGCAATTTTCCTGGCAGTACTTTTGAACCCAATTCTTTCTCTTATATTCACAATGAGTAGCATTTACTGTTGCATATGGTGCTACTGAATGATGTCTGCGAGCCAGTACCATAAGGACCTCTGCCTCTTGCATCTTCACTGATACCTGCCACAGCAATATGCTTGGGAAAAGATTGTTTTCTCAAGTGCTTATTCGTCTCATTATTATAACAGTTCATGCAGTTAGGACTGGAGTTTGATAGTTACATTTTTGAACTGCACCAACATAGTCATGTTACTCAGTAAACCCCCAATGAATTATAAAGAGGATTTTAAATAAATTAGTATGTGAAAAAAAGTATCAGTGATGTTGTTAAATTGCATCTCAACATCAAGACAATACTGCCTTTTACTTGCTGGTGTTAAAAAATGCATTATTTCAGAGAAAAAAAACTTAAGTCACTTCCATGCAGTTGTATAACACAGCAAAAAAATAGCAGCTATACGAAATATAGCAAAATACAGGCATACCCCAGGAACAACCAAAACAAGGTTCAAAAAAACACAAGTGAATTGTTTCAACTGTATGCACAAAAAAGCGGAGATAGAAGAATCCATGTTGCCTTTACAACATTTCATAACATGATTTGAACTTAGTGACAGACTCTTTCTTATTCTTCATTACAGACTGTCCAGCTCCTAAAGGCAATTTAATCTTTTTTTAGCAACTAAAATATATTTCTGGTGAAAGACGTCATACAAGAAACCAGTCATAGTCCAGAAGATGGCTAGCTGTTCATTAACATTTCTCTGTTGAGATATAGATTTTCTTCAGAACTAATATTCCTAAAAACATATATCTATATCTACATCTACAAGAAATCTCTTTTAAAAGTGTAATTGTTACTTTAATTTCTGTTTAGAATCATAGAATCATAGAATCATTAAGGTTGGAAGAGACCTCTAAGATCATCAAGTCCAACCGTCAACCCAATGACCACCATGCCCACTAAACCATGTCCCTAAGCGCCTCATCTCCCCGTCTTTTAAATACTTCCAGGGATGGGGACTCAACCACTTCCCTGGGCAGCCTGGTCCAATGTTTAATCACTCTTTCAGTAAAGAAATTTTTCCTCCCATCCAATCTAAACCTCCCCTGGCACAACTTGAGGCCGTTTCCTCTCATCCTATCGCTTGTTACTTGGGAGAAGAGACCAACACCCACCTCGCTACAACCTCCTTTCAGGTAGCTGTAGAGAGTGATGAGGTCTCCCCTCAGCCTCCTTTTCTCCAGGCTAAACAGTCCCGGTTCCCTCAGCCGCTCCTCATAAGACTTGTTCTCCAGACTCCTCACCAGCCTCGTTGCCCTTCTCTGGATACGCTCCAACACCTCAACGTCCTTCTTGTAGTGAGGGGCCCAAAACTGAACACAGTATTCGAGGTGCGGCCTCACCAGTGCCGAGTACAGGGGCACGATCACTTCCCTACTCCTGCTGGCCACACTATTTCTGATACAGGCCAGGATGCCATTGGCCTTCTTGGCTGCCTGGGCACACTGCCGGCTCATGTTCAGCCAGCTGTCAACCAGCACCCCCAGGTCCTTTTCCGCCAGGCAGCTTTCCAGCCACTCTTCCCCAAGCCTGTAGCGCTGCATGGGGTTGTAGTGGCCGAAGTGCAGGACCCGGCACTTGGCCTTGTTGAACCTCATACAGTTGGCCTGGGCCCATCGATCCAGCCTGTCCAGGTCCCTCTGCAGAGCCTTCCTACCCTCGAGCAGATCAACACTCCCGCCCAACTTGGTGTCATCTGCAAACTTACTGAGGGTGCACTCGATCCCCTTATCCAGATCATTGATAAGGATATTGAACAGAACTGGCCCCAGAACTGAGCCCTGGGGAACACCGCTCGTGCCCGGCCACCAACTGGATTGCACTGCATTCACCACAACTCTCTGGGCCTGGCCGTCCAGCCAGTTTTTGACCCAGCGCAGAGTACACCTGTCTAAGCCGTGAGCCGCCAGCTTCTTGAGGAGAATGCTGTGGGAGACAGTGTCTATAACAAACTCCCAGCAGGATATCTGCCTTGTTGGCCTTCCCCCTCATCCTTACCAACAAACACTCGACCATATCATCATCACAATCGTTGAGCTCTATACAATCGAAACACTCCCTAACATACAGAGCCACCCCACCCCCTCTCCTTCCTCGCCTGTCCCTTCTGAAGAGTTTATAGCCATCCATTGCAGCACTCCAATCGTGGGAGTCACCCCACCATGTTTCTGTGATGTTTCTGTGTTTCATGTTTCTTTCTGTATATATGGATATATACACATACATACATATTTTTTTTAATCACCTCTATTTTTAGCTTCTGTACTGTACTTTTTCAAAACTTCCTGAATTCTAGAAAAGCTCTGATAGTGGAGATGGGAAGGGCATGGGAGAAAGCTCCAAGTAGCAGACACTTCTGGGGACTTGGGATGAGTGAGCACTGTGAGGAGTACAGATAAATCTGTAATGGGTGCCATCCAGTAGTTCTATGGAAAAGAAAAACAAGCAAGGCCAGGGAAGTATGTGAGACAGAAGAAGGGAGGTGGAAAGATGAAATACATGGAAAAGTATAACTGGGTGAAATCTTCACACTTTCAGAATTAGAAAAAAACAAACCACCAAAATTGGTTTGAGGTGCCTTAGTCATAAAAGAAGAAAAACAATGTGGACATGATTGGCTTTCCCCCTCTACTTTGGCCATTGACTTGATGAAGACAATACAGGATGAAAGAGAATTTGGTATTCAAGACGAAAAACTGCCTGCGTAGCTGTTTAGTTGTGGCATAGCTGTTTTTATTCTAATAGTGAAAGTTTATAGTGTGTGCTTAGTCTTCAAGAAAAGTGAACCGTCCACAGGTGTTTTCTTATGGTTAAGTGGAGGTCAGGCAGTCCCTTAAGGCCTGACAGACCTTTCATTTAAGTGAGTGGAAATTTTCCTGTTGATTTCAGAGGGCTCTTAACCTGACCACTGTGAATATAATGCTTTCACACACCCTATGCCTGCAACAAACTTCCAACAGATATAAGGCTTCTGCCAAAGAGAAATACTGAGACACTCTGGACATAAAAGTACCTCTCTCTCTAAATCTGAGATAATAACCATTTTGTTGCTCAGTTCATCAGCCATGCTAGCACCAACGTAGGTAGGAATTAATATGAAAAGAATAGAGAAGGAACAGAAAATATCATTGTGTCCCTGAGTAAATCTTCTTAAAGGCTGCATGCATCTCAAACAGAATTTAGAAATGGAGACAATTCAAAGAAGAGCCACAAAGAAAATCCAGGTTATGGCAGCAGCAATCATGCAAGAAGTGCCTCAGTAGCATCCTAAATACAGTCCTAAGTCTTCAGACTTGAAAAGGTTACAGTGAAGAATTTTCAAACCGAGTGGCATGGTGAAGGTGAGTACGGCATGATTATTTGTACTTTTTTCAGATATAAGTGCTGAGAGCCATCAAAAAGAAATAGGAGGATGTTCTGGAGGCAATAAGAGAAGATACCCCTCCACATCTGCAGTTTAGCTGCATAACGTGGCCAAAGCTTCTTGTGGGCACCAGGAATGAAAGTGGGTTCAAAGGTTGCTGGATATATTAATTGGAAGAAAAATCTACCAAAAAACTTTAAAAAGACATCATCTCTGACTGGGGAGGTCCTACAGTGATGAGTTTACAGACCACGTGAGGCTGGGAAAAGATTCTGGTTATTACTGTGTGTTCCTCCCGTCCTTGCATCCTTCTCCAGGCACCTGCCGCAAGCAGCCTCTGGGATGGGGAGACCTTCGATCTGGCAGGGTACAACCACTCTCACCTGATTATTTCTAAGAAAGAGGGCTTGGGGTGACTGCAGCCATGGCTTTCAGCAGTACAATTTCTGACAATAGGAGTTTCACATGAATTATGAAGTATCAGTTGCAATACTAACAATATTCTTTAACATCGTTGGTATCTGACGATATTGTTTCTGAAGTGGAACTTCAGAATGTTTCAGAAATTTGTCTTTCAGACATGTATTTTTGGTGTTGGTGGATGAACCAAAGAGAACAGACAATGAAATTTCAGGTTGAATAATTAGAAAACAATGCCTCTGTATTCAAGCAAACGCAATCTTAAATGAAATGTCCTCAGACACAGTAAGCGTGCAATCTCATTAAAACGGAGTCCACATTTTTACTTCTTTCTCTTGCTCATGAGCATTCTTTACATTTTTAATTATTTTTATATAACTGTTTTCCTATTTTCTACTTGTTTTTCTCATGTGAAAGGTGCTTAGAATTGACTGGAATCTGTAGTGACAGTGACTGTAGCAATATGCAAATTACCAACAAGTGTGCACAAAGGAAACAAAGTGATGGAAGAGAAAAATCTGTGCTTATACACTTTTCAGTTATCATCTAGTCATTTTCCCCGAGATTACCCAGACACTCAACTCTTATCCCCTCAGTGACTTAAAAAAAAGATCTCAGCCAGGTGTTTGTTGTACCAATGACAGGTTAAAGTCCTCAGATGGAAGTGACATTAAGTGAATAGTTCCCCTATTAAAAGTCAGGTGAAAAAAAAGCTGCACGTTGTATGGTCTCTGTTCAGATCCCTACGCTGCTTGGCTGCGGTCCCCTGAACCTCCCAGGCTGCAGGGAGCGGGAAATGGTCTCAGCTCCAGGTGGTACTGTCAGTACTATCCCAGACTTCTTACACAGCGAGCTGGTCACCTCCCAAAGCTTTCAAAACTGTAGATTATGTGTGGGGAGCTGGTTCCTAATATACTGTATATGACTTTATGAATACCTGTCTCCATAGTATGTAAAATGGGAAAACGGTGACATTCCTCTGAAGCGATGAGCAGGACAGCTCACTATTATCTTCACTTTTGACATTTTAACTAAAACTAAAGCTTCTTTTAAACTCTTAACATGTTTATTCATGTGGTTTTTATGCCACTGTACGTTCACTTCTAAACCAAAATAAACAGAACACTGCCTTCTCCTGAAAGCTGATAAGTCTGGGATAGAAAGAAATATTTAAGACATTAATTCCAAAGTAAAATTATCTTCCAAATTGTTAAATAATTAATGATTTAGAGAAATAAGAAAGGAAAGGCGCAAAACCTAAAAAAAAAACCCCAAAACCTGCTGCTGTTTCTTGGCTGGGTATTTCTGCCCTGCAGTACAAAACACAGTGAGTAAACAGAATACTCGTAATTATCTTTAAAAATGACAATAAAACTAAAAAAATGCCAAGTAATAAATAACAGCCACTTCATTGGTGTTTCTGAAGATGTTCTTTGGATGAGAGCTTCAAGCAGAGGTTTACACTGAGGATGGCTCCTCCTCTGGTGAGGATGATGTTTATCTCAGTGCATCAGACAGAAACAAACACAATTTATAAACGAGCAAAGATTGCAGTCTGTAGTGGATGCTAGACTGCTTATTTGGTATAATGTAATTAACAAATAGCAGAAGAGAGTGAGGGCAAGTGAGCCTTATGCCACAGGAGAACATTTTAAAATCACCTACTTACAAGAAATAATTTAAAGGATTGGGTGGACACAAACAAATAGTAAATCCCACTAGTTCTGTCTGCAAAACGTGTAGCTTCTTTCTAAGGAAGATGGAGTCTGATGTTCATGTAGCCTGATGTTTTTTTCTCTTCAGGAACAGTGTTGAGCAAGAGCATTGCTTATTCTTGATGCTTTTGTGGTCTTCTGTGCTTCTAATCTGCCCTCTTGCTTCTCTGTTCACTTGTGTGGAGCTCTGAGGTTGGGGAGGTAAATAAATAAAAAAGCAGGCGTAAGAGTGCATGAAGATTTAGAAGAACTGGAGGATGTAGATGCAGAGGATTGCAGATGGGGTAGTCCTTCTTAGCAGGACATACAGGGTGAATCAGGCAGAAAGGGTGAGAAACCTTAGCAGCCTGAGATTTATCAAATTATCTACCAGTAATGTCAGAAACCAGGTTTCTGGGAAGAGGCACTTGATTATCTTAAGCAGTCACTTAAGTTGCAGGATGTTTCACACTGTGTAGGTCACTTGTATTCAAGACAGCAAGGGATCAAGAGTATTTGTAGATAGCACTAACAGTGGCAATCTGACACAGACATAAGACAACCAGCTTATATGTTCCCTATTTTAAAAAGCCACCATTCACCCTGTTGAGCTATTTATACAGTGATAATACTCTGAATAGAGAGATAATTGTGCTAAGAGTTTCCTTATGCTGTGCACTACATTACATGCCACCTACATCGTATGTGGCAGACAACTAATTCATTCCCACTTGAGCATGGGAAGCTATAATTCATCCCAAGCACGTGAACATTGACTCCTCTTCCCATAAGCAGAGCTCCACACAGAAATGCTGCAGGATGGTATATTGGCCATAACAATAACTAAAAGTAACCAGCCAATAATCTTCAGAAACCGTCCCTAGAAACTTTGATACAGGCATTGTGCTTTTTTAGTTCAGCGAGATGGTACTACATTTCAGGACTGCATTGCCATTACAAATTGAAGCATATCCAGATTCCTTTGTCATTCATACTGAGTAATAGTCCTGTTTACTGGATGGCAACGGTGCTAGAGCAAAATTACTTAATAACTGGAATTAACAGCTTTTCTAAATGCCTGTATCCACAGTACCTAAAACAGAAAAATGGTGACATGCCTCTGAAGCTATGAGCAGGACAGCTCACCATTACCTTCACATTTGACACACTAATTTAAACTAATGCTTCCTTTAAACCCTTATATATTTATTCCTGTGTTTTTTATGCTCTCATTTGTTCTGCTGTATGTGTTGATTCATCTCTTGTAACTATCACCAGAAAATAAGGACAGATTGATGTAGAGGCAGAATGACACCTGTAGGAGCAGAGAAAGAAGGATATCATGCACAGCTACACACTCATTCTTAGAAAGCAATACGATGCAAACATCTGGAAACAGTTAGCACGTTGACTCCCAAATCGTACTGCATCTTCTGGAGCATCTTTTGTTAAAGTAATCACAAAGCTGTCTACAACCTTTCCTGCCAATTTTATCTTTTGCCCAGCCCAGAAATGGCCTAGGGTTTCAAACACTGCTTTGCCCAAGTAAATGGGGAGAAGGGAGGTGAAAGGTACATGAAAAAAATAAACGCATTTTAAAATGTTGTTATGATAACTGATTTTTCTTAGGTGTCATTCAGCTGTCATCAAAATAGTAGTTTAGAACATTACTGGAAACACTGTAGAAGAAAATGAAATGAAAAATGAACTGAAGGGAAAACGTTAGTTGTAGCTGCAGCGAGTGAAAATTTCCTACCAAAAAATTTGGTACACTGAGAAAACCGTACATTTTCCAAAGTAATATCTGTATTTTAATCTTTACCTGTTAGCTCCCTCTAATTAACACCAAGTCTGTAACACTCTGTGAAATCACCTTCAAGAGGACAGTGGCCCTCATTAAAATCTCAATGCTTTGTTCACAGAATCTGAAAAAATCTCACCAAAAAGACAACGGTTAATACTAGACTGGCAGAAGCAGCAAGGTTTGATTGGTAATCTTGAGAGGTCTTCACTAGACACATTACATAAATTCTTGCCAAGAGCTTCATTTTGTTTTAAGACATTTTGAAATCTTTTTTTTCTCTGTTTTGGCCTTTTGTTTTTGTTTGCTCCTAGGGATGTAGGAACAGCCTGCTGAGTTCATCTGCTTTATGTCCGTCAGAAATGTCTCTGTACAGAGCAGACGGAAAGGAACTTTGCTAATGGAAAATACTAATTTAAGAAAAACAGCAAAATTATTCTAGGCATATAATAAATCCTTCTCAATATTTGCAAATTATTAAAACCACTGAAAAGAAACTGTTTAAAAGAGTAATTCAATCCATAAAACAGACCACATTGAATTTCCAGTTGCTTTTGTATCATTCACTTAAAAATGGCCTAATAACAAATGTTGTGGAGATGTGTAATTTTTCCAGAAGCATAATTCACAACCAAACAAGTTTCTTCCTTGCTTAAATTTTCCCAAAATATTTCAGTTTAATTGAAAGAAGAAGGACTACTAATGGTAATCCAATTAATTTCACCCACTTTTGCTCAAGAACAAGACTCCATACATGTGGATCCAAACGTGGGACTATGATTTTCAAAAGGATTTGAACACTAGTCAAATCACCCACAGCTTCTGAATGCACAATGGTGCATTTCCCTGATTAGATTTTTTAAAATTGTACTTTGTTGATGGCAAAGGGTACATTTAAGGAAGATTCTCTTTCTTCTAGTGAAAAGCTCATTGACATTTTAGGGTGCGATTCAATTGCTACTGCACACCATTCAAAGTGCCCCAAAAACCTTGGAGACAACTAACAGAGTCTTACTTTCCTTCGTACCTGCTTTCACACTGTAGAGAGAAGAAAGCAGACCAAAACTAGACTTAAGTCTTTTGTCTCACTCTGGTACAGCGCAGAGTGTGTGCCAAAGGCCAAAACCTTTCTTTCTTGTATTAAAGTGTGTTAATTTGTCCAAAGCCCAGGGAAGTCCATAGGAGTATTTGCAATTAGCTGACTAACCTGAAGTCAAGCCTCAAATCAAATGAGACATTAGTAATCAAAAAGGTATTTAAGGATGGTTTTGTGGTTACATTTTATACATATAAGTATTTTGGAACCATGGTATGTCACATAAATTTAGAACTAAATATTTTCCCAGTCATTTATGAAAGAAAATAAACATTCTTTTACTTTTGATTCATTTTAATACTTAAATTTTTAATTTCAGTAAATTTTGGCAACTGTAAAAAAAAAAAGTGCATTTTATACCAGCACAGAAAACCACACACAGATACACATACACATGTATGTAACTCCATAAGTAGTATTCAAATTTTTCTGCTCCTTGTTCCATTCAGCATGTATTTAATGTTATGGTACGTGAAGGGTGAAGTACCCAGTTAATGTTTTTTAAGTGAAAGAAAATTTATCAATGATATTATATGAGCAAATATGTCTGCATGTATGTAATTCTACACATATAAATACAACAAGATAGCAGTGACTTTTGGGGTCAGCAAACTGCATTGGACTGTGATTTTGAATATAACTAAGTCACCTACTTACATGGAGAGCAAGAAGGGATAATTGTGTTAAATAATTAATCAACAGGATGAACGTGTAACAAAGATATCTGAATAATAGGGCAGAATTTCAAGGTCTCATCTGGAAACAAACTGTACTAGTGCTTTTGCTGATTACATTTAGATATAATTTCCAATACATTAGATAATTTACTATGCCCTTCAAGAGCTGGGAAAGCATCAATTCAAGGCACTTGATTTTGAAAGTATTTTAAATATTACCAAGGAGACAATTTTCTTCCTGTCTGATGATGTCCTTTTGGCTCCAGTATCAAAATCATTATATGTTTTTTGTAACCATAAAGCCATATCAGAATGCCTCATCCTTCACAAATGCAAGTTAAACTTCACTTGTGATTAAATTTAAATGAAAGGAGATCGCTAATTTCTAACAAACTTGATGGACGTCTGTCTTTGTTGTGATGCCTACAGAAATTGAATCTCTTAACAAGTCCATCAGCTCTACACAGAAATGCTAATATATGGGAGAGCTTGGCAGGATGAAGAAGAAAAGCATATTCTCCATTGCACAAAGCCCCTGAAGCAAGGAGGAGCCACCTGATAAACAAAATGACAAGATTGTTTTTCAAATGAGACAAACAGCCTTCAGGCAGAGCGTCCTTCTACTTAAAATACCTACTTTTAGGGTATTGTTCCATAGGGGTTCAACAGGGACTTGTGGCCCATTCAGCATGGAGCTGGAGCAATGCCACACTCAAGTGCATGTGTGGCCCCACAGATGTGGGTACCAGCTCACAGGCTTTCCTAACAATAAGTTTGGAAAATAATATCCTTTGACAGATGCACTTTTTAGGGGCTAAGCTAGCCAGGACACTGAAATCTCAAAGACCTGCTCCAAAAACAAACAAAAAGCCTGAAAGCCAAACCCTATGCACCACTGCATTGTGCTGCTCCTGACATGTGTGGGATGCCAGGTATGAACATGTTCTCAGCCACCTGCACTGCTCCTGGCCCTGAAATTGTCCTGGATGCTGCCATTGCAGTGAAACTGCAGTGAAAACTCAGAGCCAACTCTGGTCCAAACAGCAAGCTAGCTCATTAGGGCAGCTTGTGAGAAACGATTTATGAAGTTTAAGACCAGAAGGGACCATTAGATCATCTAGTTTGGCCTCCTGTACATCACAGGCCATTACATTTCATCTAGTTATGGCTGTATTGTGCTCCATTAACTTTGTTTTATTTATGTGTGCTTTCCTGTAAGGCAGCTAGACTTAAAGTTGGGACAAGGAGAGGTGGGTACTCGTCACTTTCCCTTGGAAGTTTGTCCAATGCCTGGTCCCTCTTGGATCAAGTAAGGAAAGGTGTGTCCTCAGTTTTCATCTAAATATATCAGACCTTTTTCCACATACTGGCTTTGTTGTGCCTTTCTGCACTAAATTAAAGATCCTGTGAGCATTGCCTGTTTTCCTTCCATCATCAGATTATTTCTTGTTTATTCACTTCAGTTGTTTTCTGATAAGATAAGCCAAATTTTTACATTTCTGTCTGGAAAATACTCTACTTACTTCAGCCCTAGTATCAGTTTTGTGTTTCTTTTGGGTTTTTTAGCATCATTTTACAATTGTGCAGGATTCTCCTAGTAGTCAGCTTTGTACTGTACAGGGAGGTAAAGTTACCCAAATCTCCTCTCCTATTCACTTCTTCCTTGTTCATACACTCAATGCTCTTATTAACTTTGTTATCACATCAGTGGAATTTCTCATGTTGAATTGCTTTTTGCATTGCGTCCCCTAATGCCCATTTAGGGCCATTGAGCCCAAGGATATGTTTCCATGTACTCTCAGGACTGCCTGCCTTCTTTGCTCTTAGAGCATAAAATCTAGCACTTACCGTACATTTTATTTAATAACCCCAGGACCCTGCTGTATGGATTTTTATTTTTTTTACCACTTCACTCCTTTCCGTGGTGAGCAAACTATCAAACTCTATGGGACCCTCCCATAAGTGGCATCTTTCAGCCTCATGCCACCAGATGATCACATTAGAAATGAAAGTGCTAATGCACCGCAAAGTAACTCTGAGGTCCCTGAATTCAAGGCCTATTTGTGTGCTTGCTCTTGACGACCTCAAGCATTTGCAGCACAAAAGCTTAAGATGGGACACAAAAATTAAGATCTTGTGTGTTATTACCATTCTTAGTTTTGAATCTTCAACATCTGTGAGATCACATTTTCCATGCTATTTCCATTAAGACTGAAAACATGCAAAGAAGAAAAAGAAAACAATTGCTTATTCAAATTACAATGTAAGATCTTAAAAATGAAACTACTACCCTATTGAACTGGAGACCTTGATGGACTTGCAGAAGTCAGCAGAACTGCAAAAAGTTACTGAAGTGCTTATTTTAAAACCTACTATTTTCTCAAGTAAATTTAGCAAGGCCTACATGGTAAACAAACAGTTAACTGGAGATAGGCACCATGGGATTTCTTTGTTCATGTCAGTTTGTTCATCCTGAGCATAAGGTCAATGCCATGATCCTCCTTTTCTAAGACTAAAGCACTGAGCTCAACGAAACTAGAGCTCAACGATTGTGATGATGATATGGTCGAGTGTTTGTTGGTAAGGATGAGGGGGAAGGCCAATGAGGCAGATAACCTGCTGGGAGTCTGTTATAGACCACCCAACCAGGATGAAGAGGCAGATGAAGCGTTCTACAAGCGGCTGGCAGAGGTCTCTCGAT
>NW_008825114.1:13425062-13426873 GCF_000699105.1 Pygoscelis adeliae
TGTTTAGCCTGGAGAAAAGGAGGCTGAGGGGAGACCTCATTGCTCTCTACAACTACCTGAAAGGAGGTTGTAGCAAGGTGGGTGTCGGTCTCTTCTCCCAAGTAACTGGCGAAAGGACGAGAGGAAATGGCCTCAAGTTGTGCCAGGGGAGGTTTAGATTGGATGTGAGGAAAAATTTCTTTACTAAAAGTGTGGTTAAACATTGGACCAGGCTGCCCAGGGAAGTGGTTGAGTCACCATCCCTGGAAGTATTTAAAAGACGGGTAGATGAGGCGCTTAGGGATATGGTTTAGTGGGCATAGTGGTCATTGGGTTGACGGTTGGACTCGATGATCTTAGAGGTCTCTTCCAACCTTAATGATTCTATGATTCTATGATTCACTGTCCTGTGGAAACAAGAGATGTTGTGGTTTGCATTTATATTGGTCACAAAGTGGAATTAGCAAACTCAGTCAACACCATGTCCCGTGGCAATAAAACTTATTTTATTTAAGTGCATTTGTGTATGCCATTATGTTTCACGGAGGTGTACTTCAGCTTTTGAATGCATTGTTGGAAAACAAGAGACAATGTGCACTGAAGCTGGAAAAATCCCATGCTTCATAAATCAAGGGGACAATCTGGCCTTCATTATGGATAACTCAGGGTGAAATCCTGGCTCTATTGGAGTCAGTGGAAAAACTCCCATTGACTTCATAGAGGTCATGGGTTTGCTTTGCTTTCTAATGTGAGTGTTGGAGAGATTAGTCTGTGCCTCGCATGCTTTCCCAGGTTGTAGGCTCACCAGCCTTCAGTCTGCAAAGCAACAAATTAATTGAGACGCATCCAAATAATTGTCATCTTCTCACAATCTTCAGTGTCTCTCTTAGGGCAAATTACAAGCTGCACTCCCATACTCGGTAATAAATCCTGATGTTTAGCTAACAGACTGCAGGGCAGCATTTCCTGAACTCTTTCACTTCTCCTTCTCAAGAGAAATATCTTTTCCCCGCTCTCACCAAGTTTCTCTTTCACATCTCTAGGTGATGGGCCTGTGATGGAGGGTGCAGGTACAGGGACAGCATGCTTTCTGCCCCGGTGTGCAAGGCCTTGGTGAAGCAGCAGCAGCAGAACAGCTTTACTCTGTGACGGATGGATGCTTTCCTCAGTGTATTTCTCCCAGGACACATCACCAGAGAAGCTCATGATGCCAGATGAAGGGATGGAGTAAGAGTGATTGATGCATGTGCTCTCAACTGAGTAGATGTACCCATGTACTTTGCATTAAAAAACACTACTACCACTGCTCATTACTCTGAATACCCGTGCTTATGCACACCTACTGCTGACAGGCTGTTCTCTCAAGGTTTTGTCATCCAAAAAAGCTGCAAAAATCTTTATGTGTGCAAGAAGGAAACCTCTGCCCCCACCTATAACAAAGATATGTGTGGTGAAAAACTTAAGACGAGGGCTGTGACAGGGAACGACATCTGGACAGTGCACATGAGCACTGATACCGTCTGATTTCCTGCCACAGAGAAGTACTGGGAAGGGTGGGGGAGCAGGGTGCAAGGGAGCAGTGCTGCCCTCGGACCTGCTCCTGGTTCTCTTCAGCCTTTCACCGTGTTAGTTGCTTTGCAGCTCATTTTTATGCCTCCTGGTGCCTCTCTATAGATGCCTATTTAAATGAAATGCTACCTGAATAACTATCCTTCTGGATCATCCTGCTTGTTCTCTTTGATTTCTCAAAAAACACCCCCAAAACCAAAACATAAAAGGGCAGGTAAGTCCTGTCAACTGGCACAGAATGACAATTCTCTTCTTTTTTCAGC
>NW_008825114.1:13426923-13438472 GCF_000699105.1 Pygoscelis adeliae
GGGATTAAATAGCATGCTTGGATGCAGGAGACCTGGCCTGAAGTCCCATCTCAACAACATTCAGAGCTTGGATTAGAGACAAGTGCAAAACCTATAAAATTCTCACTGCATGCAGATGCTGCGTGTTCTTGTGATTTTTATGTCCAAACCCAAAACAAAGCATTTTTGTGCTTCCAGAAACATTTCTTTATTTTCTTTTTCTTCAGCCAGCATCGCTTATCAAAATAGACCTAACTTCACAAGTCAATTTGGCTGATCTGAAACTTAATCTGTGCAGTACTGTGAAGCAGACCAGTGGCCAAATCTCCAGTTGGTATCAATCACTGACCCTCCATTTAAGTCAATAGCCAATGGGGGTAGACATCAGGTTTATGGTCTGGTTCCTGCTATTTCCCTGGTCCTATTTGCACATGCCAAGTGGGTACCACATGGCCCCAGATTTACTTTTCTGTGGGTAGTAGCTCTGTGCATAAAAATGTAGAGGCAGGCCAGGCACAGACTTTCACTTCTGTCGTCCAAAAGTGGAGTGTGAGCTCTTTTTCCTCGCTATGCTTAAATGTTAAGAGAGGACAGAGACTAATCTTAAATTGATCCAAGCTGCACATATCTTAATGCAGCTGTCAGGGTCTCCTGGGATTCTCCAGCAGTCCCAATCTACACAAGTACGGGGCCATTGCTGTCTACAAGACAGTTTCACTCATACTTACAAAGGGTTGCTCAAAGTTCAGCCCTTTATAAATATTTGGGTAAGGGATACACACAAAGATGCTGCTTATAATGACTGGGAGTAGTTAACACTACATTGTACAAATGCTGGCTGCCCATGGGGGCCCGCCTCTGACACCATCAGTGTGATCAGGCCTGGCTTTGTACGAGGCTGGGGAGCGTTAAAGGCAAGGAGACAAACAGGCTGGTAGAAGGACCTGGAGCGGCCGCAATTTGTGCACCATGTGTGCGTGTGCACGCAGGCAGAGGGACACAGGCAGCTCGGGGCAGGGGGCTGCCTCCCCAGCTTCGCCTCTCCCCTCTCCGGCGTCTCTACATTGCACAAGTGGGTATGAGAAAACCTGGCCCTGAGCCTTTGCAGATCTTTGGTTATAATCAGGAGCCCATTAGCAGTAAAACTATTAATATTCTCATAGACATTTACAGAATAAACCACAAACCGCGCAGTAACAGGCAGTAGGGAGAGATGAAGCATTAAAAGGCGGTCTGTCTGTCAGAGCTTGGTGTGAAACTGTGGCTGCAGGGCTCAACCGAAGAGCAGTGAGCTGTGATCCCTGCACCCCCCTGGCTACCCAGCAGGGCCAGGGTTAGAAAGTGAAACGTGACCTGCAGGGAAGACCTGATCTTGCAAATGCCCCCTGCCCCTTTGGCTGCAGGGGAACTCAAGGAGCCAGTCTGGCCAGGCTTGGGCAAGGGACCTTCAGAAAGATTCAGTTGTGGGTACAAGGTTGGGTCAGCCTTGATTAGGCTGTTGAGCATCTTCTTCTGATGCATATGATGTAAATTAATTAGCTTTAGTCTTTGATATGAAATTCACCATGGAAGAAGAATTTTTCCAGGTTATGGCTCTTTTTGAGGAGCACATGAAGACCTGTTCAGCAAAAGTGCCATTAACCGGTGCACTCATTTACCATCTACATCTGATTTTCTCTGTGGTTTGTTTTAAATATTATTCACTGATGCTGTTGGAGCATCATGTGGTCATTTGGCAGCTATCTGGGAAAGCAGGAAATAGCATGTAACATCACTAAGATGCTGGTGTCCTCATTCTACCTGAGCAAAATCTCTGTCCTTGGGTGGCTTGACTTCCCCATTACACCATCTCCAGCAGAGCAAAAACAACTGCCTCTAGTCCTAGCCCTAAGGCAGTCAAGGAGGAACTGTGAATAATGTAAAACAGGCAAAATCTCACAATCCAGCAAGTTGAAAATATTGGTGACTTCCTCTAGTTTCAGCAGAACTGGCAAAAGCTGAGCTTTTTGTCTTTCTTTGTATTGCAGGACGTCTTCTTTTCTCCTAGATTTGTCTTCGACAGTGGGAGAGGTCACACAGATTGACCCCCTGACAGTATTACTTAGGAGGATGGATATTTTCATAGGGTCAAGAGGAAATTGGAAGTCAGTGATACAGTGCTTACCTCGCTGTCTCTGAATGTTTCCTCATCGGTGGTGTTTATTTCAGCTCCATGTAAAGTAGGATGGGCTTCTGCTTGTTGAGTCTGTATGTCTTCATAAAGCAATGGTTGGGTCTTCAAGATCATGGTACATGGGACATGCACACCATAGTCAAGATGTAGCTGCACCTTGAAATGCACCAGAAGGGAGCTGCATGGGACAGGTAAGCTAGGGGTGCACTGATTAACAGGGACAGCAAAATCTATCCTAAAAGCAAGGCAAACACTCAGACCGTGGCCTGTACTCATCTCCATCTTACTCCTGCCACAAAAATTTCTGGACAACCTAAGCAAGACAAATGAGGTTTCTGTAGAACAATTGAGGTTTTAGATGTAAGAACGTAAGTACTCTTCAAAAGAAATAAAAACTGGCTGTAAAAGAAAACTGAGGGCATCACTGATTTGAAGATAGCAACCATCTCCTGTTTGCTTAAACTGTGATGTGTACACAAGCCCACATGTACACCGCAGCTGATTAGACTCCTATCTTTCTTGCTGAACATGAAAAGACTGCACACTCACAGACGGTAACAAACTAATTATCCAGACCACTGGTATCCAAGATACAGTCTACGAAGATTAATGTTTGCATTTTCCCTTAGAGTGAGAGATAGTGGCCTTAAATAAATTGCACTGAATTGCAGTAATGGACAGTGAGAATAAATCAGTTTCCTATTTCATTTCCAGCCCTGTTATATAATCTCCAGCTATCTGAGGTGATTTCCACAGCTGGCAGGATATGGTGATTACCCCTGGCTAGATATTGTGATTACCCCTGGCTAGATATTGAAGTTGGTAATCTCTTCAACACAGCAGTAAAGACTACTGCAACACCAGTGGCTTCTGCTCTCTGAATCCCTGCCCTCCCTTTCCCCAGCAAACCCAGCACCAGCAGCCATGGGAGCTGAAGGAGCAGTACTTGAAAAGATCCATCTGCCTTCCCCATGCCTGTTTTTGACCCCTGGAGACAATGTGGTTGCACCAACAGTGGGCAATGGGGGCTGCGAGAGGGGCGGTGGGACAGAGGGAGGGTTCCCTTGGGAACCTGGCCTACGTGCAGGCTGCCCCATTCCGACTAATTCCCACCTGCTCTCAGCCGAGTGGGTCAGACTCACGGAGTGTGACATCAGTGTGAGGCAGCAAAACCGCTATGTCCCTGAGGGCGAATCAGCAAGAATGAAATTCCTCTGGGTTTGCCCCTCATTACTGATGGTCACTGCTTGATAGCAGTCTTTCCAGTGTATGAACTTGCTATGCAGGCAAATGCTGAAGAAGGCAGTAAGGCCTAAAACTGGGGAAAAAAAAAAAAGAAAAAGAAAAAGAAAATGCAGGCTGGCATTTTTGTGACAAATAGTTACAAGAATTAGTAGGAGCTGTATTTTCAAAATGTTTCTATAAACAAAGACCCCCCACACATTTTTGTTTTGGGGTTTGTATTTGCTCTTGTGCACACAAATAAGATATGACTGTACCCAAACTGCCCTAATGTTAAGGATATCCCGGCTGCTGAAATGATGGTAAATGTATCTGTTAACATACAGGCTCCTCGGCAGCTGGGCAGGACAGTGAGCCTGGGCTGAGCAGCACAGAGCTTCCCTGTCATCCCTAGCCGAAGAGGATCTGGGGACAGCATGGATTACACACGCGGCCAACCTGATCTTGGGGCAGGGACTGCAAAAGACGTGAGCCGTGCCATACACAATTCAGCTGGAGGCTAGGCCAAGGGTATCGGGACACACTATCGTAACACTGAATCAGGTGCCGAAGTGTGCATAAGGCAACGTCTGCATATAATTGCATATACAGAGTGCAGCCTGAAATGAAATGGCTTTGAAACCCAGGTCCTTTTTGGAAAAGTGCTCCAACAGTCTGCTTTCAAATTGGAAATTGCATCTAGCACATTATCTATAGTTTTCGGCCATCTTAGTGGTGCCCCAGAGGTTGCCTGAATGAGTAGGACTGGGAGAGTTGATGTAAACAATAATTTATAGATGTATTTTTGCCAGTCTGGAGAGAAAAAAAGAGTATGAGTGGCACATTGCAGGTGAAACTGGGGCCATGCTGCAGTTATCTTTTAGTTTAAATAGTTTTGGAAATGGTCTATGTGGTTTTTTTCTTGGTGCTGGGTTGTTGGGGATTTCGGTAGGGTTTTTTTGTTTTGGTTTGTTTTAATCTTATAAACAGAAAGGTTTTTATTTATGGGTCTTCGTTGGTTCTTGACTTGAGTGTTTTATGTGTTGTTGCCTTCTTAAGGAAAATTACAAACAAGGGAATTGACACCCATCATACTGATCCTTACCAGAGCCTGAAACATGATGTTTCAGGATGTTGCAGAGATGATCAGAGCTTCAGGGCAAGCAGCATGTTGCAGCCCTGAGTCAGAAACCTATTCCTCTGAACATACATTGAAAAAAAATGCCTATAACATTGAAGCAGAACTTCACTGCCTTTCTATGCTTGCATCTTTTTTTATATGTCCACTATACATTTAATTCTTTGGTTTGGGGCTTTTCAAGGGGTGTGTGGGAGTACAACTCTGTGTCTGTGTGTGCGTGTGCGTGCATGCACTCCCACATATAGAGAGCTGTTGGAGCTATTTTGCAGGTACACATTGTCTGGCTTATTGGCTGTGAAAGGCACTTGTTGATTTTATTAGCAGAGCCAGCCAAACTAAAAAAAAAAAAACAACCAACAATCCGATATCTTCTGTACAGATAGAATCATAGAATCATAGAATCATTAAGGTTGGAAGAGACCTCCAAGATCATCGAGTCCATCGCTCCATCATATGACAGGGAAGATTTTTGTGTTGGAATATTTATTGATGTTGGACCTCTAAGACCCCCGCACACTGTGTAGAAAGCATGAAAAAGGATGAATAATAGATGTTTGGTTGGGTAGTTACATACATTGATTGGCACCTTTTATTGCTTGTCTTTGGGGCTAATTTAGTGGCACTAGTTTGTGACACAGTAAGGAACGTCTACATTGTGCCAGACAAATTTATGATTTTTTGCAAGGTGTAAAAAAAATCAAAATAACAAAAGTTCATTCAGTCAGTATTGATTTTAGGTTCTTTACAAAAGGAACTTTTGGCCATAATGTCAAGATAATTAAGAAATTAACCATGCTGGTGGGTAATAAAGGCCTTTCTGACAACTCCACTGGGTGCCAGGGTGCTTCCATGGACACTTAGGTACATTTTACAAATCTGTCCATGTGTCTTCTCTTGTGTTTGTACAGTATCTACCCCTAAGGACAGAAAAGGTAATCTTAACAGGAAATTATTACAATACCAGATTGCACAGCCATTACTGGAGTGCTCATTAATTGCTTCATTCAACAGAAGTATTTTTACTTACCTTGAAAACTCTGAAATATTTCTAATATAGGCAGAATTATATGAAATTTAGCTAGATTGTATTTCTCTAAGAATATATCAACAAAACTTTTGTACAGCAGTATCCTTCCAGACTTCTGATTTAGGTAGCATCAGGTAAGCTTTAACTTGTATTATTCTCTCTTTTTTTTTTTCGCTTCATTGTTATGAAGAGGTAAGGAAATAATATTCAGGATAAATAAAGTAAAATCATTGCTGCTTTTCTGTCTTTCGCTCCTACCAAATGTCTAGGCTTTTAACCATAAACTAACTTGCAATCTCCTACTGCAATAGCTGTGTGTGCCTCAAATCAACCACTTCCCTAGAAAGTTGGTGTATAAATGTCTCATGGATTCAATGGACAAAAGGGCTTTTTTTCATGCATTGTCTAGTCTAGGTGAGCAAACAAGGTTTTTAATGTTGGGCAGAGCATGCTCAATGGCCCATGATCAACCTCTTAGAAATGTTGCAAAGAGCATCTTAAAAACTCCATGTATGGGAAAATCCAATGGTACACTGTTTCACTTGTAACCACCCTCAGTGTTAAAAACATGACTGCTTTTTGGTTTGCATTTTTTTCCTTCAAGTTCCACAACTGGATTTTGATCTGCTTCTTTCTTACCAGTAGAGTCATGAGGATTGTCTTACATTTGTGTATAAGACACAGTGGTGTGCTTGAACAAAAGAAGTGGAAAGCACCAGTACGGTTGCATGTTTCTTGTGCAGGTTAGTATGTCTGCCAGTCTATCCTCCATACAAGGTACACACAAAACTTTATATAATTTATTCATTCTCATCTTCTCCTCAATTTCCAAAAATAGGTGTTCACTGCTCAGCTGAAATAAGTTCTTCTTATTAAATCCAAGAAACTTGCTTTGATCTTCCACTGCTAAAGCATAATTGAGTCTAGACAACCTTCCAACTAGCTTGTCCAATTTATAAATGGACAAAGAAGGTACATACTAAATGTTTTTAAGGATAAATAGACCAATATTTAAAAAGCACTAAGAGCCCTTTCACTCAATATGTTCCCAGAACACTGTACTATTTCCAATTATCCTGCTTTTCTTCAAACCTAGAAACAACAAATGAATAACAGATGTCAACTTCTATTGAAGGCTACTTACTGAATGCTAGCTGCTCTTGCTTATTGGAAACACTTTAAGAATGATTTCCCTTTCTTTCTGTTACCATGACAATATTTGGCCTAATCCCATGGCTTTTTTTCACATCTAAGAACACTGTGTAGGCAAGTGGAATTATCATTAAAATGAATCCTATTCACAACTTATAATGAATGTCTTAACCGTGCCCTTGTTTGTAAGTGTTGCGGTCTTAACATGATTCCTTCAGGAAAGATAGTATGGAAAATAGAAACCTTTAACTTCCTTTGATTATAAATAGTTGATTGTTCCCTGGCTGTGGTAGCCTATGCATCACGTTTCTATGAAAATACTCTCTTGTTGTGTTGAGAATGCCTGCCACACTTACCTTCTTCATGAATGTGTAAAGATCAGCCCCCACATTTATCTAGATATCAAAAAATCTACCCAACCTATCTTGTGCTCAAAAAAAAAAAGATTGAATTATAGATTTGATTTCTTTTTAAAACACCTCTAATACTGAAAGTAATATATATTTGTAAATACAAATGCTAGCACATAGATCTCTAGCTATTCTACCCGTAAGCCCCCTCCACTCCCCATCCCCAAATCCCTGAGGGCTAAATTGTAGTCCATTAAAAAATATGCTTCTTAAAACCCTACGCAATAGAGCAACTAATGTGGGGAAGAGGTACATGCACTGAGTGGAATGGTATCTGTAGGAAATACATTTTTCTCAGTTTTCCTTTTGAATGCTAGCAAAAAATCAATTACACTATCCAGGATCACTTATACATGTGGAAATCATTTGTGTGGGTATCCAGAGGAGTAGGGGCCTGTAGTACAATCAACATAAGCTTATTAAAAAAAATACACGTAAAGCTAGCTTGATATCTTTTCTGCTGGGGTTACAGGTTTGACTGTTAAAGGTAATAGTGTTAATGTAATGTATTTAGAATTCTGTAAAACGTTTGGTCTGATACCACATGACATTTTGATTAAGAAATTAGAACAATACAAAATCAACATGGCCCACATTAAGTGAATTAAAAGCGGGCTATACTATTTATTAATGACTTGGAAGAAAAATTAAAACCTTTGCCAACAGAGACAGCAGATGACACAAATATTGGGGAGAGCTAAACAGTGTAGAAGACAAATCACTGAGAGAGGGAGTGACCTCAATCACTCGGTAAACTTGTCCGTCCAAACAAATGCATTATAACAGAGCCAAATTCATAGTCATAGACCCAAAACTCAGCCTGTGCCTACAGATGGGGGCAGATCAGGGGAAGACTGTGCATCTGGAAGGGTTTCAGCAGCCGCAGTAGACAAACGTTCAGTCTTTGTGTTTGACTCCCATAAAGTCACTCCTGGAATACTATGTCCAGCTCTGGAAAGGATCAGGGATGAGCTAATGGTGTGATCAAAGACAGGAGAAACACGCTTTCATAGAAAGCTTCTTTTTATCATATTTACATGAGAAATACCTCGAGTACTGTCATCTATTTACTGGATTGAAAAGAAGGTTGAGGATTGATGTGCTACGAAACCTCTGACTGCCTACGTGAGGAATGTACATTTGATGTGTTTCGTCTCTTGGAGAAAAGTATACATCTCAATGCCTGGAAGCTAGAACTGGCCAAGCCAACATTAAAAATTATAAGGAAAATTAGAGGACTGAATGTTATTGACAGCACTGGAAGAATCTGTGAAAGGCTGCGGTACATTCTTGATTGCTAGTAAGATAAAGTAGCGTTGAGATGAATTTCTAGAAGTTATACAGCAGTCCAAGTGAGATCTGACATAGGGTAGTCCTCTGATCTACGTAACACTGGGAACAATAATAAGAAATTACAGTTTTGGCCACTTATAACATATAAAAGCAAACCTATGAAATTTGGCCCTATTACCAGCAATAAAACAAACAAAAATTTCTCTTAATGGTAACTTGGGTCATGAACTGGAGTGGTGCCTATGCACGTAGGGCAAAATTCCAAATAAAGAACTTGGATCTTGTGGCACCTGGGAGAATGACAGAATCCAGCTGTCTCCTGTACTCCAAACATTGTGTATTATCATATAAGGTACAGCAGATCTCCTTCCTTCTAGGGTCAAACTGGAGGCCAGACAAGATTCCCACAGGCATCTCAGATGGCATTCAGCACCTATTCTTAGGCACCTGAATGGGTCCCCAGGTGTCTAAATCTCTTAAAAGACTGAGATTCAGGTCTTCCTCCCAAACGTATGGCTTTTGAGCAGAGGAGACAGAGTAGTAGAGTTTGTTGTCAGACATTCCATCTACTGCCTCCTCTTTTTGCACATGACACCTGGTGAGTTGTTAAGACACTCCTTGTTAAGTGCTTTTCATTTTCTGTGAAAAAGTAACAAACAAGATACGTTCAGATCACTCAAGTTTGTTAAATACAATGATTCCCACTTCTGTTAATAAATTAGAGATGTACTGATTTGATAGTTTGCTGGTTTCAAAGAATCTTTCAAATGGCACATTAATATTCAGTTAATTATTTTAGCTTAAAGAGGAGTATTCGAGGGAACTGCCTGATTTACATATCTCTCTCTCTCTGTTATAAAGGTGGGTTTTGGTTGGTTGGTTTTTTTTTTCCATTTCAAGTGCTTCCTCATGCTATTTGTTTGTCTCAGACAAATATTGTAACTTACCAGCAAAGAAAGGGCCATTTCCAGATCATTTTGGTGAGTGATGTGCTGGCACTTTCCTACCTAGTTTTTGTGCTAATTCACAATCTCTAGCTAGTTCATGACCTTTTTCTATATGTCTAATACCGAAGTTATGAGCCCCAGAGGAACACTTTGTCTTAACATACGCATGTGTCTGTATGCAACCATATCTGAAAATGTTAAAATAGGTTCCAGAAACATTTTTGTCTTTGGGGTAATGGGGAGACGCAGGCGATTTCACCTTCTTCAAAAGATTAAATCCCCATTGATAAGCTCCCCTAAGCCCTTCTTCGTGTTAGTGTGTGAGCAAAAGCCCTGGGTTCTCAACCACTGGGGTCCAGAGAGCCTCCTGCAGTCCCTTCCAGCAGCTTCATTCCATGGGTCTGTGAGTCTAAAAACTCCTTTGGAGAGACACTGTCTCATGGTAATTTCATGCAGGTCGACACTTCTTGACAGCTGTTTAACTTGGAGCACTTGGCACCTCTTCCTCTTGGTGACTCAATCGGCTTCTTTTTATCAAGAGAGAAACAGGTTACCCTCAGACTGTGATGCCACCCATTTTATGTCCCAATTGGTTGCATTTCTGTGAAGTATGGAAATTAAACTTGGTCATCTTTTGTATAAGTTTATAATGTCCTAACTTATATGAACCCCTGAAAAGCCTGGTAGTTCTCTTTGGAACTAATGAGTGGGCTGGAATGCATAGATACCCAACAAATCCTGAGTGCCAACTGTAGTGAAGCACTGACAGTACAGCACCTCCTATACAACTGTCAGTAGACATTCTCATTATTTATTTTATGTGTATATATCTATACACACATATATATGTATGTAAATATCTATGCGAACACTTCCATGTTAAGTATCTTATGTACATATTTATAGACACACATACATACACACACACACACACATACGTAATCCACTAAAAAGAGCACCTGTATGTCATCCTAGTGAGTTTCTCACAATTCTTAAACCAGTGCAAATCCATTTCTTTTTTTTCACATTGATTAACAATTTAAAAACAGAATTTCTACTAGAAATTTTCCATTCCAGGACAACAAATGGGCTTCAAGTTATAATAGTGAATGCCAGTGTTCTAAGGGTACCCTGACATTGCTGTTACATAGCTGATCACAGTGTCAAAGAGCATAGCAATCTTGCATCTGTCTGCAGCATCACTATAGTACTAAAGCAATGTTATATAATAAGCATTGGAGGAAGACTGCCTCTCTAGAAATGTGAATGAGTACTCAATAAATAAAGTTCCTAAATAAAACAAAGACATTGTGGCAAGAGACCTTCCTTCCAACTTCTTTACTTTAGTCAAAAAGCACTCCATGTAATTGCAGGAAGGAGTGCATTTTGTCTTCAAAAAAAGTGTCTTTTAACTACACTCAAACCCGTACCTGGGAAATATTAAGTAAATGGACCAAAATGGAAGGAAAGAATTCAATTTAATTTCAGTCTTGGTATTATCTGCTCTGGTCAACTGTATTTCTAATATTAGAGGCATATAGTATTTTGAAGCAGGAAAGAAACCCATCCCGGAATACAGTTATTAACTGGAGCTTGAAAATAAATTTTGAAAAAATTACTTGAGTATTACAGGGCTTTCCTGAAACTGCCAGCTTTCCTGCCCTGACATGAAGCCTAGATTTCAGAGGTGGTTAACACAGAACTGTCTTAGAACGGTACGTTATTGCCTTCAGTTGCCTGACACAAAATATGCTTGCAGCGGTCCGAGCCATTACACTGAGTTATGTGCCCACCTGTGGTATGTGAGCAGTCCCTCTGACTTCAGTGAGGCTACTTATGTTCAAAGTCTGACCAGTGATTAACTACGTTTGCTGCATCAGGACCCACTGTGGCTTCGGACTGGGCTCTGAAGCTAGGGAAAATAGGATTTTTATGTTTTGTGGTAACAGGAGGAAGAAGACATGCCAAGATCAAAGAAAATACCTATCACAAAGAACAGTCTGGGTGACCATTTTTTGGTTGGTCTTGAGCTACAGAAGTGGCTAATGTTTAAAAATTCATCCCTGTACTAAGAAGCAGGAAAACGCTTATAAGCCGTTCCACTTTTACTTCACTGCATATATATGATATGCATAGAGTATCCAGGGCTCTCCTGTATACAGGAACTATTGTTATTCTGTGTACATAATGGGGGGCAGACGGGGGG
>NW_008825114.1:13440309-13440792 GCF_000699105.1 Pygoscelis adeliae
TAAAGACTGAGGCAAAGAAGGCATTAAGTACCTCAGCCTTTTCCTCATCCTCGGTGACAATGTTCCCCCCCGCATCCAATAAAGGATGGAGATTCTCCTTGGCTCTCTTTTTGTCATTAATATATTTGTAAAAACTTTTTTTGTCGTCTCTAACGACAGCGGCCAGGTTGCGTTCTATCTGGGCTTTTGCCTTTCTCATTTCCTCTCTGCACAACCTAACGAGATCCCTGTACTCTTCTTGAGTCGCCTGTCCCTTCTTCCACAAGCGGTAAAATCCATCCGTGGGTCCTGATGGAACTGGCGGATGAAGTTGCTAAGCCACTATCCATCGTATTTGACCTGCGCCTTTAAGACTTCCTTCTCAAAGATTGTCCAGCCTTCCTGGACCCCTTTGCCCTTCAGGACTGTCTCCCAAGGGACTCTCTCAACCAGCGTCCTGAACAGGTCAAAGTCCGCCCTCTGGAAGTCCATGGTTGTGGTTTT
>NW_008825114.1:13440949-13448808 GCF_000699105.1 Pygoscelis adeliae
CACCAGTCCTTCTCTGTTTGTAAACAGCAGGTCGAGTGAGGCACCTCCCCTGGTAGGCTCACTTACCAGCTGTGTCAAGAAGTTGTCTTCCACACACTCCAGGAACCTGAGAACTCCAGAACTCCATATGCCTTCCATATGAGCATTGGTCCTGACAAGGATTACCATGATGGCAAATGATAATATTTGACATATCACTACAATAAAAGCAACAAGTTGATGAAGCAGATCAGCTAGCCCATCCCGCATAAAAACTCATTGCTTATAAACAAAGCAGCTGGCTTCATGGAGGTTAATTAATATTTTTGCTATCCCTATCTGTAGGCTAAACACCTACCATCTCCAGAGAAAGTCCAACTGTGTCTAACTGTGTTTGGCGTCTTAAGAAGCTGCAGTGGTTTTAGCTGACTGCTGTAAAAGCATGTCAAAGTACTAATTATTTTGAAGGGGACACAACAATGCAGTTCAGAAGACGACCAGTATCATTGCAATGGCCTGTAATCTTTTCTCAGAAATTAGCTTTTAAGCCTGCGA
The DNA here is from genome assembly GCF_000699105.1 of Pygoscelis adeliae. NCBI lineage: Eukaryota > Metazoa > Chordata > Aves > Sphenisciformes > Spheniscidae > Pygoscelis > Pygoscelis adeliae. Next base: position 13,441,484 of record NW_008825114.1, read on the forward strand.
TCACAAAAATATTAGTACAGTGACGTAGATATGTTCCAATAGTACTGTTGAGTATGATTTCAAATATGTAAAAGCACAAGCAATTATGTGTGAACTTACATATGTGTATGTAACTGCATTGACCATATGCTTGTAATTAAATATCTTCAATGGTTTGCACAAAAGACTGAAAAAAAGCTGCTGTTCTTTCCAGAGAATTACCTGTAACATATTGGGTGAAACTATGTCCCCTTTGTGCAAATTTCAAAAGTCCCAGCTTCACTAGCGCCAGGTCTATACTTTCTTTGTGTCCTGAAAAGAAAATAATGGCTTTTTTCACATCAGGAATAATGAGTAGAAGATGATGTCAAATTTCTGTTTCAAAAGACAAAGATACAGAAGGAGTTTATTCACTCTGTGTGAAGCATGAAGACTAAGTGCAATCTGTGCCTCGTGGCTGCAATGCATATGTCTGGAATAGCATTAGTGAGTGTATTTTTCATTTCCTATTTGATATTATTCATTAAATGTATTGTAGCTATACACTTAAATCATGTCAGCTATGAGTAAACAACAACTAAGACATGGAGGTATTTCCCAATTGATAGAAAAAAAACCAAACCACCTGATCCAAGAATAAACTGATCCAAGAATAAAATTCCCAAGAAATAGCTTTAATAGCCTCTGTGGCATTAGGGGACCTGAAAGCTAAAATCAGTGCAATATTTTACATTTATTAAATCAATTCTTAATATCAGAAGGAAGCAAAGCACATATGCAAGTGTCACTGTAAGCATCATCCTTGTTCAGATTTGTCCGCATGTTCTAGTGGAGTTGTAATGATTTCCATATCTGCCAGACTCACGCAAGGCATAGGAGTAGGTATAGCTGCTGAGGCAGGTTGCAGCTGGTAGAAGTCATGCAAATCTGCCAGACCTGCATAGCCACCCATCTTAGGTTTTTGTATAATTCTCCCTATTTTAGTGTTGGAGCATTTTACAAATTTTTATCTACCCACCTTCAAAAAAACCCTTGTAAATTGAGACCGACTATTGCTGTCATTTCATTCAAAGACACAGCTACCAGAAAAAAAGACCTAGGCCAATACTGTCAGGGTCTGGGCTGTAAAACTTCTCCCAGGCCAAAGAAAAAGTCCACAAAGGAGCAGAAAGTTGAAACTGGGTCTTTCTGAATCTCAGTTAAGACCTGAGCTACTGGACTGTGTTTTATTTCTGCATGCCTTCATCCTCCAAAGAATTGCCTGAGTTTACTTCTCTGCCCCTCAGTTTCAATGGGCTTGATGAACTGCAAAATCAAGCACATGTATAATCCTTCACCTCTGACAGTTTAGAAGAGGAATAATTTCTAAAGAAATACATGAGTTACAGAAGGCAAGATTTTGACATCAGTCTTCTGCCAACCTAAAACACGCGACTAACAGGAACTCATGCCTGGAAGTAGCAAAACTTTGGTATTTCGTGGATGATTTTAGCAAATGAATTATTGAAATGGTCATTAATAATACACGTCCACAGGGTCCTTCTTATGGCTTCCAAAAAGTTAATTACTGGGGAATTGCAGTTTTCTCCTGAAAGGATTCAAGCAGATGCATTAGACTTTGTGGGATCTGTGCTGTGTCTTCTGACCGTCTTGCACAAGCAGGGAGGTGATTAGTTCGTGCTGCTGAAGGCATCCTGAGGAAACTGCCAGTGCTGTGAACAAGTGCGAAAAGTTCCTGCTGCCCATACCAGCACCGGAGCTGCCAGTTAGCTGCTGCATCCAAAGATACTGTCAGGGAATTGTCTGTTTGGGACTGTTTCATGGGGGGGGTTGTTGCTCTTCAGAGAAACACAGGTGTGCTTGGTGAGGGAAAACAAAAGATTTAGGCTGAGAACTTTTACTTCCAGCAGTTTTCACTGAGCCGTATTTAGAACAGGAAAGCTTTTCCCTTATAGTGCTGACAATAGCTATTTAATCTAATTGTTGAAGACATGAAGCAATTTCCAGCCCGAGTACATTAATTGACATTCAAATTACATTACCTTACATTCTTTCACTTGTCCAATGAAAAAAAAAATAGAAAAAGATAATTTAAATATGTCTGCTGGCATCAGAAAAGCTGGCCCCAGAACTTGAGGGGCACTTAGGGGACCTCACAGTGTGTAAATTCGAATGTTGCTGTGCTTATACTGCTGTCCTGGTTATGTGAAATATTAGAGTTGGAATTAGGTCTGCCAAAAAATGAAGGTTTGGCATGTCCAGAATAATTCTTGAATTTGTGTCTAGTTTGTCAAGTAGCTCAAGCTGAAAGAAAAGAGATCTTTTCTGGAACACAGTGTTTGTACATTTTCAAAGTGAGATGTTTCAATTTTTCACTCTAGAACAACATTTTGTTTCAAAACTTATCTAGCAATGATACTTGAAAAGCATTCAAATACCCAGAATTGAGCTAAACATTCTGTTTTGGGTCAAGGAAAACTCCTTGTTCAATTCACAATCCTTTTTCCTTAAAATACCAGTTATTTCCATGATATTACACCTGCAGACAAGGGGTAGCTATCTGGTTCCCTGACAATCACAAAGGTATGCATTTGGGAAAATTTTCATTGCCTTAAGGAAAAGCTGGAGGGAAAGTTGGACAGTTTTTGTGACAGTAACATAGAAGTGTGTGTGGGGAGAGAACTGCAGGAAGTTTTATGCCAAATCCCTGACATTACTGTTTTACATTGGGATGATCCAATGCATCTCCATAAAAACAGTGCTGAGACTTTTAAAAGTGCTGGGAAGACCTTTTGCAAATCTGGCCTAAGAAACAGGAATGTCTGCAGACATGATTCTTCATCCTTGTTTCTTCTGTGAGAACCTTTGTTCCCACAGGGAAAGAATAACCCAACTTTTCCTTTTTAGCTACCATTTATTGCTAGTGTTATGTCATGATAGATTTAACTACTTAATGTAACATCATAGGTGAATAAGCTACAGTAAAACAAAAAAAAATAGCAAATGAAGCTTGAGCTCTTCAGATTGCATATCTAGGGTGAAATGAAACTTTCAGATCAACTGTCTGTTCTTGCCTTGATCTTTATTTAAAACAGGCTGGTTTCTGAAGCCTACGTTCTTATATTTCACATGTTGGTTACCAAAACACAAAAGCACATTATAAGACAATAGGAGTGCAAAATGCCTCCTGTTTGATAAGATCAAGGAATTTAGAAAAACAAATTACATGACATATCCCATACCTTACCTTCAAGGGAAATCTGGGACACAGTTTTTTAGACCAAAAAGTTAATACCCTGTTGTTCAAAGGCCCACTTATTGTGTGACTGTAGTATGTCGTTTGTGGCGAATTTGCCCTTGGGATTATTCACATTCTCTCTCTTTGTAGAGAGAACATGTTTTAAACAGTGGTTAGTTTCTATTAACAAATGTCACTGCTTTGCTATTTAGCCACGTTTGAAGAAAATATACTTACACTGTTGATCTGAATAGCTGTCAAGCGGTATATGGCTTTTTCTTTTCTCTTACGAAACACTATTGGTTCAAGATTTAGGTTCAGCTCTGCTGCTTGAACGGGTTAGGGACTGACAAATCTAGCTTAGAATGTGACCAGATGCTGGGCAATTTTAACTGCCCTATTTCTCTGAATCTTTCAGGTTTTGTCAAACTTCTTTCCCTTGGGCTTTCATTATTAGAGACAGCTCATTCCAAGAGATGTTTTTTGGATGTGACTGCTCCTTTAATAAGACTAAGCTACCCCCTCCCCCGACTTGTTTCACTTATAAATCCCGGCTGTGTTTATCGTGGTTGCCCTCAAAGGATTTAATCTGCTTACTCCCATGCATATCATCATCTTCTAGGAGGTAGCACTAACTATACTGGCACTTGAACCACACTGTGTACGGGAAATAAAAATACTGGAATTGTATGTGAAGCAAATTAAATCTCTCTAGTGCTGGAAGGTCAGTCAGCCAAGTGATCTTTCAAAGCAAGTAACAGAAGAATCCCAATGGCTTCCTTGAGTGCACTTTCTTGCCAACTCTGGTCTTATTCCTGCATGAGAAACAGCGGGACCTGAATCCAGGAGGCGTAGGGCAAATCCAGAGAGCGTTCTGCAGTCTGGAAAGGGTCTCTGCCTTCATCAGAGATCAGACATGGGCAGGAAAAAATGGTGCAGTAAAATTAGATGTGAATAATAGAGCTTGCCCTCATCTTTCATTACAGACTAGTTAACCCAATGCTAAATTCTTATGAGAATTTCCCCCCACACCCCCTTTGTATTTACAGCCACCCTGAAGGATGGGAGCTTGCTGTGCCAAGCACTTTGCAAAGCTGTGGGAAATAAATGCTGTCACAGGAGGGAGGGAAGGTGGTAATCCGCTGCATACAGACTGTTTCTGCTTATAGGTGTGTCTGCAAAATTTTCAGTATTGCGAAGTGCCAGCAATCTTCTCCCCCCATAGGTGGGTCTCTCCACTGATGTAGGCGGGGGTTGAGGAGAGCTGTGAAGGAGGTGAGCTCAGGGACCCCCTCGGTGATGAAGCAGTGCTGGATGGGGGCACAGGGGCAGACAGGGCTTGGGGACCATCAGGTAACAAAGTAGGGATGTCAGCTCTGGGATGGGAAAGGATTTGGGCAGGAACAACACCTCACAGGTGGAAAGGGCAGAGTTATGGAGGGCTTTGGAGAAAAGGAGGAGGAAACTTGCTGTGAGGGATGCCCAGCTTGGTTTAATTTCCAAATGCTTTATCAGTAAAGGGTGTATACTGCCTCAATGACACTTTTAATCTTCCTTAAGCCAAACTGACCTGCTGTTCTGATTGTAAGATTCATATTTGCAGTACTTGTTGCTGTCTCAGGTAATTCCAAAAGCATCTGAAGACTCAAAAGGAAGGTTTATTTTTTTTTTTCCCCAAGGCAGAGATTTGACATGGGATAATCCATACTTCATATATGATACGAGGAGATCTGCAAGAGATCGAAGGAGTTCACCAGGAAGGTGGAAATGAGGGCCATATAAGAATGGGGCCAGTGGGTTTGTGCTTTTTTCTGATGATGTGCTAAACCTAGTATATTAAAAAAAATAAAATCTTGTAAGTCACACATTTCAGATAGATAGTAAAGATATATGCACTCTTGTTTCAGTGGTATTGAAATCTTGCTGTGCAGTAAAGCAAAAGCGTCCAGCTGCTTCAGATAACTTCAGTGCTTGCTGCATACAAAAAGATATATAAATAAAGTCCCAAGACAGATCTATGAGGAAAAAGCCACATTTCCAGGTGAAATTTTCACATAACCAGAGTTTACTCATATCCCTTATCCCTAGGCCCAGGAGGTAATCATCTGGTTTGACAAAAATGCCTGGCTGTCCCTGAAGTGGCTGCCTGGTACAAGTCTGAGGTGAAGCAGTCCCATTGAGTGTTTGAAAGCATTTCATTGATAATCCATAGCATCTCTTTCTCTGCGTAGCTGGCATATAACGGCTGTTAATGGTGCATTATAGCACATAATGCACTTAACCATGGTATTTCATTGTTTCAGGCGCTATTCCATTCTCAGAGATATCTTATTAAAGCTTATCATTACATGCTTGACATTATTTTAATAGCTTTGGCAACCACATATATAAATAAATCAGAGACATACAGCAAGGTCTGAGCTGCTTTTCATGTCACTTCCTGATTTAATTCAAGACTAATTTTCCCCAAAGTTATCAAAATGTTTATACAATATATAAGAACCAGCCCCCTTCCCATTTATTTTCAGTCTGTGTACACAGATGGAGATCTCCCTTTCAAACTGGAGTCTGAATTACACAGCTAGTCCAAGATCCTGAATCAGTGGAAACTGAAGACCTTTTATTTTCGTAAAGGATGGTGTTATCAAAACAGGAAGAATTTGGCTGAAAGAACACTGTATCTTTTATGTTCCTTAGCCTCCCAGTTCCCATTGAACTGATAAAGTGTCCCAGGAACTCCATCTCTCTGGGTGGGTATGAAAATATACTGGGAAGATTTCTTTAAAGAATACTACCAGGTGGCTTGAGATCAACAATTGATTTTGTTTTAGAAAGAGCTGAGTGTGAGAAAAAGTGCTATGAATGGGAATTGTCCCTCTCTGCCCCTCCCTCTTCTTTCAAGAGACGATAGATAAAGTGTTGGCTCTAAAGAACAGAATATCATTGTGTTCATTTATATGAGCTATGATATGCTAAGAAAATGACACTTTCTCTGAATCGGGAAAAAATAACTGCATATATGATGTCTACTCATTAATTATGATGAATACTAATAACTTGGATGGGGATGGTGGAGCTTGGTTTCATTCAGGTGGAACAGAGGAGCAGATTACCCAGTACACAGCATGCAGGAGCCTTCCCTGATTAATTTAAAATGAGCAACAATCATTTAGTTTTTTCAGCAGCATTATGTGGACTCCACTCCTGCAGAAGAGCTTATCAGTCACTGGTAAGAAAACAAATCAATGCCAGTCTTGGAAACAATCTGTGATATCTACTTATCATAAATGACAGACTGTAAGTACATTCTCTTCTCACTTATTTGAACTTTTTAAAAAATAAACTATTACCTGTTAGTCTAACCTCAGTTCCTGGAAAAATTATGGCGAATATTATTTAAAGAATAATGCAATCATCAGGCACAGTCAACATGGGTTCACAAAGGGAAAGTCCCACCTAACTAATTTGATATCCTTCTGTGATAGGATCACCCACCCAGTGGATGAAGGGAAGGCGATGGATGCAGTTTTTCTGGATTTTAGTAAGGCTTTTGATACTGTCCCGCACAGCATCCTTCTGGACAAGTTGCCCAACTGTGGGATGAGTGGATTCACAGTGCACTGGGTGAAGAACTGGCTGCAGGACAGGGCTCAAAGGGTTGTCGTGAATGGGGCTACATCTGGCTGGTGATGGGTCACCAGCGGTGTTCCTCAGGGCACTATTCTAGGGCCAGTTCTGTTCAACATATTTATCAATAATCTGGATGCAGGATTTGAATGGACCATTAGCGAGTTTGTTGATGATACCAAACTGGGAGGTGCTGTTGACTCTCTTTGAGGGACAAGAGGCCTTGCAGAGGGATCGGGATAGATTGGAGCATTGGACGATGATTAATAGGATGAAATTTAACAAGTCCAAATGCCAGACTCTGCACCTGGGATGGAGTAACGCCAAGCACAAGTACAAATAGGGAGAGAAGTGGCTGGAGAGCAGCCCTGCAGAAAGGGGTCTGGGGGTGCTGACTGACAGCAGGCTCAGTATGAGCCAGCAGTGTGCCCTGGCAGCCAAGAGGGCAAACCGCATCCTGGGGTGCATCAAACACAGCGTA
>NW_008825114.1:13449070-13450950 GCF_000699105.1 Pygoscelis adeliae
GAGGAAGCATTTCTTTACCGAGAGGGTGGTCAAACCCTGGAACAGGCTTCCGAGAGAGGTGGTCGGTGCCCCAAGCCTGTCAGTGTTTAAGAGGCATTTGGACAATGCCCTTAATTAAGAACATGCTTTAACTTGTGGTCAGCCCTGAATTGGTCAGGCAGCTGGACTAGATGGTCGTTGTACGTCCCTTCCAACTGAAATATTCTATTCTATTCTATTCTATTCTATTCTATTCTATTCTATTCTATTCTATTCTATTCTATTCTTCTATTATATTCTATTCTATACTAAAAAGGAGGAGCTGAGGTTCTAAGAAGCATTTGTCTAACACACTAATTCTCATCCTTATTTGATCCCGTACTTTGACAGCTCCTGAATTTCAACCCAAGATCCTTAGGCTGATTCGGAAAATAACTCTATTTCAACTGTACCATATGGTTGATTGAAACCAATTTTCCCTGGTCTGCTTGTCTTTCATTCAGAGCCAGTCAAAAGATTAAAGTGGCATTTTTGTTTCTGGCATGAAAAAGAAAATTCCAGTTAAAATTGGAGTTGAAAACAACTATTTCTAAATATTCTAAATCAAATAGTGCTCATTTTGTCTACGTTATTATTTTTTAAATATATGCTGATTTCTATTGTAAAAGCAATAATGACTTCATGGAGTTTTTCATTAACGAAACTTATAAACCAAATACTTAATAATCACCAAAACCTGCTCCAAAATGAGAAGCAGGTTAAAAAAACCTGAACCATATTTAGAAAAAACTTCAAGTACTTCAGTAACTCTTAATTATTCTGGTGCAGATCAAAATAAGTTGTACTGAAGTAATCACTAATATATAACATGTACATAAATATAATATGTAGAATGATCTAAAATATGTCAAGGGCTTCCACTGTATTTTGCTAAAATGAATAATCCCTCAACAATGATTGAGGGAAAGACTCAGTAGTCTCAAGTAGCCTGAATTGTCTCAAGCTCTTTCATGCATCCACGCTGGAAGAAGCAAAGGATTATTTACCTTATTATTTTGCTCCTCTGTTCTCAAACACCTATTTAATTGCACTGTGGTCACCAGGCAATCTGCATGCTAATATTAATAAATTTTTTTAATAGAGACAGTCCGGCTGACTCTTGTTTTAATGTACATTGTGCAGGCGTAAGTCATTGCTTACCTCTCTGCCTTCTCCCAAAGCACTGCATTGAGAGCACCATTGAATTGCTGTCTCATCCAAAATCCACAGACCAGATCATAAATACCTTTTTCACACATAAAAGAAATGTGTGATTCCTGTTCATATATAAGCCTATAGTCACCTTGCCCAAAACAGAGTCTTCATCTCGACAGTGGGCAACCTTCCCAAGAAACTGAGTTGTCCCCGTAGGTCACTTGCTCTCATCCTCACTCTTTCTTTTCTAAACCACAAGTTTTCCTCCCTCCTCCCAAGACACATTTGTCTCTTTCCACATCTCCTCCTGAGGCTGGTTCTCTGTCTAGAAGTCAGGCAACCAGTGAAGAAGAGAACCAGGAAAATGTTGGAAGCGCTGGAAGAGCACCAGCATTGCATGGTATTAAATAAAAGGTTTATTTAAGGTGTTAATGGAACAAATTCCGGTGTGCAAAACAAAAAATGGGGATAGCTAAATTATAACATCCTGCCTTTAGGATTCTGAACTGATAAAAATCTTTAAGTTCTATGCCAAAATAACTGCAACCTTTATCTTCTGCTATAGCTTTATGGCCTTTTTTTTCTCACTTGTAAGCACTGATGCATGTCTGCGAGGTGCGGAAGGGTACAGACCCGATGTTGAAGAGGCTGTTATGAGGGCTCCTTGTAGTAAAAGACCTCGAGCTGTAAAAACCAGATCTCTTTCT
>NW_008825114.1:13450982-13453566 GCF_000699105.1 Pygoscelis adeliae
GAGCAGAAAAGACCTTTTCTGTGACTATGAAATATGCATGAAGTGACAATCAGCTAAGTATGACAGCATTTTGCCTCGTATTGTCTCAGAGTGCATCCAGATAAGCTGTGGTAAATCGAGCCAAGGCAATTTAAGATGCTGTGCTCTGCATGCTGGCAGTTACCCTCACTGCGGCTAAGCAGGCAAAGACAGTAATAACCTCAGGTTCCTTAGCACTGAAGTTCACACCCTGACGTATTAATTTCAGGTGCCCTGTGTTTTGTTTTCCATATGTGATGGCAGATGGATGCACTGTGAGAGAGACCAATCCATGTGCTTTCAGGAAGGTTAACGAAACCGAGTGAAAAGCAGATAGGAAACAGCATAGCCTGTCTCATCCTAGTCCTATTAGTTACTGAGTGGTTTGCATCTCTGAAATACTTAAGATTTCTGACACCTTTTTTTTCCCTTTTTGCATTACTATTATATAGCTTATTATACAAAGAACACATTCTCTTTTCTTTTTGAACTTTAACTTTGAACTATATTCTTGGCCAGCAGGGCAGTCAGTGGTAATGGCTTCCACAGTTTAATTATGTTCTGTATGGGATAATATTTCCTTTTATCAGGTCTGGATTTGCCACCTTTTGATTTCTTTGAATGCTTCATTGTCACATGTGTTATGAGACAGGAAGGATAGAGGTTTCTGTTCTGCTTTCTCTGTAACATTCATTATTTGGCATGCTCTTATCATGTCTCCTCTTATTCACAGCCTTTCACAAATAAACAATGCCAGTCTTTTTAATCTATCTTCCTAAACAGTTTTCTCATGTGCTTAATAATTTTCAGTGCCCTCCTCTGACCCCTGTCTAATTCTGCAATATCCTTTGTGGGAGGGGGTGCTGGGTCCAGTAGTTGAATACCAGATGAGGCCCTGCCATCTATGTGTATTGCCTACCATAACACAAAGAGCAGAAATCAGTTTAAGCTGTTATATTATGGAAATTTCATAAAAGGCCTAACTTTTCATAATAGCCTAGGCAGGAATAATATTGGGCTTATGTTCTATTTATGAAAGAAATCTCCAATATGACTTTATTTTGCGCAGCGTTCCTAGTGCCCACTGTATCTGGAAATGCTTTATGGAATAAATATCAGAACAAAAGGATTCTATAGTAAATAATGGCAGTGAGAAATCCAGCTAAGGGTAGATCTGGAAGAATATTTAGACCCCAAACTCCCATATAGTCCAAGAGAAAACTTTGCTTGCTATAGGTTGCTAAATGAGTCTATACTCTCATCATATTTCATCTGGGATGTGTGTTTTGAAGCGAGTTTCCTGTTTGCCCCTATTCACCACAGTTTGGTTCTCATGGCAGGGCACTCCTGTCAAGCAAATGGAGCAAGAAGAAGATGAGTCTCAGCCACTAATGGGTGTCCAGCCCACAGCCCCACACTACAGCTAATACGAAATAAAGCCCCTGTAATGTATGTAGTGTGGACTTCAGGTCCTCTGCATCCCATGGATTGCTCTGCAGACGCAGTCCTGTTGTGCTGTACTCCTTGCCACCGCCAGCTGGCCAGTGCATTCAAGCAGCTGAGCCAAAGGCCCAAAACACCTCATAACTTACAATTACGATCAGCTTTATTCACATGAATGCGTCTCCCAACACTGTCTCTACTAATAGGTGAGGAAATGTGTTGTCACTGAGATAGTCCATATCAGGAGACCTTTCTGTACTAAGCCCCCGTGTGCTGAAGGAGAAGAGATGCCTAGGATGTGGAAGTAAGGGTTTAATCTGAGCTTGCTTAGGAACAAACTCTGTATTTCTGCTGACAAGGCATCAGTGCAAAGCAGTGCTGAGAATGGTTTTGGGGAGCACAAGGAGGGACAGGGACCATTTTTGGATACAGGGAGCATTGGACTGCCAAACACTGCCTGCAGTGAGCGCAGAGTCACGTCTTGACTGCAGGTGTATCCCAGAGGAATTGTGCTTGTATTCACCTCCAAAAAACTGTGGCAGGCCTTCATACACTCCCCCAGCCACAGATCTGCCTGGGTGGAGATCGGGCAGGAGTTAATCCCATATGGCACCTGTGGCTTACCCTCAAGGTCCTACCCAGAGCTTTCCTGCAGCAGCATGCATTGGTAGGAGGCAGTGCCGAAAAGGTGGCACCTTTTGCACCTTTACAAGTTCTTGTTACCTTGTCAGAACTGAGAAGCTGAAAGGAAAAAACAGAGGGGATGAAGATTAGAGGAGGGGAGAGGAGATAAAGAACAAATGCCAAGGGAAAATACCTGGGAACAGTAGTAATGGGGACAAGGTAGGAAAGGGATCAGCCTGGTTGCCTACACACCCCATTGATTAGCAGCACAGAAAAACTCCTTAGTGCTGCATCTTTTTCTCATCAGTCACAGTGCCCTCTCACAGAGGGCAATGGAAATACAATCTTCTGTTTGCAAAGCAAAAGCATCAGAGGATAAAGATAGGGCACATATGGGAACATCTGCTCTTCCTGAAAGATAAGCATGCAATAGGATGGGAGCTATGACAGAATCACAGGGATTGGTTTACCAGTCGTGAAGCAGGGAGGAACTAGAATT
>NW_008825114.1:13453610-13468277 GCF_000699105.1 Pygoscelis adeliae
CAAATAGCTATGAAATTGAGGGTGCAGCTTGTTCTAATAATCCAGAAGAAATGTCCCTGCTTATTCCTTACTTCTTGTATCAAATATTACAACCAAATTGTTCTGCCGATTCCAGTAATCCTTACTACCAGTGGTCAAAACTGGGAGCAATACTAAGTGTTTACAAAGTGAGCAGATGTAACTGGATGAGAAGAAAGAAAAATCTTGTATGTAAATACAAACATATTTAGGATAAACATAAAAAAGAAATAAATATAAACATACAGAATAAATGCATATTGGATAAACAGAAATATTTATAGTATATAAACGTATAGTTATAGTGTATCATAGACACGAATGACATAGCTACAGGCATATTAATAGTTCTAGTTCCAATCAGTGAGACTCTCGTGCCTCCACTCAGAAAAGGAGGGTGCCCTGATTAGGTAGTTGTGCCAGGCAGCCTGGTAAGGGATAAAATGTCCATTTAAAGGATTTGAGGTTTTTCTGCAAATCTTCTATAACTGCATCTCTTGGAGTGTGTACCCCAAGCCATGCTTTGTGGAGAATAAGGGTTGAATATATGAGAGGAAAAACTGGAAAACAAAGTGAGATAGTAACAACAGGCAAACTACTTGCATATCAAAGTATAAACCTAGTTGGCATGGGGGTGGTGGATAATTAAACCACAGGAAAATCCCTAAGATTTGTGATAGGAAGGAACTCCTCTATGTTCAAGTTTTCTGTCTTAGCAAATGGAGGTCTATTCCAAAATGAAGCGGGCTGTTTAAGACAATTATTAAGATTGTCTAATTTTCTGTACCTATACAGCAAGTTTTTGCGGCACTCTTGCTCTCTTTTGAGTCTCCTTGATATGTCATAACTATGTACACAAGGCCCCATGCAAAACAGGCACTGTTTTTTTATACTCTCTCCCCCCCCCCCCCCGCCCCTTCCCCCCCTGGTATATGCAGCAATTTGCAGGACTGGAGCCAAAAATTGGAGTATACTGTTAAATGCTAATGCAAAGAGCAGCTGCAGGATGCTGTTTGCTGTGCACAGCTGCTATATTGGTCTTACAAAACCCCCAAATGATGCCAACATTTATCAAGTGCCATCTATTGGTACCTTCCTTATTTGCATATATATAAGTATGGCATGTGCTTGTAATGGTTCACTTGCAGGATTGAGAGATAAAAGACATTGATAAAGGGCTTTCAAAATTTTTTTGCTAATTCTTGTCATATATTATTACCGATTTGAGAGGATTGTACACCAAATGACAACTGTGGCTTCAAAATGAACTAAGTTTGGTTATGTTAAAGTGACATTCACATCCTTATTTAACTATCTGTAATATTTTTGCAATTTAAAATTTTCCTTTTGATCAGGAAAATGGTCTCAAAATTGCTCCCTTGATGATAATGTAACTGTGAGAAATCTATATTGATGACATTAAAGCATGGTTATCAGCCTCTTGTTCATACTGTTCCAAAGAGTAATGGGATCTTTTGCAGTGATTTATCCTCAAATATTCTTTCATGGTCAGAAATGCCAATCTCTGTACAGAATATAATGAGAAGACATCTCATATGCAATTATCACTTAAGGACTTCACACAACCAAGTGAGGTGAAATTAAACTTACATAATTGCATCATCTAGGCTGGAGAGATCTCTCAATCATGGACTTGCTTAAGAGTAATCTCTTGCCTGGGTTCTGCTTGCAGACAAGAAGTGGTTTGACTGCTTGCATTGTCTTCTCCCTGAACAGAGCTGGTCAAAGCCAGTTTGTGGAAACCAGGAATATTTTTTCCTAAAAATCATGTGTCTGAAAATAAAAAGATTTTAAAACCAAAATATTCTCTGACTCACATGCACTCAGGCAGAACATATTATCTGCTGCCTGGGGCTGATGGACTAACTTGAGAAGTCAGTCCAAGAGATGAGAAGTATCAGCTTTTATGTTGCTGATTTCTGAGATTCTTTTATATAGTTTAATTTTGATTTAACTTTGAAGGAACAGAAAAGGGTATAAAAAGTGCAGCATTTAAGCTGTCATTGTCATGTCCTCATGACTTTCATAACAATTCACAAACAGCATCTGAAATTGCTCAGAAACAGACTATTCTTGCATAGTTGGTAACTTTTTCCCACTGTTGTTATATTATGTAGATATTAATGTGTTAAACCAGAGGTATTGCAGTTGAACTTTCAAACACATAAGATATTTTGCTTTATGGCTCACAAAAAGCAAAACATTCTAGTAAGCCATGTGACGGTGTTAAAGGTAGGTGAAGTTCTGCCCAGGACACTAAAAGCTTTAAAAAGCATTGGAGCACTTATCTCTACTCCTTCCAGCTACCAGGAGGGCAGCTAACAGTATCATTTACAGAGAAAACAGCTCTTTTTCTCTCTCTGTCTCTTGCCCCTTGCTCCACAAATTTCATTGCAACTGTACGTTAAAGCAGTGCTACAAAAGCCTGAAAAATATGAAATTTAATTATTGTACCTGGGCAACCGCAGTAATGAGTAGCATGACAGTTTAACTGAGAATGGACTAATGAACAGGATGTCTGTAATCCATCAAAGGATTAACGAGGGCTATGCAAGACTTGTGATACTGCAGGAGGGTGCATAGACTAAAGTATCAGCAAGAACTGAACACCTGATGCTGATAATAGCTGACATTTTCATGTGATCTTAGGATAGGGATAAAATAACTAATCCGTTAAAAAGTTCATGAAAGATGCCTAATGTGAGACTATAAGTAATAGGAGAATGTGCAATATTACATCTGAGGAACCAGTTAACTACATTTTACAGGAGAGTGCAGTTTGGGCTCTGTCTTCAGGCTTTTGGGGGAGTGGATGACACTGTTACTGGTACATGCCTGAAACTATGTTGGCACCCTGGATAAAGAAACCTGTGTGACGAACCTGTGCTGCATCTTTTTGGATGCCTGAGCCCAGCTGAGAGTGTCCAGTCCTTGAGCAGTGGGTTAGAAGCAGACTCTGGAGCTGTCAGCTGTGACTGAGAGGGTAGCACTTGTCCCCTGGGGGACAGCAGTCTCCGCAGTCACGGTGATGCTTTTGGAGTAGGGGTGTTGGTGAGGACAGACTCAAGGAGGAGCAGCCAAGAGCAGCATTTTGGTTTTAACAGAGAGTAAGGAAATCCAGATCAGGGAAAATTATGTTGCAAGTATCCCCATATGGCTTCTACTCTTTGCATGGAGATTGTTATAAAAATGTTTGGGACAAGCGTATGCAAAACAGCTAAATTGTGCTGAGTTGTGTTAGTACCCACCAGGACAAACCCTCAGTAACCATGGAAGAACTCATTAATGGCCTTCTTTTGAGAGACAGTGATCTGCCAAAGGTGATTCATACACAGGGATTATTCAAAGAACCATATTCAGCCTGTGAATAAATGTGGAACTATTGCTGACTGTGATATACCTCCTAGAGAGAGAGAGAGAGAGACTCTGAAACCATAGGCTTAAAATCTAAATCATATTCTTTCCCATGTATTCTGAGAATATAATCCAGAGGTCTTGGTTTGATTACAGAGGTTTCTAGGAACCTTCTTCAAGGTTTAGGACCTTTCCAAAGCACATGGATGTACTTCAGTCTGTGGTCTGCATTTGAGGTGTGATTAGCTTTTCTTCATAAATGCCTTTTTGAAATGTTTACATGTGAAGCACACAAAAAACTATATAAGTTTGATGATGTTTTCAGCATTAATGCTTTAGTATAGTGAGGGAGAGTGCTTTTGATGGACTGACTTGAGATGAAAGCGAATGGGGAAAAATCCCCAAAACCCTTAAGAATAACAGACTTGTGACAGGCAATGATAACAAAAGCTAAAATGATTCCTTAGGCTTGTATTTACTTCTGTACAACGACATTCTTGTTTCATCCTGCTAGGGCATACAGAAAATAGGCAACAAGGCTCATGCTTTACAATCTGGATCCAATTCTGAATTTCAAATTTTCAAGGATGAGGATAAAAAAATATATCTTTGGTCTCCTATCATCCTGGGCAATCTGGACTAATAGCAGGCTTCAAGTCCAGCTTTGCGAGGTGTCCCCAGCTGTGCAGTCACTTTACGGGGCTTCCTGAAGGTACGGTGTGATCTCCACAGTCAGCAGCACGACATCTGAAGCAGGGAGCATGGTCAGAAGGATGGACAGTCAGTGACAGTATTTTGACAGATACCATTGGAAGACTGAACTACCATAGAGGCATTTTCTTGCCTTGTTGTAATCTTTCACGTCTGACTAAGGGTCTGACTCTGCTAAAGCCGAACTGCTCTGATTAGCCTACCATTATTTCTGTTCCTTTTGGCTCAGTAGGAAATGGTATAATCCACTTTTTGTCACAACACAACAGACAGAGAGAGGACTCTGCGTTGACCTCCGAGGTATTTCATCTAAGTTGCCTCATAACACTTTAATGAACATAATATATGTGCTTACCTAAAAGTCAAAACCAGATTCTGTCTTCACTGGAATATCCTGCAGCCTAAGCCACATAGTAATTTGGTTTCAAGACTGTCCAGTGGATGGGCTGCAGCCCCCCGTAGAGCTGCCTAAGGAGCCAGGCCTCCCAGAAGGAGTCTGGAGGCTCTGACAATGCGAGGCAGGTGGCTCGGATGAGCCAACAGCAAAATGAGAGAGTAAAGTAGATTTCTTGCATGCCCTTATCTGTGTACAGATGCCTCAAGTTGCGCCAGGGGAGGTTTAGATTGGATGTAAGGAAAAATTTCTTTACTGAAAGAGTAGTTAAACATTGGAACAGGCTGCCCAGGGAAGTGGTTGAGTCACCATCCCTGGAAGTATTTAAAAGACGGGTAGATGAGGCGCTTAGGGACATGGTTTAGTGGGCATGGTGTTGTTGGGTTGATGGTTGGACTCGATGATCTCAGAGGTCTCTTCCAACCTTAATGATTCTATGATTCTATGATTCTATATCATGTTAATCTAAAATCCAGTCTTAGCTCTGAAGTTTCAAAGGAATAAGAGGGCACACATAGGTGCTGTACAACAGATTGAGCCTGTCCTTCTCAGTGTGTCGGAACATCTGGATTTACGTAAAACTTGGAGAGAAAGCAATGAGGATTTGGCTAATGTTCTACATGGGATGAATTTCACTTCACTCACATAAATCCTAAATAATAGGCTTTTACGGGATGGAGTGTAGGTGTCAAAGTGTGAGTCTGTAGTGCTCTCCTTCCTACTGCAGATGCTTCCAGCCCAGTGCTTGACAGGCAAGAGCAAGTGATGGAGTCTGCATTCACAAGCGCCCAGCTCTTTCCCCAGGACCACTGCTGAGGGCTTCCCCACTGCTTCACGTGGAATGGGCGGTAAGGGTCCCATCTGGCCTGGAAGATGCATTGAAGACCCTTTGCCTTGTTTTTTGTTTGTTTTGTTTTTTTTTTTTAAGAGCTGACAGACTGAATGCAAAAGTGTTTGCTCTCTCTTTTTATGTAGAAGTAGCTGAGATCAAACTTCAGCTGCTCACACCTTTTTTTGAGGGCTGAGGACAGGCTGCAGACACATGTGCCATACAGTGGGTTATTGCATGAGGGTCACTGGCTGGTGTTCCAGCCTTTTCTACCCAGAAGAGCACATCTAGCCTATAGTTATTTTCTGAGCTGGAAAAAGACCAAAGTAAAACCAGACCTCCTGAGCTTTTTGGGGTATAGCTGTCTGTACCACTGCTGCTTTTGGTCCCTACCATGTTGCTGGGCTGAAGGTCTGAGCCAAATCAAACGTAAATCTGAATTCTGGCAGAGCTACAAGGAAGGCAGAGCACTATGCATGTTTTCTCATCCATGCACTTCGTGCCTGAGAGCAACAGTGGTGATTTTTGCATGATTTTTTTTACTAACACAAGCTTCACACTTGCTCTCTCCCATTCCATCTTCCTCTGTTGCTTCCATGCACAGATATGCACACATAGGAATGAAAGAACAAGCTCCCATTATGCATTCATTAAAAGCCTGTAATTTAACTGCAATTGCATTTAGAGGAGGCACACAAAAAAATCAATGCTGGGAGACAACCACTCCAGGGCTAAGTAGTGAAAGGTCTTTGGGAGGTAAGATAGTCAGAGTCTGCCCAGAGCAGTCCCAAGAGCACCCTTGGGACGGCAGCATTAATTTCTGTAGTTACCAAACACTGACAATAAAGAAAGGGAATGGAAATCAAGGCTCCACCTTTGTGAATGTAGCACCTGTCACAGATGTGGCCTTCTGTTAGCAATTACCTTGCCTGTGTATACAGCCTGTGGCAGATGGATGGCATGAGGGCTCGCAGGAAATACAATCTCTTTCTAAAACACAGACTGGACTGAGAGAGACACGTGAAAAGTGTGTGCCCAGAGGGGACTGAGGGATGGTGATGACTCAGGGAAAGGAAATCTGGAAAAAAGGGATCTTTTCAAGAGTTCTAGGTGTTTTAGGAATGTCCTCGGCGCGGGAGATGATCAGTTCATTTCCTGCGTAAGTAAAGGCAGAGCCGCTATGGATTTGGAGGGGAACTCCATATCACTGTGGAGAGTAAGCTGATGACCCGCTTTCTGAATATCACACTGTCCCATTGTAGTCTTGACATACGTTCGCCCTGTGATTCAACAGTATCTTTGCAGCCCTAATAGACAACCACAGATCTAAGCAACTGTTCATTTCCACTGTCTTGGGCTTTGCACAACATGGCTGAGAAAATCTGCCAGGGACCCTGGAGCTACATTTTAGGCTTGCCTTAACTACTAAGGCATGCCCCCTAGTGCCCTAATCTCATGGTTGAATTTGGTTGGTGCCCTCATAGGAAAAGTAGAAAAACTCTGGAAAACAGGCAAACAAGGACCCATGTAGAAGCTGCTGAGGAGGTTTAGCTGGAGATGGGGAACCAGCAGGAGCCAGATGAAGAGGCTAGAGTCTACAGGTCTTCCTGATGAAATTTACTAAGAGGAATGGTTTCAGATGATAGGAATTTGCATCTGCATGAGAGTGATTGCATTTAGCCTGAAGAGCTGTATAGCTCAGCACAGTCTGTGGACCTTGATAGCTCCCCCCTGCTCACACATGGGAGATGTCTTCCTGTGGTTTGGGATGCAGCTTGGGCATCCCCTGTGGGATGAGGACCTCACCAAAGCCTGAAGGAGCCAGGCAGCAAGCAAATCTAAATCAACGGAGCACTGAGATTCCTTAGTGGCACCTTCATGGTTTTGGTGCAGTGGGTCCAGTGCAAAGCACATGATTCTGTGTGCAGTAGAAACATTGATTCAGAAACCATTGACAAGAACAATGAGCTATGAAACATAATGAACACTGACATCAAGTTGTGCTAGTGGAAGCATATATATATCCTAAATGACTATAAACATTTCCAACCTAGTGTTAGCAAGAACAGTATTAATAGCAACAGTGACATAATGGATGGGGACCCAATACTCATCCTTCATTAGGAAACTATGATGGTACATGGAGATATGCTCTTATATTTACAAGCCAGAAAACATAAATACCATTGATTTGCTTCTGGTTTTCCCTGATAGACTAGACTGTCTAAAGCTTTTCTTACAGTAATGAAGTCAACGGTGTCTGTAAAATCTCACTAAGGATATAGCTCACATCTTGCCTTTATCCATGAATCACATCAAATATCTTTTACATGGCAGTGCCTTGGCCTCACTAAGCCCACTTGAGTAGATCATCTGAAAAAATAATTAATTTTAATTAAGTTATGTAGTCTTAACAAAAATACAGCAAAGACATAAGTAACATAAGGTGGTCTGGGCTGACCCCTCCATAAAGCAGAGGCTTCAAAAGCCATGAGTAAATGGTGGGGTGTTATGCAAATGAAAACCTACCTTGTCATACCTTAGTCCACTACAGATATATCCTGGATGTGTCCTTATGTGACATGAGCTCTGGCTTCATCAATAGCTCATTTACTTTCAGTATGCTCATTTCAGAGGGAGAAGGACCCTGAAAAGGTACCAGTCCTTTCCAAGGGAAAAGGATGGGGCAGTATGCACAGTGCAGGGAAAATGGAGCTGTACTATGTGGCTCTGCAATTTGAGTGCTGTCCTTTCCCTTTTGATGGCCTTGCTACTTTAGAGAGGGTAGCAGAAACACAAAGGAGCTGGTTCACCCCTGTGCTATGGTCTCTTCATGACACCCCGTTCCAATCCTCTGACCTGAAGACAAACAAACCATACCTATGGCAGGCTCTGGAAAGAAGCAGCACCGGAGCGTTTCTTCACCCTTGCTTCTCACTACCTTCAGCAAGGCTTGGCAAGCTCATGTGCCTAAAGGGAATACTAGCGTGACTGTGGGACAGACATGAAAAGAGCTTACTGAGAGGAAGGAAGAAAAATGGCAGGTGAGGGAGAGGAGTAACCGAAGTGGTATGGTACATGTCTGCTTACTAGCTCTTAATAAAACAGGGAACAATGTCTCCGTGAATCATGGGACAGAGGGTTACATTCAATGCACACACCCTTGATAG
Organism: Pygoscelis adeliae; assembly: GCF_000699105.1. Taxonomy (NCBI): domain Eukaryota; kingdom Metazoa; phylum Chordata; class Aves; order Sphenisciformes; family Spheniscidae; genus Pygoscelis; species Pygoscelis adeliae. The sequence goes on from NW_008825114.1 coordinate 13,462,108, forward strand.
TCTTCTTAGCTTGCCTTGGTAAATATATATCTATATTAATGCTTTCCTTTTATATCCATTTACACAGAATTAGCATAAAGCACTATATCACAAAACACTCCTCCATTTATAAAAATCCTAACAGTAAAGTTTTTCCTCTTGTCTGTTAGTCCTTTATTTTCTAGGATCAATGATTTTTAGTCCAGCAATTCTAAAACGAACACTTAGCAGAAGCTTTATAACTCCCACTATAATGTCCCGAATTCATAGGCTGGTAACTTTAAAACATTCTCTTTCACAGAAGAGTGAAGGTTTTCTATGACCTACATTGTATTTTTTCCCCCTATTCAATCTGACAAATTCTAGTGAGGGTACAAAAATAATTTTTTTTTCATGCCTAACGGTAATTCAAATCACCAAAACAAAGAGGCTGGGATGTGAAAGGAATCCAAAAGAACTGTACACCCAGCTCCAAGTGCAAAGAAGATAAGCACATAGCTCCTCTCTCTTTCCATGAGATCACAGCTACACACTCCAAACTGTCTGTGAATGTTAGAAAATAGACCTGAAGAAGCTCTCAAAAGGTCATCTTGTCCATGCACTTGACTCAAAGCAGGATCAGCACTCATTTCTCATTCTTGAGAGATGTTTATCTGCTCTATTCTTAAAAACCACCACTGGGCAGAGACAACACAGCCTTTTCAAACTGTTGATTCCACTGTGTTACTGTCCTCAGATGGAGAAAAACAATTTGCTTCTGCTTTGCAGGAGCGTTTAGAATCTTTTAAGACTTGTCATGGCCCTGCATTCACCCTATCTCTTTTGAAGCTAAAAATCTCACTTTCTTCCAAGTTCTTGCATACCACATTTTTTTTGAAAGCTCTGAACATTATTGTTTTTCTCTTCTTGCATCACTCTAATTAGTCCACAGCTTTCTGGAAGTGCCATGTGCAAATGAGACACAGTACCTGAATAAGGCTGTGCAGAGTGGAAGGATTATTTCACATGTTTTGCCGTAAGTCTACCAAAACTTCTTTCTACGGTGTCTGCCTCATTCACAATAGCACAACACTACTGACACATTTGGTTTTCCTATCCATTATAACTCCTATACCATTTCTGCTATACTGCCTAGCTGTTCCATCTCCCTCATGTATTTGTGAAGCTGCCTTGTGCTCTTCTATATTCCATCCTCTCTTTTTTTCAGAAGTAATTTCTTCTATTTCTCCAGTTTGTTTTTTATTCTTATCCTGTCCCCCCAGTTTGTAGCAGTGCCTCCCAGTTTGCTTGTATGTTGTGTGTTTGCAGACATGCTTTCTATTCCAGCATGTTGGTCATTAATTGCAAATCCATCATCTAGGGCAAATCCTCTGTGGTACCTCACTCAATACAACCTTACAGACTGATGATAAATCACTGGTAACAGCTGTCTGTCTCTTAACACACAGCTCGTACTCATCCTAGAGAAATTTTAATGGCACTCTGCTAAGTTTGGGATTTAAAAACAAAAGAAATGGGGAAATAATTTGTGAGCATCATTTAGACATTAGCTAAGATTTAAATAAATCAAAATATGAGATTTTTTTTTTGACTTGTCAGTACTTGCAATAACTTTACCATGGCTTCAAGTCCTCTCGGTATTCGTCTCCTCCACGTAGACAAGTTTTCTTAAACTATATGTAACATATCTACACCTAAATTTTTTTAGATAATGACAGTGAAAATTCAAACTCACTTAGGATTTCTACAGCTTTTGAAGGGGTTGCTTATTCTGTAATGCAGATAGAAATGTTAATGTTCGGCATCTGCTATTGGTAAATACCACTTTAAAACAGCCGTCTAGGGACACAAAAACCCCTCTGATCTGCCTTGAGTCTTTGACTAGACTTAACAACAACTGCAATATGCAGTGTGTTACAAGCTTTGGGCTTGCAGGATTGTGCAGGGATGCTGCAAGTCAGAACGCCTGGTTTTCTCAGGCAGAAAATCAGCTCTGTGCCCACACAGGGAGAGCAGAAGGGGAACACTGTCCCGTCTCGTTCTACTCCCATGGCTCCGGGGCCCGCAGTGGCCAGGCATCATTCCTAGATGGGATCCTCAGTCATATTTTCTTCAGTTTTGTTCTCATTGCTACTGATACAGGCATTAATTAGGTACCTTTGTTCAATGAAGTGGCAGTTTTGGCCTCTTAAAAGTTGCTCTCTAGGTTGTCTAAGAGGATAGAAGCAACCACATAGTCTTGCTCTGATTCAGTCAGGATGAAGCATGATGAACCAGAGTTCATTACTTTGACCTTCATTGTATTTACACCTTTTGCGAGAACTTTAGTACATAAGTGCATGGGGTAAACATACACAGCTGGCATAATAGCACAGATGCAGGCTCGCACTACACTCATCTTTTCTGCCAATTCTTCATAGGGGCTGAACATACAAATTATAGTCTCAGCAGTTTTCCGTTGCGAGGGAGTCAGCAATGTCAGATTCAGAGACACAGATTCTCAGCACAGACCAGTTTCAGTGGATCCTTTCATCAAGCTCGCTCTCAGACCATGGCTGTCAGTTAATAGAGCAACATCTTCACGTTTGCCAGGAACACCATTTCCTCCTTCAGAGCATCTCCTCCACATCCACTTTCAAACTGTTTGCCTGGTGAACATCCTCCAGGGAAGGTGCAGGCACAGAGGGAGACAAAAGAAACAGCAGGCCATTTCATTTCCTTGCTCACATTTTTCTTCTGTGAAGAAAGAAAGAGTTGTGTCAAAAACCACATTGAACTGCCGGCATTTTGCCCAGGTTAAGGTTACTTGGAGTGTTGATTCCTCTATCTTGTTTTCACTCCAGTTCAAATTGATTGCAACAACCTCAGGGTTTTGTTTTGTTTTGTTTTGTTTCATTTTGTTTTGTTTTGTTTTGTATAGGGGGTCTTTCACTCCCGAAAAGCACTCAGTGTACTTCAGAAAAGAGGTACCATCTTCAGGCCATGGATAGTTGAGAGTTATATTTAGAGAACAGCTACAACCTAAGGAAAGAGGGTACAGAGAGATTATTTTTTTGCCTTACCTTCTCCACGCAAAACAGACCCGATGACCCGAGATCACAGTCCAGAATGACATGAAGAATTCATACTGGAGTTACAGAAACTTTTAGCAGTGCTGGAATGCCCTTAGAGCTCCATCTTCTCTGCCCATAAGGGGCATGAAGAATTCAAAACCAAAATTCTGATACCGTCAGACAGTTTTCTCTTTTTAGAGTTGTGCCTTTCTAATGGCTCCATTTGTTACTCATGGCAGAGTTTCTCAAAATACATTTTGCTGTTTGTCAGTCAACACACAGGGCTTTTTCTTGTGGACTGCAAAATTAAGTATTTCAAGATGAAACTGAGTAGGGGTTAGAATAAATATTTGCCTTGAAGGAGATTTGTGAATAGTGTTACATGAAATGCAAAATGATGCTATGATAACCTGGAGAAATCCACATACTTTCTGGGGGACAGCATCATTCTCTTTGACAGATAACCGCTAGATAAACCATTTCTGATATACTGACATCAAATTAAAATTGAGGAAAGGTTCTGCTATAGAAATATTTATTACTGTTCCCTCAAAACAAGAATACAGAGTTCTCTTTTAATGGTCAGTTATGTAATGTTCTTCCAAAATCTTTTAAGTGGAAGAGGTCATTCTCATTTTTAAGTTTGGATACTCTCTAAAGAACATACAGGAAATGCAGTGCTACAAAAAATTGGTACATTTGTTAATAAAACTTTTCAGAAAGTACACTTTGGAGTCTCACATTGTGCCATGTCAGCCTGGGAGGAAATTAGAAGGAAATCTGCAACCACTCCAAACTATGCCAACGTTTCAAGATCAGTTTCATCAGGTAGCCCCCTGTGACTGCTTGGCTTTAACGTTTTGGTCTTTTTGTAATTTAGGCAGGCACCAGAAAGGTCTAGCCCACTGTGGTTGACAGGCTAGAAAGAGCTGGGTAATTGGTAATCTTAACCTATAGTCATTTCCACTGCATTGACTTTTGCCAAAATGTTTTTGAGGTCACTCATCAGGTATTTTGTCTGCAATTTGTCTGTAAATCACAGTCTAAAATATTCATGCAACCTGAAGGCACTGGAATTAAGGGGCAAAAAGTTGAGTCTTGAGCTGCAACAGAGTCACCATGAGTCACAGACCCATAGGAAGTTTACTATAACGTGTAAACACATCAGTGTGATGTTAGACACATACTAAGGCACAAAGAGCCCACATACTTATCCCAGTGTCACTTTTTTATCTAAGCACTTGTAAGCACAGCGTGCCATATCACTGGTTATTTTAGTGTATAGTCAGATCCATTGGTGTAGACAGAATTGCAGTATGCAATGTGGACAGTATGTAATCCCATACTGTGTTATGATGCTGTAGGAAATGGGAGATGCTGCATGTCCTGCTTAAGCTGTTCTCCATTTTGTGCCCAACTTGGAAATTTGAAAATATAAATGTGAAAGGATGGTGGCATATTCCTGGGCAACATGCTTCTGTATGTTAGTACAAAACCCAGCGACTGGGTAATGAAATTTGGCTTGAAGGCTCTTCAAAGCTTTCCTCTAAGGCATTTTGAGGTACATAAGATGGCTGTATGCTCTTCAGTCCTTCAAGTCTCCAGTGGCCACAGTATTGTGCCTTCAAGGAGCCACGCCAACAGAAAAGACCAATGCACACTGGCTGCTCTCCGAATCCTTCAGCAATAGCCCTTGTGTGGAAAGCTGAAACACAAGGCAACACAAATCTGTTATGCTTTCTCTCTACTAGCAGGAAAGGTGACTGCACAAGCTACTTTTGTAGGACAGGTTTGTGCATCACTGCTGCTGTGTAGTGCAGAATTACAGAAGGGCAGCCAAGGATGTGCCTTTGCTTTTAAGAAAAGAGCCAAGTACTCTAAAAAAAAAAAAAAAAGCCTCTGTCACATATTGTATTTCAGTTCTATTCCACTGAATCGGATAGCTGCAAGACTATTTGTATTGAAGATTCGACAACTGTAACACTGTCAACAGCATGGCATTGCCACCTATAGACAGCAAAGAAAAGCCAGTCTTAGGCTGAGCAGCTTCACAGAGCTTTCTAAATTATTTTGAGGGGCATATCAGAAATCCCACAGAGGCAAGAGATGTAAAGGATCTGGCATCTCCTGCCAGACTGGAAGTCCTGTTTTGTCCCTTAGATATGTAGGACTGGGTCTTACCAAGGAATATTTGTTGAAACATAATTTTTAAAAATCAGAACAGTGTCCTTTCCACATCACCCTCCATAGCACATCAGCCACTGGTGAACAGATTGCATGCCAGTCTGGAAATGTTTTAGCTGTTCACATGTTTTAAAAATAACAGCAATAATTTGCAGCCGAACTAGTATTTGAAAGATGTGGATAGACAAATGCACGGACAAAGTTTGGATAGCCCTAACTTAACTTCATCAGAAATTCTCCAATTCCCATCTCTTCAAGACAGACAGAGTAGAAAAAGTTGGAGATATTTAGGACTCCAGCTCCTAAAGAAGGGCTATATCCATCCAGTCTTTCTGATCAGTCATAGTGTCAAACATCTCTCTCCCTGCCTAGTTAGCCTTTCACTTCAGGATTACCTGCATAAAAAGATACCTAACCTGGACCTGTCACTTAAGTGAGGCATGGCCAACCCTTTCTGAAACAGTGCCTCTGCTGTATATACGGTTTGGAAAGGTAGCGTATTATCAACAGCATCTCAAGAAAAAGCAAAATCAAGAGGCTATGGCTGAGGTACAGGGCTGTGGTTCTTTTACGCACTGTTCCTCAGAGGGCAGAAGTCACTGTGCTCTATTTTACCCTGTTCAAAAAGGGTCATGTTTTCAGATGTGGCTGCTGATTTTTAAGCACCCATATCTACATTTAAGCACCACCATAAAAGCAATCTGGTAACATTTAAGCTAGCAAGTATCCCAGATTTGAAGTTGCAGGTGTTTAGCATGGCTAATAAAATGGCTGACAATTAAGAACCTTCTTGGTTGACATAGATACCCATAGTTAATTTCATAACTTTTATCCCCCATGGAGACACTTGGGTTTAACTTTTCCATATAGTATAATTCTTGTGTGTTAGCCTAAGTCCCACTAAAAGATCTGTAAGCCATGGCAGGTTCTTAGGAACATTTCAAAATAGGGAAA
>NW_008825114.1:13468290-13469002 GCF_000699105.1 Pygoscelis adeliae
TTTTGACAGCGACATAATTCACACTCTAATTTTGTTTAGGTTTGAGAATCTCTAAAATAACCAACAGTGGGTAAAGTCTGTGAAACCAAGTTTGAAAGCAATATAACTAATTTTGTTTTCTCATGTTTCTGCCAATAAAAATTAATAAAACAAATCCCTAGAAAAGTTTCACAATTCTGTAATGTTCACCAGCCAGACAGAAGTTATTTCTTTGACGTGTTTTCAATTACATATTATGGGGAGTTTAACAAACTCCTCATAATCAGGGAGCACTCTGTCACACAGAGAAAGATGGCTTTGCCCTTCATGCATTCAATGTATAGCATGCTCCTTAAGCCCTCTCATTTCAGTCTCCACATGAAAATACATTATCATGAGGGTAAACCACTTACTTAGGCAAATTACCTAAGCAATTCAAGTACTGCCAGGCAGAAAACTGTCTGGGTCTGCTCTTTCGCTCATTGAAGTTAGGGTCCTTCAATGAGGAGAGGAAAGAGGGAGAGATCAGAAAGAACAAGAAGACTGCCTGAGAACTTATTTGATCTTTGCAGTTTTGTCTGGAAGACTTTATGAGATGCAGGTAATCTACAGAGCTTCAGAAACACTGAGCTGAACATTTTAGCAGGTCTTGCAAAAACAAATTCTTGCTGACTCTGTAAACTTGTTTAACTTTTCATTTTGTAGCACTTCACTTAGTACCGTGATGCAAATG
>NW_008825114.1:13469021-13502984 GCF_000699105.1 Pygoscelis adeliae
ATGACATCAACAATAAAGAGGTAAGATGGTTGTGTAATAGGCATATCTAACATAAGATCCGTTACTTGGGGCCATTATAACTGAGACACAAAGTATTAAATACTGCACAGACTTTAGGAGGACTTGTCTCTTCATGTACAATGCATTGGCTTCTTTGGTAAACCTGTGTACACACTGGGAACCCAAAGTTATAAGGCACGGGGAGGAAAAGGAGGATCTGGCCATCCTGAATGTGTTGCCCAGATATTAATGGACAGAGTGTTTGTTAAAAAGCAAGCAAACAAACAAAAACCCTGATTTATTGGGATCTTTTGCATAGGATAATGCTCTCATGAGGAATTGAAGCTCTTGAACAGGATGGTCAGTCAGTGTCTGGATGGCGATGGGAGTCTCCATTGCAAAGGTCCTGAACTGGGCTGTGAATTCTCATACTTCAACTGAGCACTGGTCCCACCTGAGCATGTGGTTCCTTGTTGTTGATTATCTTAAACTACGTAAAAAGCATATCCTAATTCTCTTAATTATGAACAAAAGACTGTCCTACATGACTGTTCCTGCACCTGCAGGACCAGGTTCTACTGACTACTTAAAATCACGTGGTTTGGTGAGTCCTGCAGCATGAAATGCCTGGGGCATCGCTGGATGGCCAGGTTCTCCACCCAGGATGTTAACCAACATGTGTACACACAGGTGATGTCTACCCACTGGCCTTCACACAGCAGGACTGTCCAAAATCCCTGCCTGGAGACTCCTGCAACAATGCACAGGACTGCTTGTGATGAAGCTGTGCAGCCCATCACCTCGCCTGCACTCAGCCCATAGGCAGAGGCAGGCTGGGGAGTTTCAGGAGGAGGAGGAGGAGGAGGAGGAGGAGGAGGAGGAGAAGTTCGTTGTGAATCTGCATTTAATTAAATGCATTCAATTAAGTTATGCTCCCCTAGCAGATTGCAATCATGGAAACTCCAATGGAAAATAAATCCATATTTGTCAACCTTCAGCTCAGGATACAAATGTCAAGGTCAAGGACTTTTTAACTGACTCGTTAACAGTCAACTGTACATTTCACCATAATCTGTGTTTCCCAGGCATATGTCTCCCACAAGGGCTGTTCCTTAACTGCTAAGTGCACAGTGTGTATACGGAGTCATTGCAGCATCTGTCTCCAAAATTAAAATAAGATCACCGCTGGCACGTGTGGATTTTCCATTATAGCTTCTTATACAAAGAACAAAAGACAGCCTTGAGTGGGATGACTTCAATTACAGATTGAAGGGGAAAAAACCCGAGCTAGAAGGAAGAAACAAAGTGGAGGAGCCCAGCCAACCAAATGAACTGAAAAATGGGTAAGGTCCAGAGTCCTCTAAATATCATGAGATTTGTTTAAAATCTGTGAGATTTTAAAAATAAACATTGGCTCTTTCTGTACACCTTGGCTGGGTCTCAAAACAATTTGCAAAGCAGAGACCCTGCTATTATCATCATTTCTTAGTCCTCTGAGCACTAAGAAGTAAGTTATTCTGTAATTCACAGTAAAACCTGAAGAACTGGCAGAACCAAAAAATTGCCTATGAGCAAAATTTTTGAGTGTGTGTACCTCCATGCGAGTAACTATCTCCATCCTAAGCCACCAACCCAACCCTCACAGGGACGGATGACCAGATTTGGAAATCTGCACGTGCAGAATCCTGGTAGCTGGTACATAGCCACCGTTAAAAATCGCATTTTCTCCCCAGCCCTGAGAAAACTGCAAGGGCTGCTACAGCTTCCCAGATTAGTACCAGATATTTGGCTTTTAGGTTGTATTCTTAGCTATGAAAAAGGAAACAAATGTTACTGCCCCTTGCATTGCTGATCATATATCAGATTGTTTATGTCTTTCTACCACAATGACAAACTATCCTTGAAATGCCGAGTGGTTCATAAAGAGAACAAATGATAGAAACTGTGAAGTAATGTATTACAGACAAATACAATCTGATAATCAGCACATTTGGAGGGTCTCACATTTGACAAGGATGTTTCAGAAGCACCTGTATTTATAATCTCGCTCGCTGTGGCAGCAGATAGGTTTCTAGTGAATCCATTGGGTTTTTTACTTTACAATCATTCCCAGTCTTTACAGTGAAGGTTATATGAGTAGTGGGCAGGACTTCCATGGCAAAATTACAACCCTTATTGGTAAAGTTAGATTTCATTCAGTGTACAGGAAAGCAGGGAAGGGAAGCAAGCTTTACATGACTCCTTTCAGGAGCAAAAACATTTTAATTTACACTTGTGATGCAGTCTCTGTTTAACACACTGATCCAAACCAACTAGGGGGATCTTTGGCAGAGGGTCAGCAGTTTCGTCAGCCCATGAAGCCGTGAGTGGCAAAGCTCCAGTGGGGAAGAGCAGGGTGGATGCAGGAATGTGTCCTTTCAGCCAGCCCCACGGGCAGGCTTGGGTGACAGCTGAGTACCAGTGCCAAAAAAGCAAGGAAAAAAACAAGATGCAAGTGAACGAGAAAGAAGGAAGGGCAATGGATAGAGAGAGACCAATTTATTTCTCTGCAGATCCTTTTCAAAACCTTTTTTGGCTGAAAAGCCTTACCCTGAACTCTTCACTTATTTATGGCACCTACTTAAACAACCTTAACAGAAGGTCAAGAGCACATCAAATTGCTGTGGGCCTTTTGTTTCCAGTCTGGTGTCTCATTTCCCTCAAAGATCGCTCACCTAAAGCCTACACAGCAGAGGAGCTGAAAGGCTGGGAGGAGGAGGTGGAAGGAGAAACAGGAAGGTTGGTAAAGAATCGGGATTTTTGTGATACTGCAAAAATTCACACACTGTTCTACAGATATCTCTGCTGCTTTTTAAAGTCAGCAGAAGCAGCAACTCTTTTACGAACCACATCTTGTTGCATTTACTCTGCAGTTTGCCCTTTTTTCACAACTCTGCTCTAGTGCCTGGCTGACCATTAATGAAGTAGAGTTGAACCCCGATATTAGTCCCAGACTCTACCAACTGTCTTTCCTCTTATCCTCCCAGGACAGGACTCACAATTTTCTGTGTGAGACATCTGTTGTCAAGTTTATTTCAAGGGTTCACTACCTTGCAAGGCAAAAAATTATAAAACATTATTTTGAATGGTTTCCTCTATATTTATGAAAAGATAAGAAAACTGTTGCTCTCTGAATATTCATGCCAACAAAAGCCATTCCAGCTGACCTCTGCTTTTAATAAATAGAAGTTATTTTCTAATAGTACAAATGATTTAAGAGGAATAACAAAATAACTTAAAATATAGTCAGGAGAAGTTTATAAATGGCTTCCAGCTGTCCTGGGACTTGCTCCTTAAATGGTTACATCTCTCCAGTGTAATTCTTCAGCAGCTGAAGGCTTTCGGCTTCCAGCTATGTACTTAAGACTACCTACTTTTAAGCACATATTCTTGTCACTCTAACTTCAGTGGGATTGCTGTGTTTAGGGTAAGGCATGTGCTGAACTGCTGCATTAAATCAGGCCCCCAAGTGGAGGTCACTTCACTGTGCATTTGCTAAAGAAGAAGGCCTTTCACAATCTGAATCACTTCTTAGCCAGTGCCTGGTTTTAGGAAAAGCTTTTTGGAATGGGCAAAAATCTTCTTATAAAAATATTGCACTTATTTACAGCAGAGACCCCCAAGCATTGTGTAATATCGCAAGTCTACTTTCAGATGCCTTACTATAGCACTGTGACACTTTCAGCTAGAATTATTCAAATCTAATACCTAAAGGCGTATATAGCCACCTACATAAGGTTTTCAGCTTTACTGAGAAACAGGAGTTTCTTCAACAGAAAACACAGACACGCAGACAACATGTCTGAAAATAATGTCGCTATTTAAGTCCTCAGATACAGATTTTATTTGGCATTTGATTTTGACACTTTTACTCTGAAACCTCAATTAGCTGAATTTCAATTGTCTGAGATGCCCCATTATCTGAACAAGAGTGTTATCCCCAAATATCAATAAATTCTTCTGAAAATTGTCTTGATTACCACAGCTTCTCAAATATCAGTTCAGTGGAACAATTTAAACATGTTATTAAAGCAGTGAAGGTTCCATGTTGCACAGTGTTTTATTAGTGTTATAAATCAATAAAACTTTAGGTGTATGAGTAATCATATAATTACAATAATTAGAACTATTTGCATTTTTCATGTTGCTGCTGCAACATACAGTTGGGTGACACCGATCTCTTTCTACGTTGCCTTAGACATATTTGCATAAAAATCCTTCTTTTAGCTGTAGTACATCTTAGTGTTTCTATTCTGAGGCATGAAAGGAGAATTCCAGGTTTTCAGGTTTTTAAAAGGTCTTGTTGTAGTTCCATAGCTTTCTCCACCTTCCTTGTCTGATACAGTGTTTCACCCGAGGCCTTTAAAAAAAGTGCAATATTTTGCCCCATTGCAGCAATATAGCCAAAGGTTCTACCACAAACATACCCAGAAAAAATTACTTTACAATAGACTGTAAAAGTGTGGTCACACTGTGGACTGAAAATACCCTGTGTTGATCCATTTTAGGTCAATCTGTTATTTGTTTGTGGTTTGTAACAGATATAAGTAATATTGAAAACAGATGTCTTTTTTATTTCAGAATTGGAACCTGGGCCTGGAAGACACCAGGTCAGCAAATACAATTCACCTCACAGACGTGGGATACTTGACTGTCTTCTGTAGGTACAGCTAGGGTTATCCCCATAAAGTCCAAATGACAAGGCCATAGAACACTTCCCTGTAAAAAAGCTGAAAGATTAAAAGCTACAAAACCAACAGGACGCCCTAGGAAGACTGCAGGAGATACCAAAGCTTTTTCATTATTGTGCATTGAAATAGCAATGGCTGTGAGTTCAGTCAGGATGTGCATCTGGAAGTCTGTGTATATATAAGGCTAAACCACTACAAATCCTTGTGTGTACATGCATTTCAGCTCAAAGACAGTTCATTTAATTTCAGCACAGACCTTTTCCTAATGAAGTAAAGTTAAATGGAAATAAATAGCCTTTAAGAAGAGAACAATACTATCTGTGCACATTCTTTACGATAGTTTAATAGCTAAATCTGCTGAAACTCATGTCTGAAATCCACGTTGAAATGTACACAGACTGCCAAAGAAACTTGGGAAAAAAGGTGGAATGGTAGAACTGTAGAACAATTTAGTCTGAATGGGACTTCCGGAGGTCATCCAGTCCAACCTTCCACCATGAAACAGGTTCAGATAGAGCGGGTTGCTCATGGCCATGTCCAGCTGAGTTTTGACTTCCTTGCCTCCAAGCATGGAGACTCCACAGCCTCTCTGGGCACCTGGTCCTGTGTTTGGCTAGCTGTATGTATGTATATGTATGTATACCCCATTTTCCACCTTAGGTCTTTTACCTCTTGCCATCTCACCGTGCATCTTTGAGAGGTCTGTCTGGCTCCATTGTTCTTTGTAACCTCCCATTATCTGTAGAGAGCAATGTTGGGCAGATCAGAGAAGAGTTACTTTTGAAAGAAGAAAATTTACTAATATTTTTTGTTGGCATGGGTTAACTTCCTGTGGTCATAACAGAAGTAATGCAGTAGGAACTCAGATGTGGGTAATGGGATGGAGGGGTATGTAATTAACACCAATGTGGTGTTAATTACACCAACTGTGGCATCACAGTCCTCGTAAATTAATAGTCGTACCCTTACAACTTACATGTGTTTTTTTGATTGAGTGAATAGCATAACTCATGCAATAGGGGCAGAATAAAGGCCATTGTAGCAGCTCTCCCACACACTGGTTGGGAGAGTGATTAAAATGACAGGTTAACTAGTTCAGAAGGCCCTGCACTGGAAAATGTGACTTTACCTGAACTCTCCTCTGCAGCAATACAGGGAGAAAAATATGACCAGTGAGGACACTGGCCCTAGTCACCAGCGTGAGGATGATGAGCTAAGCTGAGGGCACCATGACCCAGAGAACATGGTTCAGTGATTAAACATTTCAGTCGGGTCCCAAACCGGCCTTTGCAAACTGCCTCTCACATAGTTTGCTTTTTGCTTCAGCAAAGGCTGTGATTTGGTAGGGATGTACCTCTGCCTACCCTTCTGTACAGGGTCAGAGCCAGCAACCCTGCGTGGGGGAAGAAGTGTGGTGCCAGGAGGCTCTTCATCCCCTGGCCTTGGCCCAGCTGCTCCCTCCATTCCCTGCACTCAAACCCTCTGCTGTTTCTTTGACAGAACATTTCTGCCTGGGGGACTGACAGTTTAATTTAGAAAAGCAATAGTCAGAGGCGAAAACCAAGCAGATGGGCCTGGACACCTGATTTGGGGTCTCATTTGCATTTTCTAGGACAAGAGTTTAGAGACAAGGGGAACACATCTGCCTCCTGCATAAGCAGAGAGCCAAGATTAGCAGTGCCTGAGGATCCTGGCTGAAATGCAAGCTCCCACACAGATTTTGTTAATTTGGTCATGTTCATTTAAGGAAAAAAGTAGGAAAAAAGAAAGGGTTTATGTGAAATACAATTCAGGGGCTTACATAAATGACATCTACTCCGAAGCCAGGTTGTAGTCCTGCCCTGGTCTGCTCTGGTTGGGAATGAGGACATGCAGACAACAGCTGTATTTTCTGTCGTGTGTCCTACCTTTCTCAAGACTGACGCTAACACAAATCACTTCACTGGCACTAAAACACAGCTACATCTCCCAGAAAGTTTTTAACAGGGACTACCAGAAAATATCACATTCTTACAAGTGTGAGAGCATCACATCTGCCTAAAGTCTTAGTGGGAGTCAGATATGTAGGTTTACTTCAAAAGCAGCACAGGACTTTATTGACAAATATGAGGGCTGACATTTTGCCTGGAAAACAGTGCATCCAAAACAGCAGCTTGCCCCAACGTGGTGGATTGTTTGACTTAGTTGGAAGGGGTAACTTCACAGCTTTTCTGAAATGATGGGTGACTTTTTCAAGCAGGGAGGCAAGGCTGATTTAGGGAGTTAATCTGCTGAGCCTTTCAGGGGCTGTTTGTTTTCTGATTGGATTCATGTGTTTTCTAAATGGCAGCTTGTGGAATGTGTTCCTTTCTGCTGAGGTTTCCCACTGCGTAGGTAATCCATCAACTTTATTTGACAGACATCTTTTTTTTAGAGGAATGGCTTTTCTTTCAAAACAACCAGGTAGCTATAACTTCCTCAAAAACAAATAACTATAGTGTTCCCTGTTGGTTTCTTCATGAGGTTCCTCAAGAGGATGTTAGTCTAAAGAATCGGCCTTCCCAGACAGAGATGGGGAACAGGTACTTTCTTTTCATTCAGTATTACTTATATGGGGTGACATCTGAGCAATTGAGCTGAGATCACAGAATACCTTGCAGTTTGGGCAGACAGGCAGAGAGAGGGGAGCAACTGGCCTTGCAACAAAATTTAATTGGGTTACTGTGAAAATAATGCATGGGCTTTTCATCCGAATCTCAAACATCCGCTTTTTTTCCGCAGTGTGGATGCTCCCTCTCTGCATCTACAGTTATTTTACATATAAGGTATTTTACCTCTACTTCCCTTAACTTTATGTATATGTGTGTCCATGTACATACACATACATACACAGGTACAGGTATAGACAAAACCTGTATATATAGAGGCTGCTCTATCTTCTGTGCTGCCTCGTTACTTCAGAGAAAAGTCCTCTACTGACTCCAGCTGGCATCCATTTCTTATTGTCTGCCATCTTCCAGCTAGCCCTTTGTGCCTTCCAATTATCTTTGACCCTTTAAACAACTGAGAATGGAAGAACAAGAAAACAAAAGTTTTTCAGTATTGAATCTGTTTTTCACCGTGAACCTGTCCTCCTGCATACACTTGAAAGAGTTAAGCCTCCCTAAAGAATTTGTTGAGATGGCCTGCAAGGAGCTGGTTGAAACAATTAAATACCATATTGTCCAAATAAATGTCCAAGCTGAAATATGTCTTGCTTGAGAACCAAAGAGAAAGAAAAATAATTTTGTGCTATTACTAAAAATTCACCCACAATCTGTCTGTACTATCATAGACGAGCAGAATAAACATGACTCAAGTATATTTAAAGATGAATAATACAAATTAAGGTAATGGATGCAAATAAATTTACTGCTTTTTCTGAAAAGGAAGTAAAGTTACGGGAAAGTTGTTGGTCAAATGCCATATAATGACACCTACGATATGTTACTTATATATATGTTAAATCTTACAGAAGAAAATGATTCTTCATTATTTGACATGCATTACCTACAATATTAAAATTTATTTAGAACACTGTAGGTCTCTGGTAAATATCAAAGCATTTTTGTCCTTGCTTTTAATGAAAAACTTAGGCCTAATGAAATGCATAAATGAAAAAACTCGCTGGCTAAAATACTGTTTTTGTTGGAGTCATTAGCAAAACTTCCATCCAATTTCAGACGTTTAGTAAATTATTAGAATCATAGAATCATTAAGGTTGGAAGAGACCTCTAAGATCATCGAGTCCAACCATCAACCCAACACCACCATGCCCACTAAACCATGTCCCTAAGCGCCTCATCTACACGTCTTTTAAATACTTCCAGGGATGGTGACTCAACCACTTCCCTGGGCAGCCTCTTCCAATGTTTAACTACTCTTTCAGTAAAGACATTTTTCCTTACATCCAATCTAAACCTCCCCTGGCACAACTTGAGGCCATTTCCTCTTGTCCTTTCGCCAGTTACTTGGGAGAAGAGACCAACACCCACCTCGCTACAACCTCCTTTCAGGTAGTTGTAGAGAGCGATGAGGTCTCCCCTCAGCCTCCTTTTCTCCAGGCTAAACAGTCCCAGTTCCCTCAGCCGCTCCTCATAACACTTGTTCTCCAGACCCCTCACCAGCCTCGTTGCCCTTCTCTGGACATGCTCCAGCACCTCAATGTCCTTCTTGTAGTGAGGGGCCCAAAACTGAACACTGAACACAAAACTCAAAATAGAACAAAGGACCTTTTTCATTTAGACCCCTCCTGTTCTGTGGGGTCTTACCAAGCTGCACTGAACCACAGCACTACTAGCTGGTGTCAGAACAGGAAAATATAAGGGATACTTATTCTACACAGCTACACAGAAGAAATTTAAATAACTTACATATCTTTTACATAGTATTGTGGTTTACAGAGAAGTGTACACAGAAATTTCAATGCACAGTTACTATATCTTGAGGCAAGATTATCTTCAGGTGCAAGAAGACACGTCCATTTTTAGTATCACAATAAATGAGATTTCTACTAAACTAATAAGAAATTAAAATATTGCCTTCTGAAAAATTAGTAATTTTTTTTTTCTTTCAGATTTATTAAATCTGGCCCACTGGTTATTTTGGGGGAAAATGTTAGGGGTTCATTTCCAATTTTTAAAAATTTAAGTTCTATTAGGAAAACATGTGTGTGTGCATTTATACCTATATATTTAAACAGATAGAGAGATTGTGGCTATACATAAATTTTCACACCCAAAAAATTACCACTCCATAATGACTTTCAGGTCACCCTCCATCTACTTGCTTTCTCTTTGTCTGCTTTCCCTCCCTTCCAGCCTGCTCTTTGCACACAAGCTGGTGCACTATATATAGCTCTGAAATTGAGTGGTGTCTTTAAAAATGCATCTCTTGTCAAGTGTTGCTGGAAGCAGCTCCATGTGGAGGGCTTGCTGCAGTCAGGGGCTTACAGGGACTGCGAGGGCAGGCAGGGAGCAGAGACTGCGGCTCAGGTGAACAAGGGGAAAGGATTCGCTGGCATAGACTTTCCTCAGCATTTCCACAACTGCACAGACAACTTTCCCCATGTCTCTTGGATTTCTCTCAACTTCCTGCCCACCCCAGCAGCCTTCAGCATGCACATCTGGGCATTGGTGGGACTTTTCTGTGCTACTAGTTTAGTTTGG
The DNA here is from genome assembly GCF_000699105.1 of Pygoscelis adeliae. Taxonomy (NCBI): domain Eukaryota; kingdom Metazoa; phylum Chordata; class Aves; order Sphenisciformes; family Spheniscidae; genus Pygoscelis; species Pygoscelis adeliae. The sequence goes on from NW_008825114.1 coordinate 13,478,938, forward strand.
TCTTGCTTATGCACAAAAGGGGAGAAACGGCAATCTTGATTTTTTGTTGTTGTTGTTGTGTTGTGGTTTTTTTTTTAAACTCAGGACAGGATCACTTCAGTGGTGTGTCTAAATAGGTGGCCATAGGTACCACAGCCCCTTGGACTTGTGGTGGTCATCCCTTGCCTGTGGGCAAGCACCTACCTGGTGGCAGCGGAAGATGAACATGTACGTGTGGAAACCTTGTGGAAAGAGACTGTCCCAGAGCTCAGGGGGCTCATGCTGCAGACCCCCATACCTCCAGGTGTTTGAATCTGTTGCAGAGGTCTGAACCAAAACAGAGGCACATCCCAGAGACTGAGTCTAATATAAAAGCAACATTTTCCCATCTGCCCCAAATCTCATTATCAGCTCTCCTGTCACAAGCACCAAAGAGTTTCAACCCTTACCTTTCCGGAGGACATATGAATTTCAGCCAGAAGTCAATAAAGTAGGCTTCAATTTTATTACTGAGGTTTAAATCTCTTCAGAGTGATCTGGCTCAATTTTATGAATCCATAGTCCCTATTAATATATTATATCTGAAATAATTTCCCCCTCCCCCTGTTTCCTCAGATATTATTATGCCTTATTGCAGTTACATAAATTCATTGTTCTAATCCCATCTTCTTGGTTATTAGGTAATGAGGTATGCTCAAAGGTGACTGTGTGATTGAAATTGCATTATTTGCTTCATTTAGTATCCTGAAATATCCAGCTTAACATTTGAGCTGTTGTGGAGTAAAACAAACAGAAAAGACCCCCAAAAAGTCAGCATGGAGGGATACTTATTCTTAGTGTGATCAGGTCAGTTTCCCACAGACAGTAAGGAGAACGGCAGAGGTGACCCCCCTTGCTGCAGTACAAACTGGCAGCCATTAGAATGGCTGTGAATTGTTTCCTTGAACCAGTCCCAAACCGAATATGAGTCCATGATTGACACAGAGACCAAGGAAAGACCCAAATATTGTGCCACCATTATTTGCTTCACAAAAGCACTGATTTTTATTTCGGTGTTCCTCCATTAAAAGTCTTTTTTAACTAAGAAGGAACCTTTTGACCAGCAATGCCACTAAAAAAGTAGTTGGTTTAAATCCATCAAATTACTCAAATCCTTTGCTTGTTAGTCCCAGTGAGACAGACCTCCACCCCTTCGAAGAACAAGTGTGGTCATCCTCCAGAGTCAAGGAAACTTAACCACACGCTTGGTTAAGGTGCTGGAGAGACTCCACTGGTAAGAGTGCTGCCACAGACTGCAGTCTTGACCGACTCAAAGGCTGTAGCTGTTGAGTCCAGCGTGGGCTGACGGCTGGAAGTAGCACAGCACAGGGGAACTGTGCTCATAAACAGAAATCACGGCACAGAGTAGGAGGTGCTGCCAGTTGTATGTTCTCAGGGCCAGATTTGGCACCCATGTTGGTTTTTTGCAAGTCTATTGGTTTGGTTGCTTTGGTTTCTGTTTGGTTCATCATTTGAAATCAAATGTTATTGCTGTTTCTGGGAGACCTGAGATAGAACAAAGGACCTTTTGCATTTAGACCCCGCCTGTTCTGTGGGGTCTTACCAAGCTGCACTGAACCACAGCACTACTAGCTGGTGTCAGAACAGGAAAAAAATGCATAGCAGCAGAGACTCCCTGTTCTGCTACTAAAATCTGAAAGTGGCTTCATAAAAAAGCCAATAACCCTGTTGTGGACTGGTAGGTATAATTACCGTGGCTAGTATTAGATCTTTGGGATTTCTGGCCTCTCATGAACTAAGAGGGTTTTCCTCAGTTTTATGTTTTCAGTAATTCAGTCTCAGTGTTAAATATAACAGTATTTATCTACCATTTTTATTAGTTCAAAGTACAGAAAGTGAAAATAACTGACAAAATAGTTTGAAGCATGCCTGCAAATCTCCCTACAAGATGGCAGAATACAGAAGATACTTGATCAGCCATCAGGAATCATTACTGCATTAATTTGTGTGAAATGAAAGAAGTTGTGAATACAATCTCTTAAACAGCACTCAGCTAAATGGGTTATTTTTCCATTGGTAGCAATATTAGCATGTAACTTTAGTGTACTGCAGGACGAAATGGCAAAAACGATCACAGTCATGTTCATTTTAATGTGGGAGAAACATGATAAGTGGTGAATGATTCTTAATATCATAACTGTCTATATAAAAGGAGATGAAAGTGTAACTGGAGAGCATTGTTCATTTTCATTCTTTCTGAGATCCATCATTCTAGCATGCTCTTTTCTATTGCCTTCCTGATACCTTCACGTTTGATTCTCAAAACATGGAGAAGCAAATCTTCAAATATTTCTGACATGCAAATAGCTATTCCTTCTAACATCTTGAAAAATCAAAGAAAACATTGTGGGCAACTTCAATAAAACAACTTATTAAGTTAAAATGAATCTAAATATATTTTGTGTTTCCTCTATTGTATGCTATAAGCAGGTGTGCAATTAACTACATAAGTGCACCATACAAGTGCATAAAGAAAAGTATGTTGTGGGTGGAATGCACAACTTGCCATGCAATCACCTAGTATTGAAAAACCACTGCGTTTTCTGAACACACAGGCTTCTTCCATCTGCTGCAGCATTCAGCTGAAAAAGCTGCAGCTGTATCTAAATCGCTGAGTAAATTCTCCATTCTCAGCACTGGGAGGGACATATACCATACCTCTTCAGAATGACTGCTGTTGCTTCTGATTTGGCCATTGAGCTGTGTTGATATGGCAGGTGAAAAAACAGAAGTTCAACAAAAATATCAAAGTGCTGTCCTATTGGCTGATTTTTATTTAATGATCTGGTAACGTTGGTCTGGTGGTAACAAGACCAGTAGGATGGGCATGGCGGGAGAAGGCCTTGCAAACAGGGAACTCTATCGACACCAGACCTTGCTCTGTTCAACACACTGCATGTGGCTGCCTACCACATCCCCAGGAAGCTGCTCTGATCTCTCAAGTGTTGGCTTGTGTTGGGAGAAGTGTAGTGGGGATGCACTGAGTTCCTTAGGGGTCGGTTGGATACAGTATGAATTGGAAGGCTTTCACTTCTTCTTGACTTCTTGCTGTGGCCACTGAGGGTTTGTTCTTTACCCCAGAAGAGCATACACATTAATTTATTTCAGTGGGTACCATTCCTTCTTATAAAAAAAGGTATAGGTCAACCATTCCTTTTCAAACATAAAATGTCCATAGCAACCCCTGGGGAATAAAAGAGGGACTTCTTGGAGTCCATTTTCCCTGGGCTGTGTCCTGTACCATCACTGACAGCGGTCTGACTCTTAATATCTTCCACTAAGGCAACTCAGGCTGCTCGGATGCTGTCTGTTCCCCTCTATCCCTTATAGCTTGAATTGTTTCTCTGAAACAATGCTGCAAAGGAGCAAAATCTTTTTTGTTTCAAACAAAGCTGATGGGTAATGCATAAATCTTACTAGCAATCATTCATATTGTGGAAGACTACTATCATGTTCACTCCTTCAGTTACACTTTCTCAACCTAAGAAAACACAATTCTTTAAATTTTTGTACAGTGGTGATGCTCTGTAGACCTCTTCATTTTCTTATTTGTCTCCTCTACCTTCTCTCCAATCCTTCCTATAAATTTCCTAAATAATAATCCCTTAAATAAAACATGTTTGTCTAGATGGGGCCCACCAGATGATGCATAGAAAAGAATAATTTCCTCCAGCATCTTACACAGGACATTCTGCCAGTATATTACAAAATGAGACTTCCCTTTTTTTCCCCCAGCAACATTAGACTGCTGACTCAGGTTGAGTTTGACATCAGCTGTAACTCACAATCCCTTTTCTGCATTATTGCAGCTGGCTAGTTAGTCTCTTCATTTCTGTGCTTCCTGCTTCCTCATCAAAATACTTTGCACTTGTGTCTGTTGATTTTCATCTTTAATTTCAGACCATTGCTTCAGTGTATTAAGAATTTTGATCCTTAATTCTTCAATATAATTCACCCCTCCTGGCTCAGCATTATCCATGAATTCCAAGTGTATTCTTCAGACCAAGTCATTAATGAAAATGTTGAATGAAGTAAGCTCTGCAGAGACACCTGTATGCTTCACTAGAATAAGCTGCCAGTTAGCAATCTATTAATAAGTCTTTGTGTTATAGACCAACCAGCTGTGTACATTATGGTGATCTCTTCTATACTGTATTTTCCTTTACTAAAGAACACACCAAGCCCAACACCATGTAAAAGCCTTAATAAAGTCAATATATGTCACGCCTCCTGCTTTTCTTTATTCTTTATTCTTTGTGCTTTATGCTTATTGTTTTATTATTTACTATTTATTATTTTTCTTTATTCTTTATTATTTATTAGTTACAATAAACACACTTCACTGTACACTATTCAGTATTTGTTCTTTCTGTTGCCCTGTTGTGAGCTTTTCCTTTGAGTGGTTGTTTCAATAAACAGGCTATTACTGGAAAATTACTTTTATCCCCAAACTGTTTCCTTTCAAGATTAATAAATCTTTCCTTAACTTTCCTTAACTAGCCAACTCACTTGGCTAGTTATCTCCTCAAAGACGTAACCAGATAGGTCTGTTGTGATATATTCTTGACAATCAATGTTGGAAGTATTTTATCACATCAATTCTCCCCTAGATGTTTATGAATTGATTATGCAATTATCTGTTTTAGCATCTTCCAGGTATTAAAGTTATCCTGATGAGTCTATACTTCCCCAGGTCATACTGTTGTCCTTTTATTAATAGCAGGTACTGCACTTGACCTTCTCCTGTCCTTAGACATTTACTCTGTCTTTCACAAGTTCTTGAAGATAATAACTAATGGTTCAGAAAATCCTTTGGCTACTCCTGAAGTTCTCTAGGTGGAATTTCAGAGGCCCCTTTACCTTCAGTGCTTTTAAATTAGCCAGATTTTTCTAGCCTTTCTTGCTATGCCCTATATTTATCCCTTTGTTAAAAGTATTTGCACTAGGCAAACACCAGTGGCCACATCTGTTTTCCACCAGTAAAATGAAAACAGAATTAATTCTCCAAGGTCTAATTTAATACCATGCAACTAACCTGGGTGTTTATCATCCCTTCATATTTATTTTTAATGCAGTGACAGCATGCAGTTAACAGTACAATTTTTGGCACCTCCTGTTTTCTCCAGCTGTTTAAATATGTTGTTGTGGTTTCAGCTTCTTTGAACTGCCTCCTCTGCTACAGATTTTTTTTAACTGATTGTTTGTAGAATATTTTTGGTCAGAATTTGCTGTAATAGTTATTAATGGGTTACAGTTCATAAGCTACATCCATCATTATTTAATTAATCATTTCCAATGATATTTTGTTTGGCCTTCTAATACAACAGCTGCATACCTCTAATGTTTTGGGGACAACAAATCTTCAGAAAAAAGGACCCTGGGACTAGCAATGGCTGTTGTGGTTATTCCTTAAACTTTCAACATGTGCAGAAGGCAATGTGGCCCAGTAAGAAGCTGTGCAGCATACTTTTTCGAAACAATTGGTTTTTGTATTTTTGGGAGGTTTGTTTAGTTGTTTTTTACAATGGAGACTGAGACAGAAAGCAACATCCAGCTGAAAAGTTTCCCTAACGTAGATCTATGTCTCCTAGCTGCACCGGTACAGCAGAAGACTAGGAGCAGTTTCTGTGTCTGGAGGAGAGGTGCCAGGGTGCTTTAGCTGTGTATGCGTTTATACTGGGGGAGAAATGCTACAGTGAGCGTTCTGCAAAACATCTCTCCTAGGGGCTAGCACGAGGGAAGGCAAGCAAAAAGGTGGGAACAAGTTGACCAGAAAGGTTGTAGAGTCTCCATCCTTGGAGATATTCAAATCTGACTGGAGATGACTCTGAGCAAGCTACTGTAGCTGACCCTTCTTCAGCAGGTGGTTGGACCAGACGATCTTCAGAGGTCCTTCCCTACTTCTGTGTTTCGGTGACCCTGTGAGGTGGCACTTACCTAAGCCCTGCCCTTCTATTCATGTGGCTGAAGAAGAGGCCCTTCATCTCAGATGAAGAAGCCAGAACAGTTTCCATGATTGTATCCTGTTTTCTGTCACACATGCTTTCCCAGAATTTTGCCAGTTCCAGATGAAGTCCATGATGCTGGGTTTCTGGTTCAAAGCTCATTCCTTAATTATAATAATTATTATTCTATGTTTTTCTTCAGAATGAACAAAATGACAATATATCCAAATTGTTCTCATGACATGGCAAAAGGCATACCCTTTGTCCTGGTTACAATAAATACACTTCACAGTGTACACTGTTCAGTATTTCTTCCTTCTGTTGCCTTGTTGTGAGCTTTTTCTTTGAGTGGTTGTTTCAATAAACAGGCTATTACTGGAAAATTACTTTTATCTCCTAACTGTTTCCTTTCAAGATTAATAAATCTTTCCTTAACTTTTTGTTGTGTAATATTCCTCACAAAATCCAACTTATTTTTCTTTCTTTTATTCTTTTGGACTAGGTCCACATCAAGCCATGTGAAGGAAATTATGAATCAGTTGATCAATTAGCGGGATCGATAGCTCTGTTTTGACATTCTGCATTAAGCAGTAACTAATTGCCCAATCCTAAATGCTTTTAAAAACATATCTAGGAAATCAATAGCACAGTAACTGCATTTTAAACAGAAGAATGAACACAGCTATGCAGAAGGAAATGGGCAGCCATAACCAAGGTATGCGCCACGGCAGTAGGGTTTTCTGCTGTTTTCCTTTTTGCTTTTATGTGTCTTTTTTCACATTCTTTTCCTGATAGTCACTTCCATTTGTATGAGGGAAATCAATAGCTCACCCAGAGCCTTAGTAACAGGTGACCATAGGAGCTATGGGCTTTTGTTGGAACTACCAAGGCACAAACGTTCTCCTTGCTGTACCACATGGTCTTCCTAATTCACAGTGAAATGAAGAGTCATAGAGCTGGGAGAGGTATCCAGCCAAGGTGGTCCAGCTTAGTGTCTCTTCCTCTGTGTTCAAACTTCCTATTTTCACTCATTCTTCACATTTTTCCACCCTCTGAGTAGTAATTTCTCCTGCCCCATTAAAGTGGTGTTTCGATCTGTGCTATGATGAGGCTCAACACATTGCTCTAGCTACCTGTTCTTGTGAATGTTTCCTTTCTAGCACGTTCTTATCTTTAATTTTTGAACTGTTATGCTCTTTTTTTTTATTTATTGTGTGACCAGTCATTGAATGGTAACAGTAAAAAATTACATAATATTAATATTATGACTTTCAAAAATCCTTCAATGGACAATTTTCACATTGGATCAAAAAGTATTTAGGGAACTGTTCCAGCAGATGCTCCTCCAACCCTTAATCCACTCAAGTTTTGTAATAGCTAACTTTATATCAAAACACTGTGAACATCTTAGGGTAAAAACAGACAAAACAGATATACCCAGAAGTGATTTAGTAAGCACTGATGTTCTCTGGTAAATTAAAATTCCTTGTGTGAAATCCTGGCTTCATCAAGGTATATAAGAATTTTGCTATTGATTTGAATGACTCCAGGATTTACTCCTGTCAGCTGAGGCACAAAACCTGGCAGGTTTTTTTTTGTAAGACATAGTTTAACAAGCAGTCTGAGAACTAATTTCTTGACTGTGACTTTTAGCACACTTCAGTCTTCATAGACATCTGTGACATCACATTTCTGGTGAGTGAGAGATGCATGACATGTTGCTACACACTGGTATCATGTTAGACTTGCTCCCTTCCGTGGAGAGGACTTATTCCAAGAGGTAGTTCCCACAGCTCTGTCTGTAGGGTATGTTTTCTTGTTTGTATCTGTGTCAATGAGTGAGCAATTGAAGGCAATTCCATATAACGTGTATCATCTTCATTTAATGAGCAGATCGAGATGATTTCATATGGTGTACTGTAATAGAAGGTAAACAATCCTTTTCATTTCAGCTCTTTCGAAATCTCACACATTATACAAAATATGCCAGAGATGGAAATTGCCTATGTAATAGATTTGGAGTTGCCTGAAGTAATTTAGGAATATTGTAAGTTGGATTTGTTATTGAGCTGTCTGCTCCATGCATATGTATTCATATAGTGAATTAATTCGATAACTGGATTGTCAGGAAATGTGCCCAGGAAGAATGAGAATGGAAACCAGATATATACTCCCTGGCAGATACTTCAGACACAATACGAGAGCTGTTCAATTTGATGCTTTTATTGCAACTCCCTGTTGAGCTCAACAAGTTTAGTTACGGGTTCAAGCATGTAAAGGAGCAAGGAATTTCAGCTAGGCTTAAAGGAAGTCCCATAAGGAGAAAAGGGAGGCTCACAGTGCAGTAAGATGACCCCAGACTTGAGAGACTACTTGAGAATTTAGCCCCTATTCAAGCACTGAACAAACCAACTCCTTAAGTAAGATAGACCTTTTGTAATTTTAAAAATCTTCCTTTAGATTGTTGTTTTTTTCTGCTGCTAAAATTAAATATTTATTTTAAGACAGCTGTTTGGCCTACCATATTCCCCCTCTGTCACAGCTTCCTGCAGGGAGGAACTGGTTACTTTGCCATGTCAGACCTGAGGGTCAAATGCGGTTGTGTCTTAAGAGTCTGGTCATCTGGGGACATCTAAGAGGGAGTAATTCCAATAATCTGCTCTAAAGAGGACAAAGGCAGAGGTCTGAGACAAAGTCCAGAGATGCTCTCACAGGCATCACTTTTCCAGGACAGTCAGCTAACAAGAGAAATGATGGATCAGATGATGAAATGATGAGTATTGTACTGGTTAAATAGGTTATTTTGGTGAATTTGAGCTAAGCAATTTGAGAATTTGAGATAACGGGAAGATACTGGAAACAGAAAAATGTAAACTAGATAAATATGCAAATGGCATTTTTCAAACAGATCATGGCAGCTGAACCTCCAGAAAGACTGTATTCATTCCCACAGGTATATCAGATCACCAGACAATCAAAATATCTTTCTTGAATCCACAAAAATTCTCAGATGTAATTTTCAAGGACCATATTTTACTAGACCTAGAGATATTTTCCATTTCTGTTTAGTCAGTTGCAACCCTCAGATCTATGTATGGGTGAATAAGCTTGTAGGAACCTGGGATTTTTGCCCAACATTACAATATCTCTGAAGTGTCTTTTACAATGTGGTGAGTGTTGTAAAAGGTATCCTACTGTGAACTGTATAGTAATATGTATGGGTCCTCACTTGTAGTGTTAGAGTAAATATTCCCATTGACTGCAGTGGTCAAGCCCAGAGTGACCTCCACTGATATTTAAGTGTTCTATGGGTCCTCTGGCAGGCTGAACATTGAAACTGCACAGGGAGAATTTCCCACAGATCTTTCTTGTTCTAGACAACCCACTGTACCTTATTATGCATGTTGCCCATGTTATTTTTCAGTCCTTTTACAAAGAACAGAAGAGTCTTGATATGGAGCTGGACACATGGATGTGAGTTTGCAATGGAAGATGCTTTATGAAACCTATTCACTCTGATCAGATTTCTTCCTACTGTGTCTGTTGTCCCCTCATTAACCCCTATCAGCCTCCTGTGCTTCCTATACAAGGATCTTCACTGGTTTATAGATGGCCTGATCCATGTGGTTTTGGGGCTGTAACCCCAACATTCAATTACTTGGAATTTGCTGTTGCAGAATAAGATGGACACGAAGAGGAACCTGGATCCCAGACAAAGAAGGATGTGCTGTCCATCACCCTGTGCTCCCAGACAGAGACAGAGAGCACAGAAATGTTTTTTTTCTGCTTCTCTGTGCTGGAGATGCAACAGTGCCATAACAGATACTTCCACATCTTCATTTACTGGCTTAGAAGACAGGACATGAATTTTGAGATAGACACCAGAAGACACAGTACAAGAGTGCTCTTCGACTCATAGTCTTGCCTATCCTTTATAATTAGCTAATGAAAATACTTTATTTTTTCACTTCTAAGGCAAAATGATAAAAGGAGAGCCTGCATGTGAGCCAGATATCATATTTAGCTCCTTAAGTAATGGATTAAATAAGAAAAATTCACCTTTAATTTTAGGGTTATTAACATAATAATCTTTCTTACTGTCCATCTTTCTTTGTAATTCATAAATTCATTGATTGCCTTAACTGTTTCTCTTCGTACTATTCACCATTCGTACCATCCATTCCCCTCAGCTCAGGAATGCTGCTCTCAAACAGAGCTTGTCTTCAGAAGATTACTTTTCCGTGAGAAGTACATTAAAAATGACCATTGGTGGGAGTGGCACAAACACATTGTGATGTATTTCAGCTTGAAACCATCTGCCGTGGGAGATGTTTTACTGTAAAATGCTTTTTCTCTAGGGTTCCTCTATGCTTTTCAAGTCCGCATCTTTCTGCAATGCAAGTATACAAAATATATCCTACAGAAATGTAATTATTTCTGAACATTGCCAGTCAATCCAGAGTAGATCTAGTATGCTGGACCCTGGTCATCTCTGTCTAACACCATTGACTCCGGTAGACAAATCCCTTGAATGAAATCAGCCTGATATTTCCTTTAAATGCACTTTTTTGCTGACTTCCTTTCATTAAGGCAGAAAGAAAAGAGACTCAATATCTTACAGTCTGTAGCTCCAGGCCCTTGAGATAAAATTATAGTTCAACATAATTATGTAGAAAACAGGAGAAAACAGGTGATTCCAATAAGCTTGGAAGTAGTTTCTTCAGAACATTACAAGTCTGATTGATAAAGGCAGCCTGATACTTTCTGCAAAGCTAGACTTTCCTCAAAATACTATCTTATGCAAACACAACGCATCAGTGCAGCATCTCTTCAGCCAACGAATCACTGTTCATGATAAACTGGAGGTCTCTGGTTACAAGATTTTGCAAGGAATTTTCATCATTTGGGTGTAGTCTGGAAGGGATCAATTCACAGATGTTTGGGAGGAATGAAGTCACTGCAGATAAAGTCCATAATGGCTCAGAGGTTGGAGAAATTATAGATAACAGGGAAGATATTACAGAAAGAGATCGTAAAAGGTGCAAACAAGTCCATCAAAAGAAGTCAAATGAAGAACTTACTTACATCCAACAATTAAAAATGTAGGTTTGTACTTAATGACCAAAGCCTGTATTCTGGGAAACAGCAACTCTGTGAAGAACTTAGAAGACAGCAAGGTGTCTTTTTATCAGGATCAGGTACCTGCTTAAAGAGTTTATTCTACCTCTACCCATTAGTCACTGGGCTTCATGCAGGTATTACAGAGTGAAATTTTAGGATAGATAGAGAAGGTCCAACCGGGGAATGACTAGTCTCTTCAGACTCTAAAAATCTATGATTCTATTAAATTAAATGCTCTGGTATCAAAATCTTGATTGCTTCAATATAATATATTTACTTAGGAGAATCTGTCACAGGAGGCACAACGTGAATATAATTACTTCTTCTAGGAGTGTCCAGCTGTGAGATAAACAAAATTACTGCAAGATCAAAAGCCTTTCCAAAAAAAAAAAATTAAATAAATAAAAAAAAGAGACGTAACGAAGATCGTTTTACCAAAGAAGCTCAATAAATATACTTTAAAAAAGACCATGTTCACTGCAGAGATCATTTTATTCTGCAGAGGCGGAACAGCCAAAGATTAAGCCTTAAGCTTGAATCACTCAATTTGATTTTAAAAGTCATTTAATCTTTTAATAAGTATTAAACATGTTCAAGTTTAACATGGAGAAATCATAATATTTCAGCATTCTGCTCTCTCCTGGTTACACTCAATTGAAAGGCTGTAACCAAATATTAAAGAAAAAGCCATCGCTTTCCTGAAGTCAAATCAAATTGTATTTTGTGGCAGCAGCACATAATCAAATTGCCATTTATTTCACTGCAGAGCCTATTCTGAATTCATTGGCCAATTAAGCTATCACTTGCTTTTTTAGCAAAAATAACTGCCTTTGAATCATCTGGTTTGCTCCTAAGTTCACAAGGCTGTGCAGGACACTGCACATCTTAGCCTAGCCTGGATAGAAAAGTAAACTGCTGCTTGCCTTAATGGTGAAGCAGAAGCCTTTGAAGTAGCTGAGTACAGCTGAAAAGATGACACCCATTGCTTGCTAAGTCTTTTCAGACCTTTGATCACTAAAAGACAATGTGTTCAAGATGAGGGTCACCTATATGCTCGAAGTGCACTTTCCCTAAACTTTCCCCTTGTCTTTTGCAGCAGAGCTAGCAGCAGTCAACCATCCCTCCAGGCAGCGCAGGCAGCAACATTGCTTCATACAGCGCATCCCTGGTCTCTCACTGACAAACCAGCATCCTCCTCCAGGCACCCTAATGACTTGTTTCTGAGGGTTGGAACTTGCCTATGCAGTCCCTGAGCCTGGGGTGGTTTCTGAGTACTGGGGCTTTTCACAGCGTGCGCTTTTGAACAAGGGTGGTGGTGTTTCATAGCCACCACTAAGCCACACAGCTGGGATCTTCATGGCTTTCTAACTTTCTGCACAGCCTGGACTTCCAAGTTGTTAAAGCCCAGAACAATCCAGGTCCCTTCTTGGTGTTTCATATCAGCTGAGCTCCTCTGAAGGCCTAAGAGCAGCCCACGGGTAAAACTGGGCACAAAGATGTAGACGGTTTTCCAGTGTGAATCTGCACTGACTGTCAGTACTTCATGTTCACCCTGCCTTGCAAGGTAGCTCAGTACAGTCAAGGCTCAGATAAACTAGACTGAGGCAGAGCTCTGCAGGGATTTCTGGGACTGCATTTTGGACAAGGAGGTTTGATCTTATTTCTTTGACAAGCAGGTAGTATCTTCTTTCTTTAGATATACAGTTTAGCTGAATTTTATCTCCGCTCCTTTTAAAAGATGTAGTTTAATAAACAGGAGCCAACAGCCACATTCGAATTCTGTAAGGTCATTCCCCAGAAAAAAACTAATTGCTTTAATTATCTGTGTAAATTTTTCTTTTTTTGTGTGTTATCATAATAGCATTTTTGGAAGGCTGTTGATTTCTCTCGTTCTCCAGAGTTTTGGCAGCTGGCCTTTAACAGCCAAAGAATCACTCCCCAAAAAGTGACTGAGATGATGGTGCAGAAGACAAAGCATTACCTAGCAATGCAAAATATTTTTATCCATGTATTTTTCTTGGAAAGTGCTCTGTCCTTTGAAAACAAAACAAACAAAACAAAACAAAACCCCCAAACAAACAAAAACCAAAACAAAACAGAAAAAAAACTACAACAGCCAAGCCATCTGGCTGTAAAAAGGCTTGGGGAGAGCAAAGGAGTTTGTTTTCACCTTCTTCTGTTATACTGACAACTAGAAAGTTCTTGGTTATCAGAGGAAGATGCTGAATTTTGTCCTTTGGCCAAAGCATTATCTTGCAGCAAGTTTGTAGCAAAAGTGGACAATGTTGTTTGCAGAAACCAGAAGTCAGAGAAATCCTCATTGCAGCTTGGAGGATGGTAAACAAGTGGCATTGATTCGCATTGGAATACAGTTTTATAGTTCTTATCAACCACTGGACTGAACTAAGACCTTTGGTCCTGGTTCATCTTCTAGGCATGTAATTGAGATAGGTGACTAGGAAAACAGATCTGTTGTGCTCCCCAAAAATCAGAGGAGAAACAGGCCCTTACAATATGCCCTTGGCAATTCAGCCAAAGACATAGTTATGCTGTGGGGGTACCGTACTTCACTGAACATGGAGATATCTTCTGGCAATAAGGACTCCTAATTCACGCTCCTCAGACTGGTGCCTAACACTAGCTAGGATCAATCTTGACCTTATATCCTGAATCATGCACATTCTGTATCTAGCTTTGTTAAGGAACTGCTATGCCTCCTGATACCAGCCCATTTAACTCCATAAAATGTTGTTCTATGTTTCTGTAAGCTCAGAAAATACCAGAGAAAAGAGAGTTACGGGTAGATATGCCATCACAAACGAGGCTCAATTATGATTTTGTTTTAAAGTAATGATTGCATTTTTTATTTTGCAAAGTCTGTTTCTGTTTAAATCACACTATTGCTTCTTATCTTACACCAAGCTCACTTAAAATAGAAATATTTTGTTGCCATAGCAATGTTTTTCCCTTTGTAATTCTGTTATTTCAGGTTCATTGCAAACTACACTGCATAGCCGGAATTCAGAGATGGAAAAACATTTCAGATCATCTCCTCCATCGTTTGGGCAGCATATGGTTGGTGTCTAAGGCATGTATCAGAGTTTATAGTTTGTTCAGGGTGTTATCTAGTGTCGTCGGAACTGATCCAAATTGCAGTGAATTTAATAAAGAGTTAAATAATACAATTAAATATTTTTGTCACTATCCAAGCTGATTTTCAATCTTCCAGTTTTCCCTTTCAGCACAGAAAAAAAGTCTTTGTAAAGAACTACTTTCTAAAGAACTCCTTCCTCACTTTAGTGTATTTAGAGATAATCAATATGCTAAAAATGAAGTGTATAACTCTCCATCAGCTTACAGGATTTCTGTGACTGTTCTCAGAGAGTGTTTTCTGCTATCGCCTCTGGCTCTATTTACTTGTCTCATGTCACTGGAAGACCTGACTGAAGATCTGGGCAAAACTTTTCACATCTGGTAACTGCCTTAGATTGAATATATTTTTTATGTTCAGTGGCATGCAACTAGTGTATAAATAACAGGGTCAAAGTGGGCTTATACCTCCATTACACAGAACAAAAAGACGGAAAATCGAATGAACTAATATAAAACCAACAATGGGTGAGAGTAGCACTGACTGTAGTTACACTGCTTGCAATCATGTACCATTTTGCAACAAATAGTAGGAGTTGTTTCTAATCAAATGCATTTTCTTCACTTGTGTATTCCTACCCAAAGGCACTTCTTTAATATAATGTCATTTACAGCGCAGTGAGAAACCTGAAACATAGCATCACTGTCATAGCAGGAGCTGAAATGCACGAAAAGCTTTCTCCTTGGGGGAACAAGAGAGTGCTGCACACCACAGACTGACTGACTTGTTTTTCAGTCCTCAGGAGCTCAACTATCCCCTTTTTGTTTCCAGCCTCTGCTTAAAAACCACCTTCTGAAACACTGTCAAATGCACCAGCAAGGTTGTTTCTACCAGGACTGGATGTCTGTATCTGAATCGTAAATCACAAACAGAAACACAGTCTGGGGGCCTTGCAACGTTTACCTCAGTCACTATTTTCCTCCCTTGGCTTCAGAAAGAGAGAAATCTCTAATAATAACCTTATAAACAACTTGGGCTTTAAATATGTCGGGAAGCTAGGCTGGTGTAACACTGAGCAGAAATTAGCTTTGTCAACAGTGTGGTGCTTGCTTCATCTCAGGATTAGATTAGTAGGGCTGTTTTTATTACTGGGCACTTAAATCTCCCTGTTCTTTCTGTCACACCATGCTTTGAGCTACTGTATTTAAAATAACAGTTTACTGTAACTGTTGAATACACTAATTCATGTTCATCAAAACAGTCTTCTCCCTGTCACTGTTGTCTTGATATTTAACACAAAAATCTGTAGAGAGGAAAGGAATTGCAGATGCCTGACACACTGGGCTCAGGGCTGCTGAACTTGAGGAGAAGGATGTGGTTCCCAGGACTTAAGTCTCCAAACCGTGCCTGAAAGAAGCCACTGGTGAATTTGCAGGAGAATTCACCTGGTGCAACTAAATCATGGGGCTTCTGCTTATTTAGTGCTGGATATAAAACTCCCATGTTAAAATATTGTCTCTTCTCCTTAAAGAAAAGTCATCTTCTAATAACTAAAGTCTGCAAAATAAGTGCAGTAGCTGTGCTCTGGAACAACATCATTATCATCATGCCCAAATGACAGCCTCCAGCTCTGTAACAACACAGAAATCAAACAAAGGACTCCTTGCTGGCAAAAGCATCATATACTGTAACTTCAGCCAGGGCTTTGCAGTCAACAATTGTAACAACTTCATATCCCCTGTGAATTTGGTATGGAAGAGGAGCCGAGCCCCATACTTCAGCATGGGTGCTTTGTGGGACCTTCAAATCTCCCAGTCATGGTTAGATAGCTACCTCGCAGGGTCCACCTCAACCTGCTATTTCCTTTCTGTCACCACCAGGTTTAGCATGGAAACACACCCATTTCTCCTAAAGAGTAAGTCTAAAACTTCTGCTTTATGTGAGGAAGCTATTAGGAGATTATGATTTCTGAGTGTGAGTAAACCAGCCAGTTTTGAGAATCCTGCAAATATAAATCACATGCTTGAACTCCACTTTCCCTTCTTGCGTGCATGGTGCCTGATTGCAAGTTACAGGTCCTGGCAGAAGCACACTTCCCAAGGGAAACAATGGCTTTGCAAACCAAATATTCCCATGGATCGCTCATAAATATTTAAATCTTGCCTGAAGAGTGATTTTCAGAGAAAAATATATTGTGCAGATTACTACCATCCTCTCAGTGAAAACATTGAATCACAAAAATCAGTGGTGTATGCATGAGGTACTCCCACTCTGTGTTAATTGAAATAAATTTCTTTTACAGTACAGATTCATTTTCCTTCATGCTAGCACACAGCAAAGAATGCCACCGGGGCAAATTCTACCCTCAGAAATGTACATGCCATGCCTACAGAAATCATACACCACCAAGTAAGAATATAATTTGCCTTACAGGCCAGAAACTTTGATTGCTTAAAACTCTTCTGAACTGGGGGAGCAGGAGGGAGAAAATTGCTTTTAGTTTATCAGAACAAGGAATGAAGGACAATGACTTTACAGGTAGTCAAACAATGCAAAAACATCAGGTGTTCAAGAATGGTATGTATATGAAGAGGAGCGGGAACAGATATAAACTTATACTTGATTAAACCTAGGAAAACAAAAGTGGAAATGTCCATAAAATATTCTCTAGTGAAACAGGCTCCTGTACAAATGTTTTGGAAGGAGAAAAATAAATTTTGCTAATGCAAAAAGAATTCTGTAGATCTCCTTTTTTAATCTTCCTGAAGTCCAGGAGAATGAGGGCAGACTGCTGCCCTTATGCTGTTTGGGACAGTCTTTATGAAAAAAGCAGCAAAAACCTCAATCCAAAGGAGCATTAATTTGGTGTGGCAAAAAAAAATGTAGGCATTTTTAAACTTCACTCTCCAAGCAGGCTGACAGCACCCTTTGCATAACTGACTTGCAAGCAGGTATTGAATTTCCAAACGCCACTAAGACAGATGGGTGACAGACTTCTATCGACTGGTGTGGGTATCTTTGACAAAGCCTGCTGAGCCACATGTGCTTGCAAAGGCAATTCAAGGTGCTCTCAGCTCCTTGGGGCACACAGCAATACCTGGGAGCATCTGATCCCTCACTGTGCATGGGAAAGGGCTTTCTCCTGTGTTGCTCCCAGAACGATCCCAATGAGAGTGCCTTGACGTACCTTGGAGGAGCCTCAAAAGCTGCGCTCATCTGAGCTACCTGTGTTAATGTGTGTGGGATTCTTGGCTTGGTGGCTAACTGTCCCTCCCTGCCAATGAGGTACATGCTCCAAATATTCTGGGGGGCCTCAGCTAAAGCAAAAAGGCCTACCACTTCTTTTCTCAGTTTGTTCCTCCAACTCTCTGCCATATTGATTATTATCATTTAGCTGTCTTGCAGTACTCTCCATGGATACTGTCCAGCTGTTCTAGAGATTGTACTACCATACAAAGAAGTCATTTCCATCCCTCCATACGTATCTATCCAAGACCTGATTTAAGTCATAAGACACTAGATAGCAGATGGATGTAATGAGCAGATGGGAGGAGCAGAAGGCCCTGGCAAGCCAACACAGATGAGGACAATAAGCAGTGGTTACCCCACACCAGCTGTTTGCTTAGCCCTTGTCATGTGTTTAATAGGGGTCATGATGGAGAGGACTTTTAAGGAGGTACCTGCCAGACAATAGAACAGAGTGGGGTGATCTCTGCAGGGAGCTTGCTTTGTGCATGAAGGGCCTCTGTGCTGTTGGTCCCTGCTGACAGCTATGCTAGTGCTCTGCTCCCTGGTTGCTTAGTGTGAGTGGCAGTCAAATGTATCTTTAAGTTGTTTTTGAGCAACTAGACAACTTTAGATGTAAAAGTCTTTATCAAAGAGACTTTTGATTCTTTTTTTCCCCCTGCAGAAAATGGCTAGGTAAATAATTGCACACACACAAATGTGCACACATGCGTCCCCCCAAAAAAACAGAGAAGACAACATTACATGCACAGCTAAAGCACAGAAGCCAAGATATGCCTCAGTGAAGTGCACGCAGGCTTGTTTCCTTGAAAACACATAGTTAAGCAATCACAGGTACAGGCACCTCTCAGAAAACAAGGATCTCCAAAAGGTCATATTATCTTCAAGCACGTTACACCTTTAACCAAACAACTAACCCTTTCAAGATTCTTCAGCATTACTAGAAACTTGCCCTTGATGTTTTACTGCACAGAGCATACTCATTTCCCTTAGTGGAAGATGACTGAGATTTTAAGTGCTTGCTTATGGGTTGTGCAAAAAAGCCTGAGGTCTAATGATTTAACATTAAGCAGTAGTTTCAAGATGAATACTGGAAACTGGAGAAATCCCTCTTAGGTATTTATGTGGTTTAAAGACTAAGTGAACTGCATATTTCCATTTAGTAAACCTGTGGTCAACTTGATCACTTTAATATGGCAGCTGAGGTGGCAGGAGGAGGAAGTGAAGAGATTTATTGAAAAACCATCAACTTAAATATGTATCAGACCACAGAAAGTTTTCAAAGTCCCTAAAGGCCATTTTTGCTTTTTTTTCTGGCCATGTAGGTCTTTTTTTTTTTTTTTTTTGTAACATGTCTAGCCTAAATGGTAAATAATAAGTGATAATAACAACCAGCTGGTTCCCATAGAATAGAAAGTGACTGACAGAGCAGCTGCCATTCTGCTTTCTCTCACTCCCCTTGTCAGAGCTTCAAAGTGTCTGTTTAATATGGTATATTAACAGCACTATTATGACTATAAATATTAAACCCCAAATCCTCACGAGGAGCTCTGCTGAGCAGTTATTTGATTTCTGGGGATGTGATTTTCCAATGGAGCTGCCATCAGAGCCTCAGAGAATGTTCCCCTGTCAGAAATGCATGACGTGACATGTGGGGCATGCTCTACTGCTTCTGGCACACACTTCCCAAAGACTTAGCTGGTGACAGCTGGGGCTGTCAGCATTTTCAGTCCTCTCTGCACAGCATCCCTGCATGAGACATTGCCAGAAACCTCAGTGTAAGTCAAAAACTGGTCCAGGGTTTGCAGGAAATTCTTCTGGAAGGCGGAAAAAACAGTAATGGTCCATATCACTTTTACTGGTATTGCATTTGGAGATTGCTTTCCCAATAACATGCCATCGACTTCTTGGATGTGCAGGATTTGGGCACATAGTTTCCACTGGCTTTCCTGGAAATTACATGCTGAAAACCTGTGCATTGCTGAAAATACAGGGGTTCCTGATAATTTTGTTACAGGCCTGTTCCTGCATGGCTGATGTTAATGGGAGCTTTACCGCTAGCTGAGATCAGGTTTAAAGTAGCAGCCTTAATTTCCGAAGTAGCAAATTCATGTGATTTTCCCCATACTCTGTTCTTAAAAGTGTTGGTTGTTTTTTTTCCTCAGAGCTTTCTGACTCCTCCAAGAAAATCATCATTACACTTGTGATCACTGCAGTCCTTCAATATGCTGGATTCTCTGGAAGGAAAAAGACCCAGGAGAAGAGTCACAGAAGACCTGTGCAATCCTTAAAGTTGTCCGTGCTGGCACTGGGATTAGGTGTGGGAGGTGAGTAAGCAGTTGCAGAGTATTTAAAAATTCCTCGTGGAAGTGCAAGGAGCAGGAGCGCGGCTTCATTTCTGAATTCATCTGTAAATGTAACTCACAGGAGGGACCAAAGACCAGAAAGGGCTGCAGCATGGAGGATTAGGATCTCCCCCAAGAATTCCACTAAGAGGAAAGCCAAGAGCCTTCCTTACTTAACAATAATAACTTACTTATACTTACCTCCCCAGAGTGCTGTGAGGCTTAATTAGTTAATGTTTGCAAAGTGCTTTGCAGATGCGAAGAGCAGTATACGTACTAAGTATTATTAACTGGCAGAAGACTTCCACGTGAGAAGTCCCTACAGTCTATTAGAACTAAATTATTCAGCAAATTCCCCAAAATTATGGGGCAAGGTACAGAGAGCTCTCCCTCAGAAACACTACGAGCCTGCTTTCACAGCCTTCCTCTGTTTCACACCCCAAAGCCAGAAATCAAAAATTGCCTCTGTTCCCCTGGCACTACATCCCAAGACAAGCCAGGAGGACAAGACCCGCTGGACTGAAGGGACCAGAACAGAGGGTTGTCTCCCCTCCACCAGGCTAAAGACAGGTTTTCAGTTTGTGACGACCTTGACACAAGGTTGCAGCTTGAATTGTACCTCAACACCTTTCATGAGCTTCTTCTCCTGAGTGAGATACATGGGAGACCTGCTTGCAAGCCATCCTGGAGCCTGATTTTCCTGGGGAGCCCAGAGTTTGCTACCCCATGTTTGCTGGACAACTGCAATTGCCAAAATGGAGCAATAAACTGTTGCGTGACTTACAGAATGATTGCTATGCTTTTATACTAATATGTAAGCTGAATACTACGCACACGACTGACAAGCTGGAAATCATCAGCTGACACACAAAACCAAAGAAAACAACAAAAATGTCTCAGATACAGTTCTTCAGACACTATAGAGACTAGAAGTCATGTGATGAATTGCTGTTTAGTTTTGCATTTAATTTCCAGCACAATGAAAATTGTTTGTACAATTCTTGGTTACAAACGTGTGATTTTTAAATTTTTTTTATTCCTGCATTTTCCTCTTTTTCTTTCTTCTACTTGCATACTAGCTTTCCAGATGGATTGTCCAGTTGGCTATGTACAATATTATCTCATGCCTTTACACTAGAAGGAAAGTAGATTTTCTGGCACCTGAAAAGTACAGTGATACAAAAACAAGGCGTCCAAATCGTTGAGACTACTCTTCCCATCTTAGAGTCATCATGAATGAGGTGCGTGTAGCTCAATACTTGTGTCCCAGCGCAGCTCACTCCTAAGTTTATACTCAGATGTACCCAAATTTTCCTGGTTCCTGCTTGCGCCACAGACACTCTGGCTGTCCGAAGTGGACTTTGGACTCTCTCCTCCCTCTGCCCCCCTGGTGGCTGTAGACAGTCGTTTGCTTCCCACTCATCGTGAGTGTCCCTTCGAGGCTACAGCTAGGAGACAGGTGCCTCTCCAGTGCCTGGGGAAGAGGACACACTAGGAAATGGAGCAAGAGTCTTTTGTTTTGCCTCAACCAATGGAGCAACAGATATACGTATACTGGCAGCCTTTATCCTGCTTCTCTCTAGGCATGGAAAACACTAGCACATAGCCAGCCTGCTGTGGCAAGTCCCCTGACGCTGCACGTAAAGAAGCATGAGTGAGGTGCCTCAGCCTAACACTGCACTATCAATGAAACACACTGCTGAGCAATGGGCACCTAACTCTACGGAGTGCCCACAAACTATAAATAAAATAAAGGTAGGCCTTAGGAGGCTTTCCCAAAACTATGCTTACTAATTCAACGTTTCTAATATCATATACTTAGAGAAACCATACACTGGTTTTATAGCGTACTTCTGGGGACTTCATATTAAAAATCTGCTTGGTTTGTTTGAATAATTGACCAACAATTGAAGAAACTATGCAATAACCATATACTGGAATCAAAATTTGAAGAAGTTTCAGCCATGAGTGTATTGCAAAGTAAATATGCAATGCTTCAAGCTTTTATTTGCCACAGCTGACAAAAAAAGTGAGCTACAGGTTCCAACAGCACAGTATTTTTTTCCTGCCAACAAAGACTAGGAGAGGGATGTTCTCTCCTTCCCACAGAATCTGCATTAGCAATGCAGGCAAGGCTGCTTAATACAGACATAGAAAACAGCATGTGTGAGATATCTTACTAGGTGGATTTTCTTCTTCAAATAGCTCTACACATTTCCTTTGAAAACCTATTTGTTTTAATAGGTCACCACAAGCTAAACAGCTGCCACATTTCCCATCAAACACAAATTTGGTTTTTTGTGGTTTTCTCCATTCCATCTCACTATAGATCAACTGATGAAGGCTCATCTTGTAACCAAAATAAATAAAACCAACATGTACACATTTTCCATGATACTCTAAGATCATCTGTTGTTAACAAGCCTTGTGGTAACAAACCCTTTTATGATGCATTTATTCAAGGTTCATCCTTCCCAAAGAGTGGAGAATACTTAATTTGTTTTCTGTGCCGTACTTTGTGTAACTAAATAATTAATCACATTGATATTCTATCAATACATCTTTCTTTAATGGTTAAACATGTGTTAATAATTCAAGTATCTATGGGTGACCTCGTTGCACTCCGGTGATTTTCAAAAACCCCAGTGCTCTTTGAAGGCACTCTATCATTATCATGTACAGTGCAAGTTAAAAGCCTTTTGTTCTTTCTTTTCTTTTTTTCTCTCCTCTTCCACTGGTATGTGCCTTTCCAGGAGGAGTCCTGTGGGCCAGCTGCAACCTGGGGTTAGTTTTAAGTGGAACAGCAAAGTTCAAGGGCTTTGAACTGCTGATTCAGTTGCAATACTTAAACACAGAGCAACCATACTGAGCGGGCAGACGAGTGTTACACTGCATAAACCTCTTTATACCCATCTGGCAAAGCTTTTCAATTGTGATTAAATTCATCAACAGAGTCTGAAAACCTCAAAACTGGATGTTTGCCCAATTCACGGGTTATGCAATTATGAGTTATTAGAGTCCAGCAGTCTAATGATGCTGCCAAGCCCCAAAAGAACCTGACTGCTCTAAAATACTGCAGGCTAAAAATGCAGTTACACAGCCTCTTCTATCATGCACTGCCTACAATGACAGCAGCAATGTTTCCAGGCAAACTGGTGACCCCTGTAATGGAGCTCAGAAACTGCAAATACAGAAGTCTTCTCTTATATTCTGCAAGGAATTAATGGGCAAGCCTTTCCCTAGTTTCACTGGGGAGCAGGTATTTTACTATCAAGTTTTCCACATTTTACAGGTGAAGAATAGGGCTAACTTCCCAAAACTTACAGTGGAAGCTTATAGCAGAGACCATAAACTGCAATGGAAAATCTTGCATTCATGCCTACTGCTTTAACATGAAAACACACTTCCTTGTTAAAGCTAAGATGACATATGATGAGAATTGTTTATCACCCAGTGAACCCTCACATGTTGCAGCGGTTTCTCCCAAAGGGTATGTCACAAATCTTGTTGACTTAATGCTGCTGATTCACACATTTTGGAAAAAGAAGCAGGTTTCTTAGGAAAACAAGGTTTGGGGACTAATTCTGGGAATTCTGGGAGTGTGCTTTTGGCCAGCAAAGCTCATAAGCAGCATTTCCATCTTTTTCTCCCTTGTCAACTCTTGTGTAAAATGAAAGCAGAGACTGGCTTAGCTTGGACACAGACTGCGGAGTGACAGCTGGAACTGACTCAGTTCTGCTGTGCATAGGGAATTATAGTAAAGAAATAAATGTCTATAGAGGTGAGTGGAAAGTATATTTTTAAATAACACCTCTCATTATCTCAAAATCGTTCCTATCAGACATATCATAAGAACACAGGCTTTTTTCTCTGGAATCACCTCTTACTAAAATTGAGAGGGGTGGAATAATCTACGAGGTGACATAAGAACCTTTTGTTAATTCCTTATGTCTTTACCTCTGTTTGGAGAAAGAATACTGTTTGTACAGGGCTTATACCAACTTATACCATCTATTGTACTACATAGCATCTATATGTTGGTATACACCACCATACCTCCTATTTCTGGAAAGCACCGAGAAATTTAGGTAGTTCTTCCAAGTCCAATTCAGGAAAACATGTATATTCAGGAAAGCTATAAACCAGCATTTTACCCTTGTGCTTCAGTGACCTTGTTTTACAACCAAGTGCTTTCCCCCATAATGGCTGGGCCTTAAGCTATGCTTGAACACCAGGAACCCTGTTGGTGGGTCAACCCAC
>NW_008825114.1:13503042-13507703 GCF_000699105.1 Pygoscelis adeliae
GGTCTGGCAAGTACCAACATGTTTTACTTGTTGGGACTTACTCTGTGCAAACCAAGAAAAGGCTTTGAAGTAGCAGCTCAGTGTCAGGCTGAGATTTGCTTGACAGAGAGCCAGACTCACCACAACAGAAATTCAGGATGAACAAAGGCACACACACAAACCCCATGTGCTTTCCTCCCCTTTCCTCAAAGTGGGACACACCTGCTAGCTCAAGACGATGACCATGCACTCGGCTGTCAGTCAGCTTGTCACTTCTCAGCAGAAATCATCCCAGAAATTACAGGACTTTGTTTTTGTAAAACGACTGCAGTCTGTGTCAGAGAGAGAGAGAGAGACCTTTTCTGGCAGCACAGTGTGGGCAAGGGTTTGTATAACATACACCATGCTGTGTGGTCAGATGACTTGCGGAAACTCTCCTGGTTTTCACTACCAAGGGAAAATCATATATCTCTGAATCTGCACATGCTGGAGGAATCTATTCCAAAACAAAGCATAATTCAAAGTTCACAGATTTGAATGTTTATTATTTTATCTGTGCCTGCTTTTAATATTTATATCTATCTCCATGGCAAAAAAAAAACCCACCCTTTTTTTTTAATGTTAAGTTCTAACATTGTGGGAAATGTTACACAAGGAAACAAAGCCACATACAACAGCATTGGGGGGTCAACATGAAAATAAAAGCAAGCCACTTCCATGCAAAACTCTGGCCCAACGGCACAAGCCCTCCCAAATTGTAGTTGACATTAAAGAAGATTCATGTCTAGAAGGACAGCAGGGGCTTTTCTTTAGGGGTGAGGGAGAGTGCTTACAATCCCTTATTGAACTTCACATGACACTGACCAAGAATGACATCTCTTCAACTCAGTTTTTAATTCCCTTTTGGCTTTGCAAAACCACTTGGAAGAGTTGGCCATAGATTTGGAGTTATACCCCCATGAACAGAACAAACTCTATCCCTTTGTGTTCCATGTTACAGTCAACCCACCGTTTAAATAGCCTTCAAACATAGGCATCAACACCAAGTAATTCACCATAACCTTAAGATATACAAATACATACCCAGCTGGCTATCCCTGACAGCTGCCAACTTGCGACTAACCTAAAACCTGACCTCGCAAAGTCACTAGGAGCTGTATTCCTTAGCTAGCAGAGGTCTCAGCCCTTTACATAGCCACTACATCATAAAAATAAGCATATTTTTCTCCTTTGTGTTTACTTTTTTTAGTTTTTAATATTCTACGTATTTAAGAGCATGTTTTTATTCCCCTAGTCACTACTTCTGTGTGGACACTGCTGTCACTCTGCCTCACTGATGAACCATCTGAGGCACTGAAACATGAATTAGCCAGCTGGAAACTGCACAAGGTAGTGAAAGAGCCAAAATTTTAACTAAGCATTTCCAGACCCCACACCCTTATTTCTTTAGACGCCCCAAGCTCTTTGTGCAGTAAAAATCTTGTTGGAAGGACCTGGCTGGATTAATAAAAAGACAGAATGAATCAACTGAGTTAAAATACAAACAATCTGAACATTAACCTAATGTTTTCACTGGATTTTTTTTTTGTTTTCTGCGTGATCTCTGACTTGTCCAGGATCAAAAGTACCATCACATCATGATGATCACAGAAAACACTCTTTTCTTTCCCAGCCAGAAGCCAGAGCTGCTGGCAGCATCCTTTCTCTAAAGGTTGTGGTGGTTTTCTAACTCAGCTCAATACAAGACATTTTGGGTCCTAACACTGTCCCTTCCTCTCCTGTTGTACCTGAAGTGACAGAGGCCAGCCAAAGCATTTCTGGTGCTTGTTCCCAGACCTGGCTGTGCCTGCACTACCTGAGGGTGGCTTGCCTGCAAGGTGTGTCTCTCTCTCGGATCTGTAGGATGCATGGCAAATATCTTCTCACAGCTTGGCAGCCTAGTGTAGATGAATGGGGCTTTTGATAAATAAGAAGACACGAGGCTGAGAAGCTCCATTCCTTGAAGTGCCGAGGAAACTCTCTCACTCATTTTCAAACAGCCTACAGTGTTGTGCTCTGCTATAGAAGACATCAATTAGCCCTTGCTTTATCCTCTGACAATATGATAAATATTTCATAGTCATAAGCTGCCTAATGCCAGGCAATTTTCCAGGGAGAAGGCCTCATCGAATTGGCAACGTGCACACCTCACGTCCTTGCAGTTGCGTGGAGACAGGGTCAGTCCCTGCCTGTGTCATTCGGGCCTGTTTGGGAAATGGATTTGGCAGTGTTGGTCCAGCTCATGGCCAATCAGCAGTTGCACTGAAAAAAATCAGCACTGAAGTTGGCACCGATCTGAAATTGCTGTGTGACATGTTCATCCCACATGCAAAAGGTCAGCCTTCCCCATTGATTTCCAGAACTTCAACAGACTTTGGATGCTTTTCCATTTTCAATTTTCTCTGCACACAACTGGAGCAGGAACAGTGGTGTCTCTACTGTGTGATGCAAAAAAAAAAATGTAATGGAAAAAAATACCCTGTCCTGGCAAGTAATAAAGAGGTAAAGTCAGTGGGAATAATTTTTTTTATGAACTCTGACAATGGCTAATACTTTCCAGTGAAATATTTTCCCAGTGAAAATGGGGTCACACAGACATTTTGTATTTTGGGGGACAGTGCTGATATTTTCTGATGTTACTAATGTTACTGATGTTCTGATTTTCTGATATTAGAAGAAATGTTTAAGAAAAAATTTGCGTTGAAGCAACATATGGAAGTGAAACCTTGTGTTTCAAATTGGTATTTCAGTATGATAAAATATGAAAATGCCATTACTTCAAAGCAAGTCTTTTCAGTGCAATTTCCACATCGGCTTTTCCAAAAACCATATATTCCGAAACTTCCTGCTCCATAAAAGAGGAAAGAAAACTGTCTAAACAAATGCATTTGGGCATGTTTTTATTAAAATAACTGTTAAAATAGTACAGTCTCTTGTGGCAGGAAAAGCCCTCCTCCAAAGAGCTACAACGTATTACATTTGCATAACAATGTCCTTAATAACACTCATCAGGGATTTTAGCTCTTGCCCTGCCCATGTTCTAGGAAATTCTGTCTTCCCACTGCAAAGAAAAAGTCATTTCTTCCATGAAGACTCGCTTTCCTGGACAACATTCAAATAATCAAAGTGACTTGTCAAAGAAAGATCTGATTATTTTAGAGCTGTGTATGATACAACTGGGGCTGTGGTGTCTGATTTGTGCTTTACTTCCTTGCTCTATCTGAAAAGTATTCAGCTGAAGCACAGTGTAAAATTAG
This sequence comes from Pygoscelis adeliae, assembly GCF_000699105.1. Classification (NCBI taxonomy): domain Eukaryota; kingdom Metazoa; phylum Chordata; class Aves; order Sphenisciformes; family Spheniscidae; genus Pygoscelis; species Pygoscelis adeliae. The sequence continues at coordinate 13,506,318 of NW_008825114.1, forward strand.
TTAAGCAGCTTTTCCAAGTAAGTATATTTGCAAATTGTGTGTGGTCTTGTTTTTAACAATGCAAAGACTGTGGACCTGTTAACACTTGCTTAAAAATTTGCAGACATTAGATCCTCCTTGTAGAGCTGACTTTTATCCATAGTATGAGATCTACCATGCTGCCTTTTCCTCTTGTGCAAGAAAAGGGAATCCACTCCATGTATTTCTAAGAAACTTTGGGCAGCTCACAACAAGTCCTTGCCCTCCAGAATCATACTCTTCCTTGGCAGGATTACTCCAGCACCACCAGACCTTCAGCCAGCATCACCCACCACAGGTTTGGGTGGGACAGTGGGAATTTATTGCTATTGAGGATGTTATTCAGTTTGAAAAGCTAGGTGTCTGATAGGAGGGCTCCTTGAGGACATCTCACTTACCTGACCAGCAGAGATGTCTTGGCTTTATGAGTCCCAGCTTACCTTTTTTAAAATGCACACGAAAGTGGCCACGGCAGCACTGCAACAATTACCAAAGTAGGACTAGACCAAACCTAGGCCCATTAGGTTTGGAAAGGTTTCTGTAAGCTCATCACTGTCTCTGCTGTTAACAAGTGTTAAGAAGTTCTTGTGGCACTGAAAAGCTGCTGCTTATCTTAAGGCTACCATTATGCACTACTACACAACTGAGAAGAAAGCAGAAGCCCTAGAACAGACCAAACTGCTTTCTTTTGAAAACAACACCCATTTTGCAGTGATAGTCATGCTTTTTCTTTCTGTTACTTAGCTTTGTAACTTTTACTGTCAACCTGGGATTTGCTGAGCAACAATTCTCTTGTTTTGGTTTAAGCTCAGGATTCCTGCAGAGCACAATGCAACAAAAAATATGGGCCTGTGTGCTGGGGCAGAGTGTTTGGTTTTCCAGACATTCACATACAACCTAGCTGTTGAACTTTTCAGACCAAGGGATATTAACAGGTATACTTGCACATGATACGTATCTCATAGCAAGGTCTGATCCACGCCCATTGCACAGAGGCCTGTCTGAAGAACAACTAACGGGCTTGTAAATTTCTACCAGTAGTTTGGCATTTTTTCATTTGTGCTGCCTTCTGCTCAAAGGGACTTTGAATAGAAAATCCACAGTCAAAAGTTAGCATGTGAGCAAAGAACAGTTTTGCCTGTTTATGCTTCCCATCAGAGTCCTGGAAAGGGAGGTCTTCTTTACAGCCCTCCCTACTTACCCAGTGCATCTCAGGCTCACTGAGGCTTTTCTGCTACAGTGCTTGCCATCCAGTGCTTGCTGAATGTCACAGAATGGCTTTCATGAGCTGTTTTGGGGAAAGGAACAGGTGAGAATAAGAAATCTCTGTCAGGGAGTCCTTGCACAGGAACGCTGAGCTCTTTCCAT
>NW_008825114.1:13507716-13509725 GCF_000699105.1 Pygoscelis adeliae
TGGCCCAGCTAATGCTTATATAAACCATTCAAAATCATGGAGATATACTGATTTCCACCAGCTGAAGATCCAAGCTTGTATCCCTTTGATACGTTTTGGCATGGCCATAGCCTCAGTCCATTTTTTGTGCAAATGGAGGCACTTCAAAGAGAATATCCAAATATCAATAAAAGAGAAAGATTGGGTTACAAAGAGACACACTCCAATTTGTATCACACAAGGATCTGCCCCAAAGACATTAACAGGAAATTCTTGTGTCATCTGTGAGAAGTTCTTGCAAACAAATGGTTTTGTCATTAGAGATGGACCTTTTTCCTCCCCCCCCCCCGCCCCCCCCCCCACACACCCAACCCCTCGCCATGGCCCAGCCCATCTCCACGTTGGCCAGACTTCTCTGCAGATTCAGATGGGATTTGCGGAGGACTTTCAGCTGAAATAAAAATGACACAATAATTCACAAGTGCTTAAGGTACCTCTTCGATAAAACACCGGAAAGATGCATTCCTAAATGTGTTTTCAGGCCCACGTAATAAAACACAAAGGAGCTGTTCCACCTTCACCTGCCAGGGCAGTCATCAGAGCCCTGAAGCAGGCTAAACTCCCAGAGGAGCCCAGGCTTGCACCCCTCACCCACCTGTGCTCTCCTACAGCTCTTGCTTCCAGCATGGCTCTGCTCACTCTTGACTGCTGATGCTTTTCCATTTTGCATGGACATAATCTTTCAGCCAGGGAGGAAGCAAACATACAGAGGATTTGTACAAGGACCCCTGTACACCCTGCAGGCTGGACACCGCACATCACAGCCCCCTTCTGACTTAGATGTAGCATTAAGTCAAATAAGTACTGCTAGGGCAATCCCACGACTTAAGCACTTCCATGAACCATCAAGCAGTGGGGTCATTTCATTAGCTCACTGAACCAGTGGACTGAAAGAGACCTCAAGCAGCCTCCTCCACCTTCTGCCCACATGGCCATTAATGTCATGATCCCACAGAATTGCCTGTGCCAAAGCCATGTCAGACAGAAACTGCACTCTGACATTCTTCTCACATCTCAGTGATGGATACTCCATAACCAGGGTATCTACTCCTTTGTTATCCTTACCTTTAGAAAGTATTTTCTCTGAATTTCTTCTTGTTATGGAGATGTTTTTCTCTTTTTACTGTAGCCTTTTACCTATCTGAAGACTATTTTCTTTCACTTCTTTGTGGACTAACAATTTTCAGTACAGTCTTTCCATGATTCATAACTATAACATGTTGATGGATAAGACACCATCCTTGGAGATGTGCTTTTAACACCTAGGTCACACATACAGTGGGGTGTTCTAGCCACATGGTTTTGGGCAGTTGCTGAAGAGAAAGTATAGGAGCCTTGTTATGATATGTAGAAGTCCTGTTATGAAATCTATGGTACCATTTCACCTTTGTGGAAAAATCCATTTAGAAAAATCCACATTTTAAATTCAACTACATTACACCCATACCTCATTCCATTTCAACCTCTGCTGAGAAGGCTAGCCTGTTGTTTCCTGGGATGAAAATAAAATGTGCTACTTTGGGTCAATCAGATTTTATGGTCAAGCTCAATCAAAAATTTTTGCACTGTTGTTTCAGGAAAAAAAATCCTGTAATCAGTTTGATTGACTGCAGGTTTGTGACATTATTGTTCAGTAGCTCAATCAAAAAATGTACAATTTTATAGCTCTACTCATCATATTCAGACACATTAGCACCTCTGTAGATCTTACAAAGTCCAGGAAGAAGCTAATTTCAGCTATGAAAGCTAAAATCACTTTAGTCCTTACTTTACAAATTTCTAAAATATTCTTCAGGAGAAAACGTAACCAAACTGAGTTTTCCAGGGGAAGATTCAAGATGATGGGCTACATCCTTATTTTAATCTGATTCATGGCATACTACCTTTAAATTTAGAAGAAAACCACCTTGAATGAGTCCTGAAAGAGGGATTCAGATATTTTAAACAAAGACTTTCTATACACAAGCAGC
>NW_008825114.1:13509768-13511785 GCF_000699105.1 Pygoscelis adeliae
CCGTTATGCCAAATGCTAAGGACTGTCTCACTAGGCAATCTTACACTTTGAGCTCATTTCCTAAATAGTGTTTTGATTTCCTAGTAGCATAGCTGGCATCAGAGAAAGATATGCACTGTATTTTTCCAATGTTTATTATTTTCTCTTCCTACAGGAGCTTTCTTTTTCCTGGTTACACTTTTCCCATTGCAAGTTTTGGTCGGGGTCCAGGGGACTGTGGTCTGGTTCTGCAGGGATTTTTCTCCTTGTTCTCTCTCTTCATGCATATTTCATGTGCCCATTACTTTAGGTGCCATAAACACAAATTAAAACCAGCATCATTTCTGTCAGAAAGGACCATATTTCTCTACTCATTCATTATTTATGTTGCTTCCTTAAGTGGTGGTGTTCTTGCTTGTTTGTCTCTAATAGAGGGTACAAGTTATTTCACAGCCTTTGTTCATTACTGAGGTTGGGCTGATCAGGAAGTCCACCGAACTGTAAAAGCAGTGAGGCTCATCTCTGCTGATAGATAAATCCATGAACAATGTCTGCTGCTGAACAACCAGCCCCAGTCAGCCACAGAAACCACATTAACCTCACCTTTCACTGTGTGTCATGGGAAGGAAGACGATTTCTGTGCTTTGGGCCCATTTGAGCACCAAATGTTTAACCTCTGCACCTAGAATGGACTATGAACTCATGTGGTGCAAAATCAACCTCCGACTATGAGTAGATAAAGAGCTGTCCTGTGTCACTGAGTCTGGTCTTGTGAACCTCACCTTCTTCTCAGGAACAAGTCAAACTGCATTTAAAAAGCTGTTTGATTTCCCTCTCCCGCTGCTTTTACAAGGAAGCTTCCAAATTCTTTCTACTTTACCTTAATTTTTACAGGACTTCCTATTTCCATTCTGTACTTACACATGGTCAGTTTTGACTCTTTTTTTTTTTTTTTTTTGTGCCAACATTATTATCCTCCAATTACATAGTTCTTTCCACCATGGTGCATTACCAACCAATGTACCTTGAGGGAGCAGCTGCAGTCTCGCACATTTTATTTTGTTACACTAAAAATGTGTCTATGCAGCTGCAACAAGACAACTCCACCAATCTTGACCACTAGCCATCTGAGGCCTCAAAAATCATGAGTCTAAACTGCCTTGCATTTTCTTGCACAAATGGCGGGAATTTGTTTTCTGCCATCAAAGCTTCTGTTTTGCACATTTTCAAGTTGTTCCACACCACCAGGGAAGCCATACATTCCCTTTAAAAGAAGAAGAAAGAGAGATGAGCTTCTCTGCATGTCTTACGAATGCACACCGAAGCTTTGAGAAAAGCATCTAATGCTATGAAATTCATAACAAGATTGTGAGACTTGACCACACCCCATTCACTCTACTTTTCTCCAGGTAACGATACATCAGAGGGATCAGCAGATCTATGTTACCACATGCTGCAAGGCCATCAGTGAGTTCATCCTAAAGAGGTGCTAGAGGACTGTCATCTGTTACCAGCAGAGTCAGTGAGGACACTATCTAAATGCAAGATTCCCTTTACACAAGGAATGGGGCATTTGAAAGACGTTTTATTTGCCCTTTCTCTCTCCATAGCTATGATGCTATAGATGTCTTGTTGATGGAGAGACAACAGCTCGGGTCTAGTGCACTCAGTCCTTGTAATTTTGGTGAGTCCCATAGGGACCAGAGCTTCATTTGAGAGCAGCCTATGGCTTCTGGTGCTGTCACTGACAGCTAACCTTGCAATGAAAGTGCCTCCAGCACCAGTTGTCCTGTCCTCTTGGACAGCCAAAGGACAGTCAATAAATGCCTTGGCAATAGGTGTTTGCTGGAGGGTAGTGTGTCTCCTTGCTTTCAGACATGTCACAGCTAAGGCTGGGGAAGGCACAGCATGTCCCTTAGAGGAGTACAGCCAGCTTGGGAGGGAAGGAAGGAGGGAAGGAAGGAGAGAAGGAGAGAGGGATGGGAGGGAGGGATAGAGGGAGGGAGGGAGGGAGGGACGGAGGGAGGAAGGGAGGAAG
>NW_008825114.1:13511867-13517599 GCF_000699105.1 Pygoscelis adeliae
GAAAGAAAGAAAGAAAGAAAGAAAGAAAGAAAGAAAGAAAGAAGGAAGGAAGGAAGGAAGGAAGGAAGGAAGGAAGGAAGGAAGGAATAACAGAGGCTCCCCCTGTCCTGAACTACAAACATTTTCACGCATTTCCACCACCTCCTTTCCTCCCTTTCCTTTTAAGGAGTCCTTTAGACAGCAATCAAAGCTACAAAACAGCAGAGCTCTATCAGAGCAGAGGAACAGTGTTTAAAATGAATTAAGAAAACAATATTAGGCAGATTATGAGCCCCGAGTTGTGCAGAGCCATCATTCCCCCTCCGTGCCTTCTGCAGGCAGCAGTAGCAGCAGCAGCAGCCCGGGTGGCCAGGGATGCCGTCAGCACGGGAGAGCACTGCCACCAAGTGCAAACCCAGCTCCTCCGCATCCCCCATGCAGGGAAAACAATTTTTAAAAGCCCATATTCACACACTCTCTTCAGTACCTCTCCTTAATGAAACTGCCACAAGTCCCACAGGTGGTCACATTGGCTTTTTTGGACTTTTCAGGCTGTAATTACTCCATTTCTTCATCATTTTTACTCTGTGAATTAATATTTCAGCCTGATCTTTCACCTTCTTTTTAATCACCAGCTTTTTAAGTAATTCTGCATAGACAAAAGCTGCTAAAATCACAGACCTTTTAACAGCTGGTTAAATTAACTGTGTGATGGCAGGGCATGCAGCAATCTGTGAAATGCAGAAATAAGAAATCTCCCAGTGGCACTGAAAAGAGAAGGTATAATACGGCTTCAAGACTTACAAAACAAAATTAGGTCCTGCCTACGTGGGGATGCTGGGGAAAGATAAGCTGAGCTAATTCAGGGTGTGAATTTAAATTGGATCAAGTAAACCACATTACATTCCAAAGTGAATTAAAAGAAACAGAATTAAGGCCTATTTTAAATCAAAATAAAAATGTCACCACAGTGAGGTAATGCAATTTAATCAGTACATTTAAAAGTGAATTCGATTAACTTTCCTGCAGGTCCTGTCCCTGCACAGGCTACCCACGGATCACAATGCAGGCGCAACCAGAAGTGGTTGGAAAACGGTGATATTCCCTCCTGTGGTGCTCTCTGGCATTGGCTCACTGAAATTAATTTTGTTCTGCTCCACTTCTGTATCAGAGAAAGCAGCCTGGCCCCTGCTTCGGTTACCTGAAGACTAGACAAATAGGCACAGTCTCTGTCTTTGGTTTACTCACCTGCAGAATGGGGACGCTACTGCTCTTTACAAAGGCTAAATAATGAAGAAAATGCTTATGAATTACACTTGTCTGTACAGCACTAAAAGATGTAAGATGATAAACAGAAAAAAACATGCTCTGTTGTCTAAGTAAGGACAGGTAATTTAGTTCTTTTACTTTTCTTTCCTCCTTATACTATTAATAACAATATAAATGTTTGTGCTTAGCATTTAAATATTTGTACTATCAATGAAATCAAGGAATCCAAGCAAAATTCCCTATAAATATAAACCAACAGAGGATCTGAGCTCCAGATACTTGTTTTCAGAATCAGGCAATATTTAGGAACTACAGCTTAGCTCTGCTCCACCACAGTCTCCAAAACCAGCTTGTGCCTGGTTCAGTCCTCTGGATGCCAGCAAAACTGTGCAGAATTGCCATGAACAATACACTTAGCAAGGCTAATAAGCAGTTCCTTCCTGTCTCAGTTTCACATCATGGGTAAAGGTAAGGGAAATAAAACAAAGGAAACGTTAAAGGCTGTTAGTAGATATTGCAGTTTGCTCCCAGGTTCATAACAGCAGAGTGGACTCTACAGTGATATGCTATCATCTGTTTCTTGGTGATTGGCTGTACAGTCATACTGCTATTTACCTTTAATAAATACATTCCCACTAGTGCTCTTTATAATTTACATATTACACATCAATGAAAATAAAAGTTCTGAAAATATTTTCTCTGCTTCTTCCTCCCATTCTCCCTCCCCACCTTAGCAAAAATTAAATGTAGGGGGGAAAAATCACTGAGAACACAGACGGAGAGCAAGCTGGCAAATCCCTTGCTTAATTGAGAAAGAAGTGACCTGGCAAAGTGGTTACACACCAAAATGGGCAAAGCAGGAAATTTCTCAGGCTTGCTCTGACATGGCAACATGTGACTCTGCCATGTGCAATCTCTGCAGAGCATCTGCGCCTCGCTCAGCGCCTGTAAACCATGGCACCACCTAGTCATGAAAGCATTATCAGCATTAATCACAGCCAAGACATGTCTTGTGTGTTTCATGTGGAGAGCCCAGGTCAGGCAGAGACAATGCTTCTGGGGCTGAGTAGGCACCATGGAGAAAGCGGGTTTGGGTCTTTCAGGTGCCCTGCCCTGGGGAGAGACTGCAAAGACCAAATAGCCTGGACGGTTTTCAGAGAAAATAGGATGGGACGAGTACCCGAGGCATGTGCTTTCAGCTCAAGTCATCAAGAGGGTTTTCAAATTCAGGCAGGATCTCCAAGGTAGGAGCTGCGAAGAAAGGCAGGAAGAGATGAACGGTGTCTGACCTTAAATCACTTTCTGAATAAATCTTGTCTGAGTTTTAACGCTAAGCCTGTCGGTGCTGGGAAGCAAGGGAGCCCAGCCAGCCAGACGAACTGAGGACACGGCACTCCCAAGCAGGTGGCAAAGCACAACAGCCCTGCAAGGGGGATCTGGGGGTAAAGGACCCATCCCAAAAGGAAGGCCAAAGGCTGGGCAGTACTTCTTGCCCTGCTCCAAAAAGTCAGAGAAGAGGAAAATACTTTTCCAGATGGTAGCTTTTGGGAAGGAAAGGAAAACACAGCAAAGGACATCGTGCAGCTGTAGGGCAATACCAAACACCATTTTCGGTACAAAATTAATGATGTTAGGGGAAAGATCCTGATTAAATCTGATTTTTTAAACATATTCCTAGCCTGAAAAATAATTCAGTGGTAAAGCAAAGATAAAGACAGCTCACACAGAACATTTACATTAGGCGGGATAAGCCCTTTTAAATGTGCAGTAGGGATTAATTGCACTTTGGCAGAGATGGACTAGATGACCTACCGTAACAGTTCTGGAGGTAGATAACAGCCAGAATAAGTCATCTTGAAAATGCAGTAGGGAAGCTTAGCGTGGCAAAGATTCACAGCAGAAATGGCTGTGTTCTTCTGCATGATAATAAGAAAAAGCACAAAAGGGTAAATTAAGGACACAGGATTGGTTTTGCATTTTAATTTCCTGATATTTGTCAGGTTATGTTATAACTTAAACATTCCTAAGAGGTACGGCAATTTTGTTGACTGTGAAATTTGTATCTGGTTTATTTTTTCTTGTCTTTTTCTCCGAAGTAGGAGGGGGAAATATCTTATGACAGATGATTAAATCCTAAATGGCTGATGCAGCTTGGCAATAGGCATTTTTACAGGGAAGAATGTATGGAATTAAGTATGTTTGGTGTGTGTACTACGTGGTTATACCACAATTATTTATTCAGGTAATCATATCTTTTAAACAAAAAACCAATCCTTATATAAGCATGATTTATTTACCCTAGAGACTGGAAAAGCTCTCAGGGAAATGTATATTTAGACATCTCCAAAAAGTGACTTATTTACCCAGTTCAATACATTAAATCTGGAGATTAGATGATTCACCTGACAGACATCAAGGCCTCCCCTGGAACTGTTTCATTCTTATAAGCAAATGTGCATTTCATGCCTGCTTACCAGGGAAAAATTACTATATTTGCACAATAACTTGTAATGACTCTAAAGAGGTGTTTAAACATTACTAGCATTTTCAACCCCCTACACAAAAAGCAAACAAACACAAAGACAGTCAATATTGTCTTTATACAGTAGTGTATTCAGCTATGCTGGGGCTTTGATTCAGGGGTGGTGAACATTTACATCTCTGAGACATCTGCTGTCTTCAGACAGGCAGTCATTTTGTCTTCAGTTTGGAGCAGGCAGCGGAGAGTCTACAAAGAAAACATGCTTCTTAAAAATGTAATTGAGTCCTTCCTTGTTTAGGGTATTCTGACTGAAAGCGCATGGCTGCTATTCATGTAAAGGAAAGCAACCTTTCTACTAAAGACAGAGTTGTTTATATAGGAAGAATGCTATTCCAGGCTGCCTTTTCAAGGTGGCTTGAAAAAATTATGTGAAGTGCGATAACTAGGAGGAAGGGAAAATCAATGTCTTTGTTTAGCATGGGAAACTAGATTGCCCCAAGAGCCAGAGCTTATATATTTCCCAGATGGTTATATTTCCCCAATGACAAACTCAGAATTGATTTTTTTTCCCAGCCCTCTAGAATTTAGATGGGAAAGAAAGAAAAGAAAAAAGAAGTGTGACAAAAATTCAGACAAACTATCCCAGTTCTCTCTTTTCTCCTCATGTGCAAAAGGGAGGGTAGCACGCCATATAACCAGACCAAGTTTCTCCCCGTAGACCTAATGTCACCCACCAAACACAGACTTGCTTTCAAGGTTGGCACTGAGCACTTTTGCCAGGAGAATGGCATAGCATGCCATCTTCTGATGGGCTGAACCAGATGGACGTACCCTGGAGCAGGAGGAGTTTGATAAGAACAGTTCCTCAGTGGACAGCAGCTCATAGCCCTTATATAATTAATATCTACTCTGGCCAGCAGCAAGGTGAATGCCAATGGGTTGGGCACCTCCAGTGGGAAGGTCAGGAGTCCCAGGGCATCTGAGTGGAAGAGTGTGGAGCCTGATTTCAGAGAAATATGAGATACTTTGGTAAGTAGCAACAGGGTAGCAATTTGCATAAGAGACTGGCAATAATATTGGTGCTGTCACTTTCTGGAAACGGCAAACCATTTTTAGAATTCTAAGTGGAAACTACTCAATTTTTATTGAGTACGTTATGGGATATTCAGAGTACAGGCTGGAAACAGAAAGCAGCAGGACAATCAGAGGAGTACAAAGAGAGGGGACCAAAACCAAAAAGCAAAGTAAGGATGCAAAGGATACATTGCTGTCAAATTTTCTACTCAACAAGGCTTCTCATTTGGACCCCTAAAGGGGGAATTTCAAAGAAACCATTTCACACATTGGGAAAACAGCAGCAGTGGTATGGGAAAAGCCAGATTTTCAGACCGAGTTGAAACACAATGAAAATGGGATAAAATGAAATGCTATAGTTCCCTTGGCTTTATGATTACGTTAGGTACAAGCTTTTCTCCACAAGAGGAGCTCTGAATTACTCTGCTCACACAGACTTACATGCCCTTCTGTTCCAGTGCACCTCCTCTCCAAGTAAGCTCTTTCTCTTCTTCCTCTGCTTCCATCTCAGTCCACATGACCAACGTGCAACAGTGTGGATGTCCTCTTTCAAACTTCTCGGTGCTGGTGGTTGGAGTCATCAGTTCCAGTTTTGCCACCATTGTCCAAACATCGAATGTGGAGGAGAAAGAAAGTGCCTACACTAGATTCTGTTTTCCAGTAGTGTAATCATAGTATTTTGCTCTTACAAAACATAACACTTTTCATTCAAAGACCTCTGAGCTTCTAATTGATTACTTAATTAAGTCACAAAATGTTCCTGTGATCTAGGAAAGTATTGAAATGGGTGAGTAAACTAGTATAGATGAGTAAAGTCATTAGTCAAGATGACTAACAGAGATGAGAAATGTACTAATAGAGGGTAGTTGTGGTAGAAGAAAATGAGCTTCAAATGGGTTAGAAGAGTGATTTTTAGAGAATATTGCTG
>NW_008825114.1:13517621-13524065 GCF_000699105.1 Pygoscelis adeliae
ATAGTGCCTAACTCCTACCCTCTGTCATAGCCAGCAGAAGCTGTGACTGCTCAGGAATATCTAAAAAACAGACTAGGTCTGACTTACCTAGGGACACTGATGGGGAAAAACAAGACATTTTTGAAACAAAAGTGGGTTTGGTGCATAGGAACACAGGGCTGAACAGATCACTTGGGCTACTGAGTCCACTCGCTCACCTACATGGACAACCACAGAAATTATGTTCAGTCTAGCAGTCCCTACAGACTATATGCTACTCACCACCCATCTCCAATGTCAGTTGTCATTTTAGATGCTACTGGCCCAGAAGTCTCTCCTGGGTGGATCTCACCGTCACCTGGCTCCAGTGGATGATACTGAGATCTCCTTCCCGTATGGACATCTTTACCGAGACTGTGTGGGCGGGGTGCGTTTTGACCAAGACAACCATGGTTCTATTCAGTCATCCCACGCTCGGTCTCCCTGCACTCTGTGGCCCACCAGCACCTTCTCCAGAAGTAACAGGAGAGAGGAGCAGAGAGAGACAGTCTAATTTATTTCCCCTGTCGAGTAGTGAGGGTACCAAAGGGCTGATGGATGTGGAGTAATGCTTAGGTAAGATTGACAACTATTTCCTCCTGCTTCATACACATAACCAGCACCCACCTGTTTTCCTCCCACCCAGAGATATTTTTGAAAGCTTCTTCTAGCAAATTTCTGCACCAAAATTAAACCATCTAGCAGTCAGCCTTACTGCCGTGTTCCCACGTCAGCTGTGTGTCATAACAACAGATGATAGAAATGCTGCTATTCAGGCTTCAGGGTGCGTGTTTCTTTTCTTTTTTTTAAATTTTAATAGCTTTAAAAAGAGCTCTGAACAAAAGTGCTTGCTCCATGATGCAGCACTGAGCTAAGGCACGCAGGGCAGGTATACCTGCCCACACACCAGCGGGCAAAAATAAGTAGAGTGGGTGAGGTTTCCTGTGGTGCTGTGGGGGCTGAGGGAGAAACACTTCGAGGAGAAAAAGGGATGGCAAGAGAAGGGAAAACAGAGAGAAAGAATAGGCAGAAGCAGAAGTGCTCCCCCTTCCCTGTGTGCCAGGGCCCTGCACCCCTCTCCTGCAGGGTTTCAGCAGCGGGGCTGCACCATACCCCATACATGGGTGTCCCTGTCCTGCCCTGTGTCCTAAAGCAGGTCAGACTTCCCCACCTTGGGGTCCTCCCTGGTGGATGCCTGTCTGAGCCGCCGGAGGGGCCCCGCTGTGCCCTGACTGCCTCCCCCTGACCCGTGGTGGTGACCCGGGAGAGCAGAGGCCATTTGGACACCTCAGTGGAAATCGGGAGGTTGCAACCTGCAGCATCTACCAGCTGATCAGGGACAGATCCTGTCCTCTGGAGGACAGAGCTCCATGTCCACCACCACTTGCTTGAGTTAATGTGTGGCGCAAGTGCCACAAGCCACCTAGGGATGGTGAGTGTTAGTTTAGGACCAATAAGCCACAGCCGGGCTTTCACCGCACGATTGTCCGTCCTCATAAATCTTACCTGTGGCCCAAGAGATCAGGAGACCCAAGGGTAGATTGAGCTTCTGTTTTGCCACCATTGTGATTTTATAAGAAAGGGCCATCACATCCAGAAGTAAAACTGTGAAAAATAGGACAGCTGATGCAGATTAGTAGATTCTTGGTGCTAAATGTTTCATTTGCCCCACGCTAGGTAAGCAGAAGTATTAACTGGCTTTCTTTGGAACAAAACCTGTTCTGAAAGTTCAATGTCAGCAGTGTAAGGAAGCCTGAGACAGGCAATTCTAAACCTAGTCTGTGTTAGGGTTCCTCTCAGCCCTTCTGAATGAAATGGGAGGGTAGGTACCTGTGTAACACCCCTAAGGTAAAATCCTTGAAAATGTCTGACCCTCAACCTAAATAGCTAAGATAGACAAAGCACACCATGAGTTAAAAGTAGCACTGAGAAGCAAAGCGGCTTGTCCAAGGTCCCGCAGAAAAGCAGTGGCAGAGGCTGAGATGGGGAGCAGATTTGCAAACCAATTTGACTGTGTGAAATGCTTTCCCACCTAACTGGCTAATGAGAAAGCATTCCTCTTGTAACACTATGTACTTATTTTCTACCAGTGAAATTGCTGAGAATGGATTTAATTTTGAGTTCATTTCAAAGTGAGTATTTTTAAACCTTCTCTCATACCATGCTTCTGTGAAATGCAAAAGGCAACCATAAAAAAAACCCAACAAAACCCACAAATCACTTTATAACCTCATGGACAACAATTAAAGGACAAAATAATTTAAAAAAAAAAAAAATCAGAAGCAGAGTAGCAGATCCCAGGAGAAATCCTCTTTCAAGGATCCTCATAATAAGCAGAAGTACCTGATCTCACTCACCCAGTGTAAGTCCTTTTGCATGCATCCTGGAGAAGTGGTCTCAATGGGTTTTGCTATCGGTTTCTAGAAAGAGACATGTGGATTTCCAGGCAGGGAAATCTTGCTCTGTGGACATCAGCTGAGTTACTCCATGGGAGTAGAGCACTACTGAATGAAAGCCCGCTCCCATGAAACAGCGTTATTCCCACAAGACATAATTTCTCCCAGGACAGACCTGCAGATGCTTCTTTCTACTCAACAGCTGAACTAAAAAGTTTGTATGTGTGCCCTTTTTTTTTTTTTTTTAATGCACCACTAGGTCCTCATGGAAGAAAAAGAAATAAACCTAGTAAAAGCAGGGTCCCAGTTACTTTGGAATCAGGCTATGCAAGGGCAGTCAGAAGCTCAGAGAGGAGGGCATCTGCAGCTGAAATTGCTGCAGTTCACAGCTCACACCTCAGTAACCGTCACAGTTGTTTCTGTTTCACAGCATCATAAAAGACTGCAAGCAACCCCTGAGCCAAGCAAGAATTTAAATGTCTTTGAGGCCTTTCCCATTTAGAAAAACACTTGTGTCTATGCGTGATGCTGAGGGCTGTTTCTGAACATAAATGCTTCCCTGAGTCAGGGCTACACAAGTATCAGAAGCTCAGATCAAGGAGCTGATCTGTCCAAATGAGACATTAGAGGCATGATGAAATGCTGCAGATCTTCTCTTTAATGAAATTTAGTTTATGAAACCCTTTAATAAAGCTGCAGTGAGTATATTTACATTCCCAGCAGAGAAAAGCTCTCCCTTGAAACAGGAAAAAATTACCACAATTAATAATATCCTGATATTCTTCATAATGCCCGTAGATTGCACATTTTTGTTGAGCTGTTCATCATTTTGAATTTCCATGCATCTCTTTATTCCACATCCACATCTACACCCGCTGGGGCACTTTAAGGACTAAAATTCATTGCTGTATATTAAAAATAGCAAATGAATCTCATGATTTCTTTTGTATCTCCCCAGTTTATTCAGCATACAAAAGACAAAATCAATGGCATCCTGCCTGAGGAATAGGGTTATTTTTATTTTTGTATTTTTTTTATACTGCTGCAGATTTTTAGCTTTACTCTTGAAACTGTGGTGTGCTGCACCAATATATTTTCACTCCATGAGTTTTCAGATCATCTGCATTTTGCTGTGCTAATCCCGGATGTTTAATATCAAGCAAAATAGTATTTATATCCCATTCATCTCTTTCTCCACCATCTCCTGTGTATCTGCATGTTCCTTTTCCATTGCCAAGAGTCTGAGTTGAAATATTCAGAAATTATTTTCTTCTCAGGGATGCAGATACAAGTAAGCACTTACACCTAAGCTTACGTATCATTGAAGGTAAACTTGGGCTTGAGAGGCTGAGGTGCTTCCTTAAGCTGAGAGGGACAGAGGGTAAAGGAGGGAGGGCGTGCCCCTGTGGGCTCTACCCTTTGGGGAGAGCTGGGACCCATAGAACCTGCGTGGCTGTTGCTAGAGTTGGTCTGCTTTCTGTTGTAGAAAAGCAGTGTGGTATTTCCTTTCCCTTCCTTTCCTTTCCTTCCATCTTTCAGCATTTCCACAGCTGCCCATGGATTTCAAATAGTTGTAAGTGGCAGAAAATTATTCAGGAAACAGTATCTTTAACACCTAAGGATGTGTGTCATCCAGGTGACCCACATGTGCTCAGATTTCCTATATCTTGTTTCACCTCTTTTTTTTTTTTTTAGTAGGTTATTCCCTTTTGCATTTACTGTTTTTTTTCCATCCACTTTGTCTATTATTTTTCTTCAGATGAATGCAAAAGCAAGTTCTGTGTTTCAACCATGCTAAGTGTCTGTTAATTTAATCTCCATTCCGATTTATTAACAGATGGACTTCCTACCAAGTACTGTTATTTCCCCAGCATACTGATAAAACCCTATCTGTCCTCATGTATCTGTTGGAGGCAATTCACTCTGCTTTAACTGTCCTCTATTCTCTGAAATCATCAGCTGCCTAATTACTCTATCTACATGGGTCCCTTCATTTCCCAACTACCATTCAGGAGTTTGGGTTATTTGATTTTATTATTCTTGATCCTGAACCATAAGACTTTCCATTTTATGATAGAATTCTTTTGAGTGTAACTTTTTGGACATGTTTTATTATTCGCTTTAGTTTTAAGGCAGAACAAAAAATACAAAGAATACACTTTTTCCTTCTTTCACCTCTTTGGTACCATTTCTTCTGGGATTTTTCCCTGAAATGTGAACAGGCTTTTCCAGTAAAGCAAAGCAGATGTTTTGCAACTGTTTTCACAGTTAGAAGTCCCTGACAAGTTATCTGTAGTCCATCTGTCCTGTACTGCAAGCATTGTAGAATACCTTTACTTATACTCAGCCTCAGTGAAATTAATAGGAATATGTACCCCAGTAAACTAATCTTCTTCCTGTTTTGGAGACAATAAACTTCTCTTTGCATTTCCATATATATTTCTCACTTTAGCAAACATTACAAAGAAACCATATACCTATTTACAGTGCATCTTGTGATGGAATTTGCAAGGATTTGGGTTTTATTTCTTTGATTTCTACCTCCTAACTTACAGCTCAGGTAGCTAAGAGATGTGTCTAAACTCTAACAAAATGCTCACGAATTTGGAAAAAAGTGAAGGCCTAATATGAACTTACCCTGAATTTATTTTGAGCGCACTTCAGATGCAGTACTTGATTGGATCCCACCCAGTGTACCTGAAGAGCAGTCACCCTTGAAAGACAACCTCTTGACTTTTTCTTCCTTTAGAAATCATACACATTTTCAGTTCACTTCTGCTCTCTTTTTCCTGCCACTGAAACAATGTTTGTTCCCTCTACAAAATGGAGCCAAACAAGGCGATTATGAGTCATCAGAAAAGAGCAACAGCAGTAGATGGTTGCTGATGGTGATCAGCCTGCATTGCCTACTGCCCCCCTGCCGATCCCTTGCAGACTTTGGCATCTGGAGGACAACTGGGACTTGTCTGG
Organism: Pygoscelis adeliae; assembly: GCF_000699105.1. NCBI lineage: Eukaryota > Metazoa > Chordata > Aves > Sphenisciformes > Spheniscidae > Pygoscelis > Pygoscelis adeliae. Next base: position 13,523,006 of record NW_008825114.1, read on the forward strand.
GCAGCAGCCTTGATGCCCATGAGGCAACAGGCAAAAACCAGTTTTGTCTGAATGCTGTTTGCATTCCCAAAACATTGCAAGTCTAACATTGTAGACTATTGCCTTAGCTGATCGCAACACATCGAATGCCAGTAACAGAAAGTGGAGGTATTCCCTTCTGAGCATAATAGAGAATACATGCCTACCTAGTCATCAATACACCTATACTGCTAGATGTTAAAAGAGATGTCACGCTGCCACATAAAAATGCATTCTATTGTCCTTAAGTTGATAGTTCAATCAACCTGTCATCAAATAGCATAAGTACCCTTCCTGCTTCCATCTCATAATGAAAGAAAAGAAAGAGCAGATATATGTGGCATTAATTCTCATATCCCATGACATTTTTTTGGTATGAAGAAATAACATATTATCAGAGCAGAGGTAGGTAAAGAGAACAGGAAAAGAAAATTCAGTCTGTTTGAGATTTTACTATGCAGAAAATCTCTTCTTGTTCGTCTCCAACACTCCAATACTGCCATCTGAGTTAGAACTTCACATCATTGTGCAGTTGGGCATCTGGCTGTAGTTGGAGTAAAAAGATTTTGAGGCACACGTCATCAACATGTATATAAAAATAAGAAAGCCCAAACAATGCAAGGAAATGACCGAAATTAAAACTGACTGGGAAATGCGTTCCCCTTCTTTAATCAAACGGCTATATGAAAGAAATTCAGCAGACCTCAGCAGTTTACACTAGAGAAAACTTATCGTTCACCGATGCGTTCTGTAGTTTCTTTTAGTCAGTGGTATAGAAAGGGGGAAGCGCAACATTGGCCGGATCACAATATCTAAGCACTTCTTTTAGGTTCCTAAACAGAAATTAAACACAGTAGTAGAGGCAAATTAACAGTATTTAATGCACCTAAGAGGTCATAAAAGGGAACTTCCCTCGCCCTGCTAATAGACACGACACAGGCAGAGGGTGGCGACTGATACTCCCCGCCAGAGAGTTTATGAAGGAGGAGAGGCGGCGCGGGGCTCGGCAGGAGCCCGGCACGGCCGGGGCGCCGCCGGGGCC
>NW_008825114.1:13524197-13530958 GCF_000699105.1 Pygoscelis adeliae
TGCCGCTGCTGGTGCGGGACCCCGCTCTGTCCCTCGCCTCGCCGGGCGGGCAGGGCACGGAGGTCTGCCCGCAGGAGACCCCCGAGGCCGCCCCTCACCCCCTCCTGCGCCGAGCGGTGCTTATTTGTCCTCCCGTTCCGGGAGGGTGGGAAAGTGCCTGTGAACTGGAAGTTTTTGCAGCGTGCTCTGATCTCCCGGAGATTTTGGCTGGGTCTCATCTCCTCGAGGAGCTCCGGCCACAGATGAACGCCCTCAGCCAAGAACATTTTGTCTCCGCGTCTCGCATGCTTCCCTCTTTTCTTCATTGCCGTGCTGTCCCAGGGGGCAATGCTGTCTCAGGGCATCGCAAAGGGGCTGGCGGATTCTCTGATGGTCGTGTCCCGATCAGTGGGGAGCGTGAAGACAAAAGCCCAGGGCACAGGGTTGCTTGGCAGGATGCAGACAGCAGTGATGGGGGCAGCTCCAGATGACACAGACAGTGGCCAAGCTCAGTGCAGATTGCCTGCCAGTGGCCTCGTGGCCTTATAAAGGGAAGCAAGAGGCATTCCTTATTTGTATCTAGCTAAGGCAATTCCCCCACTATTAGAGGCAAAAGCTCCAGTGCAAAAACATCAAGCATAGAGTAGAGGGACCAGCCAGAGGTTTTAGCTGAAATTTGCGCCTGTTGCAGTCAAAGCAATAAATTCTGGATGAATAGCGAAGGGTCCAGCCAGAGTCACCCCTTGGTGCAGTCCTACACCCCTCATCAATGCAGGCACCTATAGAGGCCATTTGCATAGCTGGGGCTTGCCTCCATGCCAGGGCTCAGGAAGGCCTCATCTGCTGCATGCAGAGTGGCACCACTTGGCAGCTTCTCTTAGCCAGCAGAAGTGAGCTATCATCCATGCTGGTGATGGGTCATCATCCTTCGCTGGAAGTCCCCACGCCCATGGTGGCACTTTGGCCATGCACCAAGCTGTACCCTCAGTCCCAAATTCGGATCTCCTGGAGACATTCCGGCACCAAAAGCATCCCCAATGGGTTCACCCACGCTGAAAGGAGAGACGAGAGGGAGGTAAGGGGTGAGAGCGAGTCTATATCTCACCATACCAGCTGGACTCAGCACTGTTACCTGCAGGGTCCAGCAAGGGGGAGGGGAAAGGCAGAGGTTGGTGCCACACTCACCCTCCCCTGCTCATCCTCAACCCGCAGCTCACACCACGGGGGGGTCAGCCTCCAATGGGCACTAGTGGTCTGGGAAAAGCAGCTTTCACCCCATTTTGTGGATGCAAACAGAAGAGCCTGTAGAACAAAGGCTATTATTAATTCCCATCTGCTGAAAGGAGGCTGCAGCTGTTTTGAGAGGTTTTCCTGCAAGCTATGCAGATCTGCTCAGAATTTTAATGGTTGTTTACCAACCAAAGTGTGCCATTGGAAGAGCAAGACGTTTCCAAGCAAACAAGGTGTGAACGTCATTTCAGCCTGGAAATAAACCTCTTCTTTCTTGTGAATGTTTTTCTGGGCAAGCAAAGAAGTTTTTGTATTTGATTGTTTCAGTTTTCAGCTGTTCTTTTTTAACTCATCTTCTCCCATCTAAGAAGCATACAGAAGAAGATATTCCTTGAAATATGCAATGCATTTTTACACAGGCAAAAAGCCTTTTTAGGGGGAAAAAAACCCAAACATTCTCTCTGTGTGGTCTCTAAGTGACTGAAAGAAAAGGGTAGCCCCACAGAACACTGGTCCGCAGTTGAAGTAGTATGCACATAAAACTGGTAGCTGACCAAAGAGCCTAGCAAGCCCTGGAGAAAAACACAGCATACAAAAGATTAAAGAAGGGGAAAATGAAGAGGTTTTGTTATATTCTGGGGAATGACAAGACATATGGCAGGCTTTTTATCTTATATTTTCTGCAGTGGCCGTAAACTTCAAGAGGATTGTTATTGCTAAGAAATTAACATGTCTTTAGCCAGACTCTCTAGTGCATGTTATTTATATCAGGAATTAAGTCTCTGCAACCGTGCCTGTGCTTTATGGCTGTGTATAACTATAAGCCCTGCTTCTGTGACATTAATACATGCGGTTTCTCTGCAGCATGTATATAGTACATAGCTGAAAGGAGCACTAGAGATAGTGCTAAAACCTCTGGCTAGTCCCTTTACCCTATGCTTGATGTTTTTGCACTGGAGCTTTTGCCTCTAATAGTGGGGGAATTGCCTTAGCTAGATACAAATAAACAAAGATTTTTCACTTCAATGCATTTGCAATCCAAGCTCTTTTTTCTTTATCCCAATGGACTTTGAACTGTCTGACCTGTAGAGAGTATTTACAGCTGAAATGACAGTCCCTGAACGCAGCCTAGCATTCCTGGTATCACTGCTGCAGTTGGGGGATGGGAAAGATCCACTAGCATTCAACCATTTAGCCAAAAAGTTATGAGCATCCTGCATTTAAAAAGGACTATGCCTGAGAAACTGAAAAGACAAGAGAATTAAGTGACGTATAAAATGGTGGCCAGGAAATGAATATAACATTGAGGCAGTGCTAAGGAGAGGGTTGGACTGCCTGCTGCTATTCCATTGGGTCATGCAACTGAAAATATTAGTGAGAAAATTAAACTATTCATCTTTCACTAAGACAGGAAGCAAAAGTGATCTAGACAGTCTGACCTTCTAATCAGAGTTAAGTCAACACATAAACAATAAAAATGGACTAATATTTCGAGGAATTTCATTTTAACGACTGTAGCGGTTCAACTTACCATGAGATATTTTCCTGTAATATAATAGAATCCCACTAAATGGTCGTTATTTGACTTCTGGTAATGGAGACACCAAGGCTCTCTGTGTGTTCTGTGTTTCTATTACAGGAGTCCAGAAGGTAGATTAGGCTACTGAGATGGCTTTCACCTATATAGAAATGAATTTATTTGCTCTTAATAAGTGGTAACCTTCAGCTTTGTATAATGGTGGTGCAAAGTGAATTTCTACTTCATGCTAGCTACTTCATGGCAACTAACTTCTAAGACAGTATGTGACTGCAAACAGCTGTGGACTTTTAAATATTAGGGATGATTAAATACATTTTTTTAGAAATACCACACTTGCCCATTCCTTACAAATACTTTTTCTGCTCTGCAGTTCAGCCTGCAGCATAGCACAAACAATGACTGAAACAAGTGTTACAAAAAAAAAAAGAAAAGGATGGGAAATCAGGGGAGTGATGAACACAATAAAGTTAATGGCATAGTCTAAAATGGCCAGAGACATCAACTGAGTAAGCCAAGGGGAGAAATCACCTCTCACTGCACAGTTTTTCCCTTATTAAGAGAGTTGATGCTCTCCCATCTTTTAGAAGTGTTAAATAGGATTTAGCTAAATAATCCAGCCACCCCCAATCTTCTTTATGCATGCTGGTATTCATGGACATGATCTCAAAGAATCTAGGCACTTTGATTTACTATGAGACAGTATCAAGAAAACACTTACACTACCTGAAAATAACCTGATTTAATATACCACACAAGTTTACCAGTGCTCTGTCTGCATGTATGTACAGGTGGATAAAGAAATCATAAAATCATAGAATTGCAGAATAGTTTGGGTTGGAAGGGACCTCCAACCCCCCTGCAATAAGCAGAGACATCTTCCAACTAGATCAGGTTGCTCAGAGCCCCGTCCAACATGACCTGGAATGTTTTCAGGGATGGGGCATCCACCACCTCTCTGGGCAACCTGTTCCAGTGTTTCACCACCCTCACCTTAAAAAATTTCTTCCTTATATCTAGTCTAAATCTACCCTCTTTTAATTTAAACCCTTGTCCTATCGCAACAGGCCCTACTAAAAAGTTTGTCCCCATCTTTCTTATAAGTCCTCTTTAAGTATTGAAAGGCCACAATAAGGTCTCCCTGGAGTCTTCTCTTCTCCAGACTGAACAACCCCAACTCTCTCAGCCTTTCTTCATAGGAGAGGTGTTCCCTCCCCTGATCATTTTCATGGCCCTCCTCTGGACCTGCTCCAACAGGTCCGTGTCTTTCTTAGGCTGAGGAATCCAGAGCTGGATGCAGTACTCCAGGTGGGGTCTCACCAGAGCAGAGCAGAGGGGCAGAATCACCTCCCTCGACCTGCTGGCCACGCTTCTTTTGATGCAGCCCAGGATACGATTGGCCTTCTGGGCTGCGAGCGCACACTGCTGGCTCATGTCCAGCTTTTCATCCACCAGTACCCCCAAGTCCTTCTCGGCAGGGCTGCTCTCATTCCCTTCATCCCCCAACCTGTATCAATACTGGGGGTTGCCCTGACCCAGGTGCAGGACCTTGCACTTGGCCTTGTTGAACCTCATGAGGTTCACATGGGCCCACTTCTCGAGCTTGTCCAGGTCCCTCTGGATGGCATCCCATCCCTCTGGCGTGTCAACTGTACCACTCAGCTTGGTGTCGTCTGCAAACTTGCTGAGGGTGCACTCGATCCCACTGTCTATGTCATTGATGAAGATTAAACAGTACTGGTCCCAATACGGACCCCTGAAGGACACTGCTTATAACTGATCTCCATCTGGACATTGAGCTGTTGACACTACCCTCTGGATGTAACCATCCAGCCAACTCCTCATCCACCAAACAGGCTACCCATCAAATCCTTATCACTCCAATTTAGAGAAAAGGATGTTGTGGGGGACCATGTCAAAGGCCTTACAGAAGTCCAGATAGATGACGTCCGTAGGTCTTCCCTTTTCCACTGATGTAGTCACTCCATCATAGGTTTGCTCTCACAAGGAAGTATCCCCTTCAGTTGTTTGCAGCCAGTGCTCTGCAGCCCGGTGCAGTGGTGTTAGACTCTCAGCGCTGTGGTAATGGGCACGTAGCAGTGAGCTGGTTGTCCATATCACCCCACTGAACAAGCTCCTCATTTCCTTACACAAAACTTGCCCAGAAACCAGAGCTGGACATGTTTCTAAACAAGTGTGAACCACAGGACCACTAGGAAACATCCTTATCTCCCATTTTGGATCAATATCCTTTCCAGATATGAGAGCTCACTGTCTGGCTGTTGCAATGACCCAGGAAATACCCTCTCTCTCACTGCTTCTGGACGTGCCTCCTCTACCTCAAAATGCTGAGCTCTCACTGAGTTCCCACATCCTTATGGTAGCCCAAAACCACACCATCTAATCTGTGCACACCACCCAAAACATGGCTCATGTACCTTATCACTGCTGCCGCTTGGGACAAAACAATGCGACAGTGTTAGTCGCAGCTGCAGGGCTTTATGGACACACAACACGGGTCATGACATGGAGAACCAGGGACTTCCAGTAAAAGCTACGGCAGTTTTACATGAGGAGCAAAGATGGTGTGACCTGAGGTGTAGGAGACTATCACCCTTTGGGTCTGAAGAGAAATTTTCATGCACAGTTGAGGGATTTTGTGCTCAAGGAAGGTCATGGGCCTGCACTGCTACAGCCAACACAAAAAGAAGCGTGAGCCTCTCTACCAAATGTATTGGCAAGAATTGGCAGTGGGGGGCTGCAGGGGTGGCTGCTGTCAGGAGAGGTAAGGGGCTGTCCCGTGCCGGACATTCCCAGTTTCAGCCAGTGCTAAAAGGGACCCACAACTGACCAGAGGTAAGCAGTCCATCAGTCAAGCTGGTGGTGCCTCTGGGAAAACGTATTTAAGAAAGGGTAAAAAACATCTCTCTCCAGTTTTGAGAGGAGTGAAAAAAATGTAAGAGAAACAGCCCTGCAGACATCAAGGTCAGTGAAGAAGAGGGGGAGGAGGTGCTTCAGGTGCTGGGGCAGAGGTTCCCCTGCAGCCTGTGATGAAGACCATGGGGAAGCAGGTTGTCCCCTTGCAGCCCATGGAGGACTGTGCTGGGGCAGATCCACACTGCAGCCCATGGAGGACACCATACCACAGCAGGTGGACATGCCCTGAAGGAAGCTGCCACCCGTGGAGAGGAGTCCACACAGGAGCTGGTTTTCTGGCAGGACCTGTAAAGTCCTGGGGGACCCATGCTGGAGCAGTCTGTTCCTGAAGGACTGTACCCCATGGGAGGGACCCATGCTGGAGCAGTTCTTGAAGAACTGCAGCCCACAGAAAGGACCCACATTGAAGCAGTTCATGAAGGACTGTATCCTGTGGGAGGGACCCCACACTGAAGCAGGGGAACAGTGTAAGGAGCAGGAGCAACATAGAGGAACTTTTAGGGACTGACCACAAACCCTGTTCCTCATCCTCCTGCGCTGCTCAGGGGGAGGAGGTAGAAGAGTCAGGAGTGAAGGAGTGAAGTTGAGCTTGTGGGGGTGGAGGGGAAGTTGTTTTAGTTTTTGTCTTTGTTTCTCACCATCCTGCTCTACTTTTAATTGGCAATAAATTCATTTTCCCCAAGTCAAGTCTGTTTTGCATGCATTTGTAGTTGGTAAGTGATCTCCCTGTCCTTGTCTCAACCCACAAGCTTTTCCATCTTACTCTTTCTTGTGATGTCAACCCACCACAGCCAATAATTATGCCATGCATGAACCACCAGAAAAATACCGTTGGTTTAGATACAGGGAGGGCAACACAACTCTTTTCTGTTGTTCAGAGAAATCCATGGACATCTTCCAACTCTGTCTTTCAGAAATCCCTTGCAAATGTGGCAGCAAGCAAAGATCCATAACTTGGCTAAACCTCCAATGTCCTGTACTAGCCTGTAGATCTGTGTTACTATACAGAGAGCCATCTAGAGTAATTTCCTGCTTCTTTTGCCACAACAGAAGTCCATTACCATATTTCATTGAAAGA
>NW_008825114.1:13530970-13533733 GCF_000699105.1 Pygoscelis adeliae
ACAATGATGAAAGTCAAATGCTTCTGTATTTCTACTGCTTATCTGAACATTAAAATTGACCACTTAAGGTAAAGCTAGTCAGAATAAGTTTGATTTTACAGACAACAATAATTTTTTTAAAAGGCTAGAAAATTTCCTTAATGGAAGCAACTTATCTCCAACATTTCTTAAAGAAGGTGGCACTGAAATTACTACAGCAATAATCTCAGCAAGGGTACAGCACTACCTAATCAGCACCAGGCAATGTGACACAATTAGTTCATAGACGACCCCTCTGTTTCCAGTGTATTCTGCAAGCCCGTGTCAATGTATAGGTCTCTGAACATGCAGAAGTCCTGCAGAAGTCAAAAATACAGATTACCTCTTGCGGTTCTTATTTGGACACTTGCTTACACACTCAGAGACTCATGCAGATGCTCACGGGAGTAGACTTGTTGTGTGATTGACCATGAGTTGTGGTTTATTAGATGTTCCCAAAGGCCCTTATGGACCAGATTACATGTCCTGTGCTGTCCCTGCAGGCAGGCAGCAGTGGGCTGTTAGCCAGGGGAAGGACGACACTGCATCATGAGAGCTGAATGGAGTGGGATTCCCAGGCAGCAGCTTGCCACAGTAGGGAAATCCATCCTAATTTAGTTAATAGGAAAGAAATATTTGGGGTTGTTTGAACAAACCAGAATATTACAAAGCCACTTGGGCTGACCCTATGTGAAACATCAACATGCCAGATCTCAGACAAACTGAAAGCTTCCTGATGCAATGTTTTTTGTGGAAACTGCACTTTTTATTGTAAAACCGTTTAAAAAATCCTGACCAGCTTCTTTGGCCAAGAAGAATCCGTTGGTTTCTTGCTCATGAGTCTATATTTTGAATGCTATAAACATCAACTTTGTCTTGGAAGATAATATCACTTTAAAATTCTAGTTAAAGCCAACAAGAGCTGAGAGTGCTCAGCGTAGGCCTTTTAATTTTAGATTAGCCAAGTCATCAATTTGAAACAGGAACAGACCAAATAAATATGACAAAGTAGAAATGAAAAATTGTCTTTTAGAAATACTCTGCCATTTATTCAAAACAGACCAAGCAGAACACCTGGCTCCTTAATATAGAACAGTAGTTGGGGCAGCTCCATTAGGGGAAATTGATTTCAGCAGAGATGGTCTTGGGGAAAAAAAAGTAATTTCCAAAAAAAGTCATATGGAACCACTTGTTATTCCCTCCTCTTCCTCTTCAAATCTGCTTCAGGGAAAAATCTTTCAGGAGCAAGAGCTTAAACATAGCTTCCTTGTGACTGCTTCCAACAGAATTTTTCATGCTATTAAAGGATCTGTTCTCATCAGGTTTACACAAACACTGCAGTTCACGCTTTCCAGATTCTAGCTCTAATTCCTTCGGCTACTATTGCTCACCTGGTTATTCTTCACCTCCTGTAAACTCATATGAATCACTTATTTAATGTCCAAATTCAGTTAAAAGAATTGCACCAGGAGGAATGAAAAATTAAGATCTCAAAGTCACTGAAAACAGAATTACTACTAAGGGCTCCATTGCTCCCCTTTATACATAGCTACTTCTGTCTATGAAAAGGTGTTATAGTTGGTTTTTTTAACCATTGAGTCTGGTTCTGTAAAGCCAGTGAGGAGCCTTTTCCCATTCATTAATATTCACAGCACCGCTGAATTCAGTTTCAATTTCATTGGCTGGTAAAGGAGTCCAGCATCTTGTGAGGTCAAATGTTTTCTTGGTCACAATAAGCAGAGATGAATTTGGGTAGGAAACCAAAACTGAAAGTAGGATGGCAAAACTTCTAGTTTGATAGAAAACAAAATCTCCAGCTTAGGAAAACAGAATCAAGCTGATTGTTGTCATGACATTTCAAGAAATCCAAGTTCACATCTTAGAATTTCTTGGACTTCGTGTAGCAATGTTCAGTAAATCATTACATTTCTCTCTAAATACAAGAGAAATGAAACTATACTTCATTCACCCTTTTCCTGCCTTGCCTTCTTGTCTGTCTTGCCTCTACATATCATCTGCTTCTTAGCAAGGACAGGTCTAATTTGTTTTCTCTGAAAGTTTCACAGAATCACAGAATGGTTGAGATTGGAAGGCACCTCTGGAGGTCATCTGGTCCAACCCCTCTGCTCAAGCAGGGCCACCTAGAGCAGGTTGCCCAGGACCATGTCCAGATGGGTTTTGAAGATCTCCAAGGATGGAGATTCCACCACCTCTCTGGGCAACCTGTGCTAGTGCACAGTCAGAGTATATACAAACTTTATAAATGTTTTATAAACTTCTTATGTAAGCTTATACAAAATTTATACATTGCCTAGCACAAAGAGCCCTCTCCTTCTCTGGTAAGTGGAAGCTACCTAAAATAAAGAACAAGAGCACAAGGGTTTGTAAACATGTGAGTATTTGGGATCCAGGAGCAAGTAATAAAACACTTCAGTACAAAATTATGCATGTAATCATATTGTCATACATGAGGAGTTAAAGAGTGTTTTATCTGCTTAATGCTGTTTGAAGCACTTCAGTCGCTCCTTGAAACAGCATGAAAATGGTCAGCAGTAGGGCAGAGAGTTCAGTGCCTGCCTAACGGAGAAGGGCTTGAGAATCACTATTCTAACACTGTGCAAGGAAACACATACATTACTAATATGAGATGGTGTATACTGTGTTGTACTGCTGTACAACCTATAGATTGTGCGTTGCCTCAGAGACACCCATGTTAGCTCTAAGTTTGGCTGAAAATCGGAGTGT
>NW_008825114.1:13533781-13534734 GCF_000699105.1 Pygoscelis adeliae
GGCTTTGCTCCTCGCAGCAGTGGAACAGTCACTTTTTCTTTCTAAGGTTGTTTCCTTCACACATTTGCCTATTTGGATTACAGGTAACCTGGGGCTGAGTTTGCCTCACAGTTCAGGTGGTAGCTTTTAGCAATAGTTTTGGCTGCAATCTCTCCTTTCTAATTCAAATAGTTTTTTAAAATCGGGCTCAAAGCACAAAGCTTTTCCAAAAGACTGAGACTTTGGTTTTGCCTCAACAAAAACAATCAGCCAGACAAACAAATGTCCTAAACTGGCTGATTTGGGATAGAGGGAAGAAAAACTGGCATAAACTTGAAGATTGCATTCATTTAGCTAGTCCGGGATTAACTCGTCATGGACCACCCCCAGCTGTCAGTAATATGTAAGTATGTGTCTGTGTCTGTGTATGTTTGTGTGTCTGTACACCACTAAACAGCTACAAAGAACAGAAGAGTGTTATATTAAATGCTGATCATTTAATCAGTTTACAATCTGCTACCATGCCCGTTATTTGGCTCCAATGCCCAAAACCAGTACCATTAGCAGCATTATTGCAAATAGCGGGAAACTTTTGCTGGGCAGTGGCTTTTTGCTAAGAGTAGCAGAACTCCTGAAAACGAGCTTTAAAAGAACATTTATGTGTTGGGTTTTTTTTATTTCAGTTTAACAACTTGATCATAATCTGCTGAATATGAAACACATGCAACAGATCACATAAAATCATGCCCTGTAAACATTTGGGAGGTACAAGACACTTAGCAGAGCTACAGTGTCCTGGCTGAGTGACTCAGAAACCTACCGTGTCCCTACCGAGGTTTCTTGGTGTCATCATCATTTGCCCACCCAGGCAATACAGATATCTCACACTTTTGAGGTGTCTCTCCAATGCACATCCAAATTAACCTGCATTACTGAGCAAGTTAATTTTCTCCACCCAGCCCTGTAATCTCCAC
>NW_008825114.1:13534771-13569463 GCF_000699105.1 Pygoscelis adeliae
AATCCACCCTAAAAGGGATAACATGAGAACAACAAACGCCCCTTTTTCATTTGCTGGACAGGTAAAAATCAGAAAATGCTAGTGGGTTTAAATGCTTCTACTTGGCCTAAATTGAAAATTATTCTGAATCTAGTCACCAATTTCATATACAAAATGTAGAGTCACTGAGCTATGCTCTTATACAAAATCTGGTCAGCTTTGTATCATTCATATAAGCCAGATCTTTGCTGATTTTCACAACGAGGACAAGGCTAAAATCATTTTCCTGCTACCACATTTCACAATAGAAATATGTCCACCTTTTAGTCAGTGACTATGAAATCTGAATGCTTTCCACTGTCAAATGGTGAAGACTGTTTCGTGCACAAAGAAAAAATTTTTTACATGATGGGAAATCAGCTGGAGAGACACTTTGGCCAAGGTGAAGTTCTCAGTTCCAGAATTCTTCCCATGAAAGAAGCATTGTGACCCAGAATGTGGCCTTCTGACACCATCTACTAAAAAAACCCCTCTAATTCTGTCAAACTACTTCCAAGACAGTGTCATTGCAGTGCTTATTGCACCATATCAGCCTCAGCTAAACATGAAACTTCTACCTTTTGTTAGACCAATATAAATTCACAGGAGAACAAAATCAGTGAAGCAACTGTTTTCTTACATCACCAGAGGTTCAGATTATCCAGATCATGCTACCCATTGCTAGCACATATATTCTGTGAGTGTTAACTGTATTGTTATGCAGCTAAAAGAAAAATTTCAGAGAATGAACCTTTCTCCTGCCACCATATATTTTATATATATTACCTTTCAACTATATTGCCAGTACACATATGCAAAGAAAAATGAAGCAGACAGAACTCTGATCAGTGAATGTTTTATATCCTTGGAGCTGTACTTTGCAGTCATGGGGAAGCTTCAGAAGGGAAAAAAAAAAAGGTTTAAGAAGGAAACAACACTATAGTCTTTCCATTTTTACCTCAGAAAAAATGCTGGCAACATACTCAGCACAGTTCTCTGGAAATATTTAACTGTTGCCCATCTTTTTTCAGCATAAGCACCACAAAACAAGGCACTTCTTTTTAATATTTTATTTTGGCTTTTTTTCTCTTTATTTACAAAATGCCCCGACACAACCTGGATGAACATCAAAAGAGCTGATGACAAGTATTGATCCAGTTATATGGCTTCAAGTTAACACAGCGTAACTCACATTGACACTTCACAGGACAAGTGCATAGTCAGGCCAAAACCACCAAGTCGCAGTTTATAGAGTTTTCAGACAAGCTGTTTGTATCAGTATTAATGTGATAACTTTCTCTAAACAAAGAAGTATTTCCTATGAAATATTTTATAAGTAGCACAAGAAATACCTTCCTTCAAGTTTAATTTACTAAGTCAAAGTCCATTGGACTGCTCAAAACACACAGCTTTCCATATAAATTTAGGGTGAATTTTTTTCAGCCTTTTTAATCAGTGCTGGGGAAGATCATCTCTGATTTAATCTGTGATAATCCCTTCATTCATGGCACAGCAGCACTGAATTTTAACCCAAACCAGGTGAGCTGTATTCTATTTTTAGATACAGACATTGGTCTCCAAATGAACTGAAGAGATGCGTGGTTGCATCCAGGGGCAGGTTTTGGCTTTTAGACAAAGTTTTTTCTTCTCATTTTCAGTCCAAATCAGGTAAAGCTGGTTTTCTGTGACTTCACTTCAGTGGTTTGAAGGGAGAAAAAATTATGTCACCTTTGTGCTAAAATTAGACATTTTCTTGTATCATAGGTCGAGAGCATACTCTCTATCATTAAGCAATCGATAATTAACAAGTAATTGAATAATAATTTGAAGATTCAAGCCTTATTCTTGTAAGCTTATAAACACCTCCTTACCTTTATTTGGATAATTGCAATTAAAGTGACATTGTGCTTATGCTTTGGTACGGTCAGGGCCAAAGTTAAAACAGCAGCAAGAAGCTTTTTGGAACCATGGACAATGTTAACTTCATGTATTTTTAGTAAGGAAACTAATTAGCCATCCAGACATGAACAAAGCATATGAACTTCTGCTGGAATGTTGGCAAATCATGATTAAAAACACTGCTATGGTTGGAACTACTGAAACAATGGCTTTCAAAGGTTCATTTTTGCTAAATCACAGCCATCTTTCACTGAGACAATCAGTAGTGCTTATTATAGTCATTACGTCCTTTCTTAGAATCAGAAATTCAGACTTGGGCTTCATGTGTCTTTGGCACTACCAGATGTTCACATAAAATCCCCAGGACTCATTTGCTCATTTTTCTTTGTTTAGGGCTCGTCCTCCTTCCTCTCATCTCATGTTTTAACATGGTGTAGCTATACTTTTTTCTCCTCAAGCTCTCAAAAACAATTCAGCCCCAGGCAAAGCCCACAAAAGCCCACGCACACAGCTTCAGGCTGGTAGGAGAAAGAGAAACTTAGGAGTGAGTCATGCCAGAGACGTGGATGACTGACTGGAGGGCTCTGGCTAGGGTTATGCATCAAGCTTCCCAAGTGCTTTTCCTCTGTAGATCTCACAGAAGTTCACAGATGTTAAAAACGATTAGTCATGCTGAAGGACTTGACACACGTTAAATGTCTTTCCCAAGACCTCACAGTAAGCTGCAGCTTTACAAAGAGTTGAAGCCAGGCCATATGATTTCCAGTGCCCAGGCATTTTTCTCCAGCATGTCATTGCCCTTCAATACACTGCTGATGATTGTTTTTGAGCCGTGTAAATATTGTGTAGCATGCAAGGAGCGTGACATCCAAGACTCCTGAAGTCAGGCTCTGAAATCCATTTAATGCTATGCTTAAATAAATAGCTACGCTTGTGAATGCTCTTAAGTAGACAAATGCTGCCACGGATATCAGTGGAGCAGCCTTCCCACTCCCTTCTAGGTGAAAAAAAATTCACCAAAAAAAGCCACTTTCTCAAACCAGAATTATTTTCCTTTCTCCACGTCCCTCTTCCTTCAATGCATCAGTTTCATGCTTCTTATGCTTTCCTTCAACACCTTTACTACCACATAAGCCCTTACAACTTCAATGGTGGTATTTTGCCCTCCCATTTCTAAAGACACCTGTCCGAAATGCCTTCTTCCTAGCTGCAGCCACCTCTCTGCTTTCTCTCTAGCTGCCCTGTGCTTCAAAGGCCCACTTTAAACTGTGCTCCTCTTAGTCTAAACAAGAAGGGTGTGACCAATATGCTCTTAAAAACCCCTTTTCTAGACTTACCTCTGTCTTGGAGCAAGAAATAAAGCAGTTATCAACAGTGGGGTAGAGACTTCAGACTGGACGGCTGCTCTCCTCTTCAAACTTGAAGTTACTCTTCTTTTCTTCTTTTCCTTTCTGCTGGTTTTCATTTAGTCAAATTACAAGGAAGGATTCATACTGCTTATGGGCAGCATCTACAAGGCCTGTGTTTCTACCTTACTGTGAATAACTCTGCTAACCACAGGAAACAGTTAACTTCCCATGGAGCTGCGGACATGAGGAAAGGGGAGAGAAGAGCAGCTCTGAGTCACTTCTGCAGGTACTTACCAGCTGGGTCAGATATCCTCTGACTGGGTCTGTTACGCTGCCCCTAAGGATTACGTTCAGCAAAGGTCTGTGACAGCACTCTGCCAAAAGTACTCTTTGGTGTATAGTAGCAGAGACACGGTGAGGATGAGATAGTACAGAGCCCCTTACAGATGTTCCTCCTGTTGGCAGCTCCTTCCACACAAGCAGTTTACCCAGGCATTGCATCCTGCAGATTATCATTTTCGTGACCCTGTTCCCCTGGAAAAAAAAAAGCATCTCCTCATGTTATTTTCTTTCTTATGCAGTACCAGATCCAGGCTCTCCCCTGTGCTAAAGGAAAGGTTATAATAACAAGGGCTCACAGTGCTTTTAGTCTTCATTAAAGCATCCAGGCGAATGTGTCAGCTGCAGGGCAGACATGGAAGAAGTAAACACAACATGGGACTGTTTTGTGTTTATAGATACTTATGCAGGCTTTCCTGAAGGGCTTGGAAGTCTCTCTCATATACAAACAAAGACATTTTATTGGTTACAAATATTAACCTCAAAAAACCTGAGTTTTCTATATGGCTTTTCACACTTATCTAAAGCAGATATTGCCTTCCACAGCAACATCTTCTGAAATGAAAAAGAAAGTGAAAAAAGCTCACTCCTCCCTGCTTTCAACAATATTTGTAATATCTTGGCTGCTCTGTAAATAACATTTATTCACTGGCATGTTAAAAAAAAAAAAAAAAAAGAGGAAAAAAAATCCTTTTGTTAAAGTCAACCTTTTGTTAAAATGGGATAAGGTCAGCTTTCAGCCACTAAGGTATCAATCCCTAGCATCTGTTCTCCAAAGCAAAAGTATCACATTTGTGTATATATCTCTGCTTAAAATCAGACTAATATTTAGACAAATATTTTATCTAAGGGTCTGGACATGGAGAGGAGATGCAGACAACACTGTTTTACTACTCCAATAACTTTTACAGGTGGAAAAGCTGAAATACAAAGATACCCACGTCACTCTTGCTCACAGAAGTCAAAGGAAGTGCCCCAGTGAGCTAGAAGTCTCCTGTTTTTCCATCCTTATGAGACTTTGCAAGCTCTATTTTGCCTCTTTCTCAGATGTTTTGATCCGCTGTTTTGTGCTTATCCTTGAGGAAAAAGACAAAGAGAGACAGGTAAGATAGATGGTAAGGCCTGGCTTAATTATCCCCAATGCAAAAAGATGTCTCAGTAGTAGGAGAAACTTCGGACAGAGGAGAAACAGGGGAAAATGGAAATTTTAACTTGGAAATTAGAGATCTAGTGGATCATTATCCAGTGCAACAAAATTTTAAAAATACTGTAATATAGAAGTAACTATTCTGTGCTGCACAAGTATTACTTTACCTTCAGAAGTGCTCAGCAGAGGGCTTTTTTTTCCCCTTGGTCAGCTGAAGACACTCATGTTATTAGGAAAGAGAGTCAGGAAAGGAATATAAATGTTATTGCGGTACGCAAACCTGTTTCAACTCCCATGATTACAGTTTAACACAGCTGCACCCCAAGAGAACAATAGCGAGATTTATTTCTTTTATAAGTCTCAATTTTATAAAGAATAAAAAAGTCCTGTTAAAGAAAGCTGTGAGCACAAGAATGGTCTGGGAGGATGTGAACACAAAAGAGAGAGAGGAAGAGAGAGCACAAGAGAGCAGGGATGCACATGTACTTATGAAAGGGGAAAAAAACATGTTTCCATCTAATATTTAACTCATTTCTTTTGTGTACTTAAAAAAAAAAGTATCATAAAACTTCCAATACTCTAAGCAAAAAAACTGAGTAAAAAGTGAGGACTATTTTACATGCTCGCTATAGGCACCTACCAGCTGTGTGCAAAGCACAAAAACTGAGCACCCAGGCAGAGGGTCCACCTGTGTTTGCTGGGCACCTCACAGTCCCTTTGCAAAACCAGGTCCCAAGGGGTGATCTTCTTGTCTCCCAGTGGCCTGCCACAGCTGCCTTATATCTTGTTTTTAATTTGTGTTTTGCTCTTGCCATAGGACGAGCAACTTTGGATCTCTATCTGCTCATGTTGTGCTGGCTGCACGCACGTGGGGCAGGTACACGTGCCTCGGCACCTCACCTCGCCCCAGAGGCACAGGCGTATGCTCAGATCAGCGGCCAAGGATGCAGAAGCGGGGCTCAAGGATGCTGGGATATGTTTCGTGCCTTGCAAGTCAGTACCTGGGAAAGGCTCAGTAATTCTCTTTGTCTCTTCCACCTTTTGTGTAAAGCCTTCTGTATAAAGCCTGAATCTATGGACTTTCTCTTACTGCAGGTGTCTCCCCAAAATGGGCCTCCTTCATATTTGCAACTGCTGGTGCGACCAGGCTGGTTGTGAAGGGCTGCTGTTCCCTACCAGTGACCCAGTGCTCAGCCCCCCGCCACTCATCGGCATGCTGCCTTTGCAGGCAACCCAGAAAGGTTCCCGTGCCTGGGGAGGAGATTAGCTGACGGGAAATAACATTCAATGCAGTGACCATGTCAAGTCTGCAAGAAACCTCCTACCCCCAGTTCGCTGTTTTGCAGCTGAGACAAGCAAGTCTGCTTCTCAGCTGAGAAAACAGAACAGCCGTTCATGTGCGTTATGAAAAATAAAAGTTGAGGAAACAGAAACAATAAAAAGCAAAGCTCAACCATCAGAAACAACCACTAAGCAGACAGTACAGCCTACCAAGGGAGACCCTTCCTCCATTTATTTCGCTAATACATAACTAAATATTGTACATTTAAGCTGCTCCCATTGGTCTGCAAAGTTATTGTTTTGGGGAGGGGGGGAGATATGATGTTATTTTATGAGAAATACATAAGAAGAACTGCTCAGCTACCTTCTCAAATACTGCATTAGAAGTCAAAATTCATTCCAACTCCTTTCATTTGGTAAATGTTTTTTCCGGAGTATGGCATTTCTTCATCGCCTGCCCTAAACTACCGGTATCACAGATTTCTCTGACAATGGTTTCTGCATGTCAGTTCAGAAACATCAGCATTCAAAAGTGGGAAAAGTTATACAGAGTGCTCAGCCAGGAAATTTAAGGTTTTTTTCCAGATCTGCTGTGGATATAAATCCCTCTGGCAAATCCTTTGACCCTTCCATATTTCAGTTTCCCTGTCTATAAACAGAGAATCAGCTATTTTTAAATTGCTGTGAGAAGCAAAGATGTACTTTTCTGTGCACAAAACCAAAATATTGTTTTTTAAATGTGATCAGCTATCAGTGTCTCTAATAAGAGACTACATATTATAATTTGAAAGACACAAATGTCTGTGTGCTACTGTTTAGATGTAAGATCGGAAGTATCATAACTCAATGTTAATTTTTATATGAGACATCTGAAAAGAAAATCGTATTTCAAAATGAAGGTAGAGCATTTGAAAACACATGGTAGCCATACTGTATCTCCTAACATTTCTCCTTCTATTCCTACATGTACATCGAAAATAGAATAAAGGATGAAGAGCAAAAAAATGTGACAAGTGTTATGAAGGAAATTGGTACACAACTAAAATCAAGAAAGCCTCCCACTTATTTCAACAGATTCAGCTTATGACTTTTTAGGTTTAATGGGAACCATTTTGCTCTACAAGCCAGAGGAAAAAATCACAGTTAAACATTTCAGAACGAGTTTTGCTTTCTCAAGCAAAGGAGTGAGTGATTGTGGATATATTACAAAGATGTAATCTTATTTTTATAGCAATTTTGAAAAAAATAATTATCTGACTTATTCTTTGCATCACTGTGATTGTCATCCCTTCCTTTTAGATAGGCAGGTTATATTCAATTTTATGTCTTTACTCACAGACATCCAGCAATGTGTTGAAGTCAGTATTTCCAAATGGAGAAAAACATATCTCATAATTTAACTTTTTAATCTCTATTTGTCTGCCACCCATTTTCAGAGCATGAAAAAAAGAGATGATCACAGTGTTGGCTTTGTTTCCATTAAACATCCATTCTCAGATGCTTGGCCCTCTGATGCTTTAATATATGCAGTAGTAAGGCACTTCTCCCAAAAAGCTGGAAACTGCTGCAAATCTTTGGGAAAATGTTTAGTCTCTGAACTTGCCACTAACAATAATATCATAAAAAGAATACAGAATAAACTTGTCTCTGCCATAATTCAAAGCGATAGCAATGGAATTAAATTAGGAATGGGTTTGGCTCCAGAAATTAGAGACCAGTCTGTTCCTAATGGTTCCTGTAACAAACCCAGTATCCAGATTTTCTTGTTTGGAGCAGATGTTTTCCATTCCTTTGCATACAGGGGCACCAATAAATACGATGCAATTTTTTAGACCATCCACATTAACAACACTTACATGAGCTAAGGATGCATCACTAACCCTGGCTACTAAATGCTCACATCTCTTTTAAAAGGTCACTGCAAGGATCACCCACGTACACAACAAAAAGGGTGGGCTCTGCTATCTCCATAAGAACACCCTTCTCCTTTTCGTGGACCAAGACTGTTCCTCAGACCTTAAGCTGAAGGGAGGAGGGAGGCAGAGGTTTCCTCCACCATGGTAGCGCCACATGGAGCCAAGCAGAATCCCCTTCAGTGCAGCCCTCGTGAAGCCATTAGCAAGGAAATGTGCCGTCCATTTTGCCCGAACAGCATGGCAGAGAGGATGTCAGGAGGGATACCTTTAGCTGCTTCTCAGTCAACAAGATGGCAGCTGTAGGTGTGAAAAATCTGGAGTATTTTCTGCGAGGGAATATTCTCCTTTCTAGGGATGTCCCTTATTTAGCTACCAGGCTTTCATAGCTTTTACTGAGTGAGAAACCAACCACCATTTATTCTGTGGGATTTGCAAAACCAAAATGAAACTCAGAATTTAAACAACCAAAAGGGTCAAAAGCTTCTTTAAAAAAAAAAGTCAGAGTAGAAAGTCAGAAATCGGTACAGAATTATCTCTTACCAGTGGAAGATGTCAGACCTTTGCTATTTCAAGAGCACCCAGAAGAACACCTTTGTTTCCTCATCTGCAGTCTTCCCAATTTGATAGCTACATCTTTCTGGCAGAAATCACCTCCAAAAGGAGAAGAAGGAAGGAGCAGAGAAGGAAATTTCTCACACCTTACACATGCTGCAGTCAGAAACCAACTTTCCCTTCCCAGTAATTCCCAGTTTGCCTCACTCCCCATAGTTTTCAACTGCCACATAGTTATAAAATATTTGTGCTGATTTACAAATTTAGAACCTGAATTTGCCCTATTTTCTCCTCTTGCAAGTGCTGCTACCAGCTCCAAGGGCAGGATTGCTGGTAGTAACAACCACTACTGGACTGCCAGCAGCCAGCCTTTGCAGGGACTGGTAACTACCAGATAGGAAGGATTACTCCAGTCCTCTGCAGTCAGAGGAAAAAACAGACCTGCTACCACATAAGCCATCATCCTTCTACCTGCTCTGAGAGGTGCCAGCTATAAACTTTTTCTTAACAGAAAAGACGCCTGTTATCACACTATTTGGTGTCCTTGCTATATTAAGCATGCATAATTAGTTGCTTCATTAACTAGTTATTAACGAGTTCGTTGTTAGCCACCCCTTACCCAGAATACAAGAGTATCAAAGAAATTAGGACAAAGACCCTCAGTTTGCCATGGTGCAATTTGGGAAGTGAGGCACGCAGAGGACAGGTATCCTGCTGGCAGAGAGAGGCCAAGTGCTGTACAGGGAGAAGGTGTAGGAAGAAAAGGAGCAAGAAGTGGAAGATGGGTGATGATACAGCTGATGAGGAAGGAGGGAAATCATGACCCTTGGTAAGTAAAAAGTCCCACAGGGCCAAACCAAAGATGCTCTGTAATATTCCCCCAGGAGTACTTCTATCTGTGTATTGGGTTGGATCACTGTGGGGATGGACATGGTACAAGAAACAGAGCCCCTAAAATGCAGGTTTTCTGCTGATCTCACACAAGGAACTCTCTGTGGTCAGGAGAGTTAAATTCTGATTTCGTTTAGGGGGAACCACTTATGAACTATTGCCAGCCAGCTTAGAGCTGTGCTGCTCCACACATCACAAGTGACTCAGAGTCATGATAGCTTGAACAAATAAACAAATAACAGTTGAGGAGAGAAATCAAAGGCACAATGGAGTAATGAAAGCTATGTTTCTTATTGGTTTTTGTACAAATCATCAGATGCTGAATCCATCAGCCTAAAAAAGGGACAAAAACTTTTGTTCTCCAGGGCTTGGATTAACTTTTGCATGGTTTGCTAATTATGCTTCTTTTAGTTTTTCTTTGCTTTTTTAATCATCTGTTATAAGTAGAAAGCAAAGAAAACATCTTGATTTTGCAAGATATTTTCCTTTGAAGGCAAAGGAGCTAGTGGCATTTTGTAGTAGATACATTGTCTTTTCTTTCTAGGACCTTTCTTTCTGACTCAGCACTGCTTTCTTTCACAATGATTTTACTTTCCTCCTTGGGTGGCTTTGAGATTGCAACAGCTGAAGAAACACTTCCTTCAAAAAATCATTTTAACAAGAAACATGTGAGTTTCTTCTCAAAAAGAGTATTAGTATTCCTTCTGCATACTAATTTGGAAACTCTCCTTTTGAATTTGGGGTGCAAGAAAACAAAGCAAAGGTAAATTTAAAGAATTACTTGTCCTAAAGCAGGTCCAGCCTGTTCAGATGGCTTCTAGAACCATCAAGTCATTGCAAAGGTGGTGTCAACAGAGTAAAAAGCAAGCACAGCTTCCCCACATTCCTTCTTTCAACATGTACACAGGTCTTTTTACTGCAATGCCATTAGCAGAAAAACCAAAATCAAGCATGTGCTACAGTTATTGCCATATTTCTCACAGAAAATTAGCCACACAATTAGCATTCACACAAAATAGAAAGTTCCGGTGTGTGTAGCACTGTAGAAATATAACTTGAAGTATTAGGCTGCAAATAACAACTTTTTCAAAAAGGCCAGAGATATACTGGTTGCATTAGGGAATTTGGGCCCAATTATCCCCCATTAGTCAATACGAACTACAGGGTGAATGGATAAGGATTCAGGATTTGCTTTGATGGACAATTTTCAGTGAAAGGGGATTTATTATCAGCATTTCCATTCGTGGCTGGAACAATTTAAATAATGTTTTCGTGACAGAAGAAAGGAATCAAACATTTGGGAAAGAAAAGTAATTTTGTTCTGCATTTTGGAGAAAAGCAGCCACAGAACCCACTGAAAACTCATCACTCACCTCTACGTTAATAAAGGGTAGAAAAAGCATTGGAGCAATCAGTTCACCAGAGATATTGCTGTTAAGCAGGCCAAGAACTTTATTGCCTGTTTTGTGAAGGCTAGTTCATTGAGTATCCTGTTGAAAACTGCATTAGAGCTCCAACTTCTAAACCAAATAGTTTTGCCTGGCAACAAGACCCTTAAGATGTGTTTTTCCTGAACGGCTGCTTTGGATTCAAATCCCAGGCTTCCCCCTTAAGGCATCTGGAACCAGGCTGCAACTTCTCTTGCATACACCTAGTCCATAAGCAAAAGGAGTCATCCGCGGGTTTCTGTGGCAGACACAAGGATCCCTTTGTCCTTCTGGGATGTGAAGATAACATCCACACAGTGCTCAGGGTGGATAATAATATCATCTGGGATCAGAAACAGGAGGATAATGTAAGTGCTTAAAAACACACAACTTCCAGCAGAGATGGAGATGAGAACTAATTACCTCATTTAATTCCCAATCATATTCCAAGGGATTCCTTTGGGGTCATTCTAAGTGAGATATGCAGACATCTGTAATCTTATATCTATAATCTCTTCTCTGAGTTCCCCAGGAATGTGATGTAGTACTATACGAGGACTGCATTATTGCTGAACCTGCAATGACAACAAACAGAATTAAATTTATTGAACTGCTTTTGTTATAAACCTTTGCTTTCAGTTACACCAAACTTCCTACAGATTTTACCTTTCAGTCAGAAATTTTCCAGGCTTGCCTTTTGGGTTAGTACTACATACTTAGAAAGTTTGTTGGAGGAAGTGAATAAAACAAAATCCTCCCACATGCTTTGGAACAAAAGGGAAGTAGAAAACCATGCACTTGCCTCAATCACATGCAACAGTCATGGATTCATTTTACACAACTCCTGAGAAGGTAAAAAAAAAAGAAGAGAAAACCAAAGAAGTCTAAAAGGACAAAACTCAACATTTAGCAGGGAGGAAGTTAAATAAATGGTATCATGCATTTGAACATTAGGTGAACATTACTTTAGTTTTATGGAAAAAACAAACACTGAATCTTCCTCTGGAGCACCATATTTCAGGCATAAGATGTATCCCCACTTCCTCTATCATGCCTCAGGGGAGCAAGGCAGAGCAGATCCCAGCTCCTCCAGCTCCCCACACCACGCCAGCTGACCCCAGGGGCACTTCACCTGTGGCTCTCCCTCGCTCTCCTAGGGGACAGTCACCAAGGCACCTTCCCGGAGGACTCTTTGCCTTGCTCAGGTCCCACTTTGCTTTCCTTTCCTACAGACAGCCTTGTTTTGCTAACGCTGCCATGCAGCAGGTGTAACTCTAACAACAGCCCCGTTGGTAGCAGCTCCCCAGGAAATGGGGCACCAGCAAGCCAGTTTTAATGGGGGTCCGCTCATCCAACAGGTTGGTCTCCTGGCCAGCTTGCAGCTCTCCTGGCTGAAGGTGCTCGGGTATAGCAGCTTGCCCGGTGGATTTCATTACTGTGGCCCTTCTCACTAGCATTTGGCTTGAGACTACCAATTTGCTTCCCAGCAAGAGATTACAAACAAGCCAACGGGTTATATCAACTCTTCATAATTGCTGAAAACGGCCAGCTGTCCAAACCAATGAACTACATAAAAAGGGGGTTTATTCCATTAACAATTCCCTGAACTACCCAGACAACTCCTTTTCTTATGCCTGAGCTAATGGAAAGGCAGCACAGCTGACCTAACAATGGGATATCGTTGATTTGTAACGAAGAATGTTGTAATTCTGCCCTGCATAAATGCATACAGCTCATTCACATAAGAAGAACAGTAGCCAGTTTACTGCATTGCCAAACAAAACTTTTCTTGGCCTACAGAGCTACTCAGTATTACATTGGAGAAGGCTAGCAGTGAGACAACATGAATTAACTAGCAATTCAGTAAAATAATTAGTGAAATAAAAGCTGGACCAAATCTTCTCTCCACACCACACCTGAATCAAGCTTCTTCCTTCAGCTGAGAAAGACTTACGTGGCATCCCACAAGTTGCCACATCCTATTTGCAGATCCTGCTGTTCAGAGATGATCAGAAATTTACCAGCAGTGTTTTTCCACACCAGAAGTTACCAATTGCTTAAAACGGCAACATTTTACAGGAATATTCAGTTCTGACACCAGTTCTCATAGAGAGAAGAAGGGGAAAGAATTTCCATTAACATTCTTTTGGACAACTCCAGAATGGAGTAATTTGGTTTTTCATTTTGAAAAGAACTTTTGTATTACCCTCAATTTAAAAATTTATTTGCAGAGTGTTGACATCTTGTTTTGGTTACCACAAAGGACTTTTTTTCATGAGAGTTATTTTCAAAACTTTCTGTTAAACTTGTAAAATTTCCCACCAAACAGAAAGTCTGGTTCCTGTACAGTCACTGTCACCGAGTCTATTTTCTATTGCACAAGGAATCTGTCTCATAAAGGACTGAACTGAATTTCAATCCATGGCTGGGAAACACAAAGATTAAGTAATATATATATTCTACAAATATTGTATTCACGTGCTAACATGATTACTTTCACATTAGATGCAAATTCCTGTGATTTTATTTTTTTCCCCTTTATTAATAAAGTCCAACAAAGATGTTATTTGTAGCTAGATCTCATTGCATCAAATCACTATGTTATTTTGCGCCCATGAGTCATCTCAGCGAGTTAAAATCATGCTGCTTCTGTGAATGTTCTTAAAGAACAGAATAATGGAAACCTGCAGGGAAACTTGATGTCCATAAAAGCCTTGAAGTCAAATAAATGAACTGGTGGGCACATCTTAAAATACTTCTCAGCAACATTTAAAAACACAGTATTTGCACAGAACGATGTTTTTTATTCATTGATTTGGTAAAACACACTAGATCATCTCAGAAGAAGACGGTGAAGAAAGTCACACAGCTGCAGTACAAGGGGCGTCAGTTTCTGTTTGCAGTTATGGCTTAATTTTCTTTCTGGTTTCTCTTGCATATACAGTGGTCAGTCTTAAAACTAGCCAGATTTGCTTTGATAAATATATACATACTCCACTACTTCCCTCAAATAGCCAGTGATGAATGCATGATATTAACTAAAAAGAGAAAAAAAGAGGGACATCTGACAGAAAAAGGAGGTTATATGACAAGTGCTACATGTGGTTTCACGCTAGTGAATGTGTCAGGTAGATTGCTAGCCAACTGCATCTGGGATCTCAAACCTCCAAATTTGTTTTAGTGGCCAGACCCTCTTTCTATTGTCTCTCCTCACACCTGCACAGATGTTCAACCTCACCCATCCAAAAATGAGGTTGCAGGCATTTCTGAAGCCTTTCCTGCCAAGATCTACAGTTCTGAGACAGAGCAAGGTTAGTATTGGTACCTGAACGCAACAATAACCACCACTAATAATCCTTTGGTTTGGGGGGACATTCTCAGTACAGAATCATAATCAGAGCAGAAGAGCAATGAACTGCAGCGTACATGTGCCAAGTAGTGCTGTCCATCCCCTGGTTATCAAAAAGCCCAACAGAATGAGAAAGTAACCAATAACTGACATAGTCTGACCTCAGGTGGACCAGCGTATGCCATAGATAGATCAAGGTGGTGCTCTTAGGAAAATTTAAAGGCTGTAGACTCTTGAATTTGCCTTTGTGAACAGAGGGAACAGCCGTAGCTCCTGCTGGTCTCTGCAGAGGTAGCTTATCATCACATACATAAAAGCAATAGGCAATTCTGGCATTTTTTCCCAAGTATTTGTGGGAATGTTTGGCTTCCATTTACCATAAAACTAACAAAATAATTCTAGGAATTTTTGACTCACAGTAGGCTACATCTATTGCCACAAAAATTTCAACCCTCCCTAACAAACTC
Source organism: Pygoscelis adeliae (assembly GCF_000699105.1). Lineage (NCBI taxonomy): Eukaryota > Metazoa > Chordata > Aves > Sphenisciformes > Spheniscidae > Pygoscelis > Pygoscelis adeliae. Next base: position 13,549,407 of record NW_008825114.1, read on the forward strand.
AGGCTTGCATTTCTTTCAGTTGGGCTTACATAGGTAAGAAGAGTGAATCACTGGGTTCAGTTCATTTGCTGACAGGGAAACATCAAAAAGGGATAGCGATTTACCTAAATGTCAGATGGTAATCAAGACTGTAATTGCATTGTCAGTTTTAGAATGAATGGATCACATACTTCACTGGATTGCACATCTGTACTGAAATCCTTCAAATGGTCAAATGGAACAGACAGCCTCTGCTTCAAAACCTGTTTGTGAGTCCCTCCTTCCTGGCATCAGTTACAGTTTGCTCCGGAATCCCCTGTCCCAGGGTGATATTAAAGTAGCTGCTAAATGAGGGACAGAGCCTTTCCACCCACTCATCACGTTATCCATCACAGATAATTACAATGTTGTCTGTAAATGAATAAGGTTTTTCTCTTTTTCATTGCTCTTCCAAATGCTTACAGCTGCAATGTCACAACCAGCATCTGTGGCTTTCCTATAGATACTGTTAAACTAGAACAGCAATCCTGCATCAGTCAGTCAGGACAAGAAACATTCTAAAAGGGAATATTAAACACATGCAGCAGGAAGTTAACGAGGATATACATGTCTTACGTGTTTGAAAGTATGTATGCATAGTTTATGGAGCTGTGTGAAATAGAGAAAATCAGATTCCGTAGACCTACAAAAGCTGTGGTAACCTTGGTAAACCTTTTCAAAATACAAATACTTTCAGCAAGTCCTGAAAAATATTTTCTTAGTAAGTCTAGAGCAAGCTGAAGCAATTCTCATTTTGCAGTATATTGCAAACAACCAATGCTGTTTTCCTTGCTGTATGCAGTTGTTTTATGAATTATGACTCAGACAGTACAATGTCTGCTAACTGGTAGTAAAATAAATTCTGCTCTCATGAGAAAGCTTAATGTAACACGGTAGGGTTACAGGATATTGCTCAGGCCCAGGGCATATTCCATTATGCAATATAATCATCCCCAAACCTCTGAAATTTCTTCACATGCATTATTATCAAGCATTTGCAATTGCATTTATTTCTCAGATAACAGATTTGGCAGTTTACTAGATTAACCACAGTCTTTCTGCAGTGTCCTTTCTAGTCAGTCAGAGACACTGAAATTCTTATCACCTGCTGTTGTCTCAGGTGATGGTACTGCTCACACATTAGCTGTGCACAGGTTTCACTGTGCTGTTCTCCCCATTACAATACTAAGTCCAAAAATGAGTAAACAAGACTGTTTCAAGAAGTGAACCAAGTAGTTACTAGGTGTAAACTGAAATATAAATAAAATAATTAAATGCTAGTATAAACATAAGAAAAGATACACTCAATGGGTGTTGAGAATGCATGGCTCTGAGCTGATAACATAAAAATCTATGAAGCTGGTGAGATTAATGGGAAGTGAGAGAATGCAGCACTTCAGCAGAAAACCTGAATCTGTATCATAAAGTCACGCTTTACAGTACAGGATCAGACTGATACCATTCTGACTGCCCACTTGTGGTCTCCTGCAAGGACAGCTGACTTTACAATGCTTCATATTTGTGAGGAGAAGAACTCAGAGCTGGTTCATAGTCTGCTGTAAATGGTGAGGATTATTCAGCTGCGTATCCCAAAATAGACTAGGAGATTTAGTGCTCCTCCTGCTACTCTGACATACCTGATCTTTGGCCCTGAGCATTTCCTGCGACATCAGGACACTCTTTTTCCACCAGGCATGAACAATTTTTTAACGCACAGGGCTGGCTGCAGACCTTGACTTCCCCTGGGGACACTGGCTATTGCCAGATGAGGAGTGATCATGGACTGAGGCTGCCCTCTAGGCACCCAGCACACCCCTGCACAACCAGAGAGAGATCAACCAGGCAGGTCTCCAGACAGACCCCCCCTTAAAGGAAATCCTTTCAAAGGAGTGATGAACAGCGATGAAACATTTCACTCTGAATATGTCTTCCCTACAAGGATCATCAGCTAATGTGTAACTCCTGAGGTTTAACAGTGGGATCCTTGGATCTTAGTGCACTCCATGCAAGTGAAAAAAGCTTTGCACTTTGCTGTCATTTCTGCAGGGTTCACTCGCAGCAGAGAGGAGCTGCGCTGGGGAAAGTCCTGCAGAGAGCACACCGTGGGGAGGTGGTGGTGGTGGTGAAGGGTGCTGGGGAACCGACAGCCCCCATCTGCTGAAGAGGGGTCTTTCCCAAGTCGGGGCCCAAGTTGCTGCGCCCGTCCAGGAGGAGGGACGGGGATTTTGTCACTGCCTGCAGCAGCACTAACCTGTGCCTGGAGCCACCTTCCTCCTCCTCTACATGTCAACCTCCAGCCTCTCCAACAGCAATGCCACTGCATTACTAGCAATGACAGACTAAGACTCGGTCTGTAGTTTTCATAGTTTTATTTTCTTCTGAAATAATTAAATTGCAGCTGAGAACCTCCAAGCCCCCTTGGGGACTGACGCATGCCTCAGTTGCTGGCCTGGCGTTGCTTTTGCCAGCTCCCAGGATGCCCTGCTAGTGCCACTGATCAAGTGGCTTCTTGCATGGCAGTGAAGAGGCCTGGGGGCTGCTGGCCCTCCTCTTTGTGGGGCGCTGGGACCCCCATGCAAGCGGTCCCTGCCCCAGCTGGGAGAGGAAGGACCTGCAGCCCTCTCCTCCAGCTCCTTGTGGGGCTCCTCACAGGGGTTGCTCCAAAGGGCAGTGACTGATGTGCTGGGGAGCTCATCCATGGTGGAACCAGGATGAGCTGGCCAGAGGGGGCCAGGCTGGAGATGGGAACACTCCCTGGGGAGGCAGCAGGGCTGAGGGTGGCTGCAGGGTGGCCCTACTGCCCCCCAGCAGCACAGGAGTCCTCTAGGTCCAACCGTTGGTGGGCCTTCTCGCTGCACCAAAGCACAACAAAGCCAATGATAGCAGATTAACAAGTCTGTGTAGTCCTGCAGGGAGTGCTCCAGCAGCTGGACCAGGGCCTCCTCATTCAGCCCAAAGATGCACAGGCTGGACATGATGAGGTCGTCCACCACAGCCCTCTCCCAGTGCTCAGCCCCAAAAAGCAGCTCCAGCTCCCGGTGGAGCCAGGGCAGCACAGGCTTGAGGATCTCTGGGTGCTCCTGGAACAGGGACACCCAGACGTAGGGCTGGAGGCCGCCCAGAGCAGCCCTGGGCACTGGCCACACAGCCCATGGTCAGGAGGCTGTGGGGTGATGGGGAATGTGGGCGTCTGGGCATCCGTAAGCTCTCCCTGCCTGCTGGACGACAACTGATGGCTCTGCGGTGGGTGTGATGACAACCTGTGAGAACTCGTCATCCGCTCACACCAAGTGCACAATGGAGCTGATGCAGCTCTTGCAAAGTCAGCTTTGCTCTCCTCCCAGTGCAGGATGCAGCTGAAACAGAACTGGTGGAGGCATGTCATTACATAGGCGACGTTGTCACAGGTCTCAACACAAATAGGGCAGCAGCTGTGGAACTCCGCGACCATGCTCATGGTGCACTGAGGCAGGCTGGGGAGAGCTGGGGATGAGGAGCTGCTCCCCCTTGCCAGTGCTGCAGCAGCAGGTGCCGCACTGCAAAAGGAAAAGAGGCCGTGGTCATTTGCTGGCCCAGGGAGGGTGGAAGGAAACACTCCGGGCTCCTCCATGGCTCGGGCATTTCATGTTCCCCCCCAGGAAAGGGCCAGGCTCCGGCTGTGTTGCAGGCAGCTCCCCAAGCCCAAGTGCCCACCCCACAGCCACCCTGGGGTGAGGTGTCCCTGCACAGCTCACCTCTGCTGCTGTGAGCGTGCCTACTGGGCACCCCAGATGCCTGAACCAGGCAGGGCTGGGACAAATCCTATGACAGCTCTGAGGATGGGCACTGAGACCTGCTGTCAGCAGCTCCCAGAGCACAACCCCAGCACCAAGCCAAAGCCTTGCTCTGCCCTCCAGGCCTCGCAGACATGCTCAGCTGGAGTGAAGGCACGAGACAGCTGAGCGAGATGCTGCTGCCACACAGATATAAGTGTGGTCACAGTCCATCGCTTGGGGATGTCATAGACCACTTCTCGAGGCTATCACAGGGGCCATCCTCATCCCCGGCACTCATCCCGGCAGCACTCCCCTCCCAGCACACGTCTCTGGCTACCGCAGTGCCACTGTCCACTCCATCCCCCACACCTTTTGCCTTGTGCTCGCCGTCGACATTTCACGCCACTCACCAAGGCCTTGGCCATGACTTCCCAGGGCCCCGTCAGGTCACTCTGGCCATGGTACACATCTCCAGGCAAATAAGGCAAGAGGGTTCATTTGATAACACCTCGTGCCTCCCTGGGAGGCTGCAGGACAAAGTCCTATGGGCTCTTCTCACAGTCCAACACTGCTGGCAAGCCCTCTGGGCTCCCCTGGTCCCTGCCATGGAGGTCAAAAGCAACACTTGGTTTGCTCTTGGGGATTTTCTCCTGCTTGCAGAGCAATCAAATGGTATGGCTTTCGCCCACCCCAAGTTCTGGGTCTCCACTTGCTGAAGGGGGTTGCACCCCACACCCCCCATGGAGACACCACAGGCAACAGTCACTTTTCCATCTGGGTTTTGGTGCTTGGTTCCTGCAGGTTGCTTGACCTGGGGTGGACATAACACTCGCACCCTAGCTGAGATGTGGGGCTGAATGGGGACCAGCGTCCCCCGGTCAGTGTCTGCAGTGTGATGGGGTGACACAACGTCAAACAGCCCCCAGGGTCCCTGCCTGCCATGAGCAATCAGAGCAGGATTTGGGAAGAGGATGTAGCCCGGGCTTTTCCCTTGTGAAGTCTCAGTTTGTTCTGGGAATTCACGGACAGGAACTATTGCCAGTGCCTTTATGGGACAAGGAAGAAGATGCCCGACATGTTGGTCCCTGTAAGAAACTCTCATAAAGATGCTTTACTTGTTACAAGCAACATAGAAGTAAACAAAATCCAGTAATGATGCCCTTTTTAAGGATTATCTCATGAGTTAACTGAAGAAACAATTTCTGGTGTATACTATCCATTAAAGAGAGTTAAATTCCCTTTCAATATACTATAATATATTTGAAATGATTCATGTGTTCTCTGGAAATTTTTCTTGTAGTAAGGAACTGCAAAAATAAATATCTTGTGTTCTGTAACTCAAGGGTGCTGAATACAGAATAAAACCACTTGTCTATTTGTCATGGTTTAACCCCAGCCCGCAGCTAAGCACCACACAGCCGCTCGCTCACTCCCCCCGGTGGGATGGGGGAGAGAATTGGAACAGTAAAAATGAGACTAATCATGGGTTGAGATAAAGACAGTTGAACAGGTAAAGCAAAAGCCGCGCACACAAGCAAAGCAAAACAAGGAATTCATTCACTCCTTCCCATCACAAGCAGGTGTGTTCAGCCATCTCCAGGAAAGCAGGGCTCCATACGTGTAACAGTTACTTGGGAAGACAAACGCCATCACTACGAACGTCCTCCCCTTCCTTCTTCTTCCCCCAGCTTTATATACTGAGCATGACATCATATGGTATGGAATATCCCTGTGGTCAGCTGGGGTCAGCTGTCCCAGCTGTGTCCCCTCCCAACTTCTTGTGCACCCCCAGCCTACTCGCTGGTGGGGTGGTGTGAGAGGCAGAAAAGGCCTTGACTCTGTGTCAGCACTGCTCAGCAGTAATGAAAACATCCCTGTGTTATCAACACTGTTCCCAGCACAAATCCAAAACAAGCCCCATACGAGCTACTATGAAGAAAATTAACTCTATCCCAGCCAAAACCAGCACGCTAGTACACCTATACCCAAAAGGGCTTTTGTTCAAAAATCCACTAGAAAGATGTGTATATATCAGCATATATACTTATATATATCAAAAATTAGGTGTTGTGTGTTACCAGCCAGATGGGTATTTAAGAACTGGGCTGCATTAGTAAGACTGTCAACAAGTTGAGGGAAGCAATTGTTGCCCCCTGCTCTACACCGGGGAGGCTGTATCTGGAGTCCTGTGATCAGCTTTGGCTCTTTCAGGGCGAGAGTTTGGCAAACTGGAGAAAGTGCAATGGAGGCCAATCACAACATAAGAGGGATAGAACATATGGCATATCATCCATTAATGGTGCTTAGGTAGAAAAGTTATCAAACATTCTAGCTTATGCAAACAGATAACATGAAATATCTACAGAGGGAAAAGTTCTAGAGGACTAAAGCACTCTAAATCTGCTTATTACCTCAAGGATATTATCAAAGCTCTGGGCAGTATGCTGTAGGGCAAGCTGAAACACTTCTTGTAGTGAAATGAGCCTCCACATATTTGGAAGCTATTACAAACAGGGTAGGTAGCATAAAAATTCTGTTTCCCCTATCCAAAAATGTATTAGACAACACTGTGTTAAAAGTAATTTGATTTTTGTGCCTCTGGCATAATTTCTGTAGTTTCAATCTGACTATTTGCTTGTTCTGTTTTGCTTTCAAAACCAATTCTGCAGCCAGAAAACATGTACATGTTTGGTGGACTGCTTAGATCTAACAGAGGAAAGGTGGTAAAAGTCACAAAAGTGATTCAGGTTGAATTCTGCCATCATTTGGTAGTTGGCTGGGATTAACTTGATCTTTCCCACAAAACCAAGAGGGAAACTGGTTAAAAACAAAACAAAACAAAACAAAACAAAACAAAACAAAAAAAAAACGCAAACCAGAGGGAAATAAAAGGGGAGACACACCACACACACACCCCTCAGAAACAAGTGATTGATTTGTGTCACACTGCTGAAGCAGATTGCATGAAAGCAGCTCTGAATTCTTCCTGAGCCTGAGGAGCGCAAGGAGACCCCATGAGACCCCCCTGAAGGCAGCTGCTTTCATGCATCGTGTGGTCTCCAGAGAGAGCCCGTGTCTTGCAGCTGGGTTCTCCTGCCAGGGCAGACCTCTGGCCCTCTGCGCAGCCCCAGAGCGGTGGGACCTGCCCTGCTCTCACTGCTTTCTGCCTGCCCGCAGAGCCTCACCCTGCTTTGCTTCTCCGCAGGTTCCATCTGTGTGCCTGAGGCATGCGGGATCACCTGTGGCCCTGGCATTGGGACCTCACCATCTCCAAAGTCCCTATCCCATCTGCCCAGGACGTGTTTTCCCAACACTTTTCTCTCTCCACATGCCCACCTTGCTGTGCATAGGACCTGGCTGTGGGCAGGCAGCATTTGCCCTCCGTGCTGTACCCTGCACATCATGGCCCCGTGGCCACCATGTCTTCTTCCGAGAGGGATGCCATCTGTCTGGAGAGCCAGGCCAGCAGGAGCACAGCACTGGGCTCAGCACGGCCCCCCCAGGCCACTGGACAGCTTCTGTTGAGGCATCCTTGGGGTGAGAGGACAAAGAACACGGCTTTGCACTGTGAAAATCAGCTCAGAGCATGACTGACATCCCTCAGCCAGGGGAATCTGCTTTCTTCCTCTTTTTTTTTTTCTTCTTTTTTGTATAAAGAGAGTACTAAATCAAGTATCTTAAAGGAGGGAACTTGGTCAAGGGAACATCTACCCTGTGAAAACCAGGCTGAGCTCTTTACAAATTCCATTATTTCAATTCTCACCTTCTGTACTGGGTAGTTTATATTATAATCCATTATGTCTCAGAAGACCTCATAAGTAAAGCAAGAGCTAGTTCTTAAAACAGAATTTAAAAAGTTCTGGCCAGGACCTAAATTCAGGGCAAACAGCTTATTCTGCTTCCACTCAGAACACCATTAACAGGATGTTGTATCCTCTGCAAAACTGGGAAAAGTTGAGGACAGAAATTGTAGTGTTTTTTGGTCATAAAGGTACAAATTACCCCAGTCTTGGTTTTTAGACATGCTGAATCGCCAGAAAGCTGTGTGTCACATTCATATATCTTCTGTATTTCTCTGGTATGTTTAGCAATTTCTGTAGGAAAAAAATAGATGGAATATAAGAATTTCATTTTGCATGTTCACATTGCAAACATCCCACGTTTAATTCTTTCTGTGGACCATTTCTAGGCTAATAAGGTTCTGGATGACCTTTTTTATTTTACTAGTTGTGTCATTCAAGAGAGCTACTTGATCTTTCATAACCTCAATTATGATGCCAAACAACAAAAACAAACGTTGAGTTTGCAATCCTCCTTCTGCTTTCTGGAACTTTGTATCTTCCAAGGTCTGTGGAAAGAATGATTGATTATCCCTTTTTGCTTTGACATAAACAGCAAACAAGAGTACGAATAACAGCCCATATAAAAACCTCTAAAATAAAAGCAATTTATGTTCAGAGCAAGTACGGGATTTAACATTGGAGGTAAGCTTGCTTTTGGCAAGTTACTATTTTTTATTCTGCTTTAAACATAATTATTTTGCATACTCTCCTTTGAAAATAGGCACAAGATAAAAATAGAGCTTTGAATTATTGCATGAGGATATTTTAGGGAACTTTGAGCTTTTTTATTACGTAAATAAACTAGTAATATTTTACAGTTACCCTGTCAAAACATCTATGTGCTCTACATATGTTAATACAAAGATGAAAAAGTTCTTGACAGATTTTTTGTTCTTTTTTCAACACATATAACTTTGTGGAATCATTTGAAGACAGTGAGATTAAAACAGCATTTACTGGTTGCTGGAGTGCAGTGAAAGACCTAATGCTATGCTCCACATAAAATTGCCTTAAGGCAATTTTGAAAATTGCCTACAGGCATATTTTGAAATGGAAAATTAGGCTCAGTGAATTTTAGTAATAAAGCTGCATTCAAGAACTCCAAAGTTGCCTGTACAAACTCCATTCGGCCCCCATATGCTGACAAATTATGACGCAATCTTTAGGTATAAACTTTGTTTTTTCCCTGCATCTGTGCCTCGTTCACTGCATGAAAGAGACTCTTAATGAGCAACTATTCGATATGCTGTTTCATCCTTATTGTTCAGTGCGGGACCTCCTGCCTTATTAACTTCACACTATTTGAAGTGTTCTGAAACCAAAATCCTCAAATTCCTCGCAGGACTCTTAGAAACAGATTTTATAAAATACAGTGATGCTCATTACTGTATTTCTATTTAGTGAACTCGAAATGTTAAGTAAGAGAGTGGGGGTTTTCCTCCATTTTTTTAGCTAGGACCTGGAGTGTTGAGAATTTAAGGTGCAAAATACCTACAAATGCTCAGTGCCCTGTGAGAAATGTGAGGATTTACACTCCACTTCACATATTCAGAACCAGCTCCCACCAGTTTCAGCAAGTGTTCTGGTGGTCTCAGGTCAGGCGTTCAGAAACTGACACTCACCAGCCACTGAGAAGCCAGGGGCAGGTACCCGGCTAACTCCAGGAGGCAGAGGCAGCAGTGGACACTAAAGCTAGATCTTCAGGCTGGCATTAACTGCTGAGGCTTTTTTGGTGATTGATCTGTGCTTTATTTGCCACACAACTCCCGTGGTCAACAGAGAGGAGCCCTTCCTACCTACGCTGGGCTCGCTTATGACGTGCTAACTCTCTTCCACATCGCTACTCCATAGTTTTCATAGACATTAAATATTAAAATACATTTAAGTCAGATTTTTAAATTTCTTCTACAATCTGCTTAAATTTAGATTGTAATAAGTTTACATTCAATCTTAAACAGGCATATTTTGAAATGGAAAATTAGGCTCAGTGAATTTTTTAAGTTTCATTTAAATTAAAAATCTGCCTGTAAGTTTCTACTCTTTGCAAGAATAGAGAGCATATTCTCCAAAATGAACACAGAGTAAATTGCAAGATTAGCTGAGCTCACTAGTTCTCCTGCACAGAAGTTCAAGGTCAGACATCTGAAAAATAAAAAAATGTTCTGGAATAGTGACTATAGTTTTGGAGAACAGTAACATAGGCAAAGAGGTTAGAGTCAAGGCAGATAAACTACGTGCACTCTCAGCGCAGAGACCGTGATATACTTGGATGTATGGCCAGGAAAAGGCTTAGTAGAAGCAGAAAAACTGGTATACCGCTGCCCACAGCATCAGGGAATCTGTGGGTACAGTGCAGGGCTACTGTACGGTCTCTGATGACCACTGCTGAAACGGGAGCTGGTGACCCAGGGACAACTCAGAAAAAGCTGTGAGAATGAATCCAAGTTTAGGAAGATGCTTTACAAGAAAACAGGCTGAAGAAGTGCAGTCCACTCGCTTCAACAAAGAAAAGATTGAAGGATGACTTCCTCATAGTGATTTCTGAACTGTAAGCAGGCAAAGACAAAGTGAGATCAGGTACTAGACGTCAACAGCTGGATACACTAAAATTAGAAAATGGGATTTTTCCTTGTCAACCATCAGAAGTAATTAGCAATTTAAGAAGTGTCCTCAGGATTCAGCAGCTCTTAGAATCTACTTCAGAGCTGAACTACAAATACTGCTGTCAGCCACCACTGGCCAGCCTGAGACAGGAGCTGCTTGATGACTCTTTAAGCAGCATTAATGAAAGTAAGGTGTAATGGTGCCTCTTGTCCTGAAAACCTATAAAGTCTCTGCTAATTTGCAAGCAAATCATATGAATTATATTTAAAAGTAGTTTCAAAATCAGCTCTTTTGAAAATTTACTGCATGGTTTCATGCCACCGTCCCAAAAGTTACAAAAAATGGAATAATGCAGATCTTTCAGGTTTCTCAAAATCTGGAAACTCACAGAATATTCAGGCATTTGAACAGAAAGGAGGGAAGAGCAGGACAGATTTGTGGTGTTAGGTGTGATTTCTTTCCATGAGAGAGCATTACTGCCAGCTTGGAGGTCTGTCCTGCTCTTCCATTGTTTTACCTGCTTAGATTCCTACCTTTTAACTCTGAATTCACCATGATAGTTTAATGGCATCATAAGCACACCTATTAAGTCTTAACAGGCATGCTGGATTTTCACTGGCTTGTGATTGTAGCCATTTCCACCTAGAAATACAAGATGTGGACTGTGGCCATCTATGGTCTCAGACACAGCAAACAGGGAATATTCAATAGGACAGAAAAACTGTAGCACAAGGCTTTCACAGGGATAAAACTGACACAGCGTTTCATTGAAGTGAAGATACTAAACAATATTGAAAATAATGACATCTGCACACACTGGATAAGTATGGTCTGTTAATGAAGGGGAAAAAAAACCCTCTTTTGCTGCAGGGTTTTAAACAATCTCTGGCTGCTAGGGGTAATTTTGTTCTGGCTAGATTAGCCAATAAATGGGTCCTCATGTCTTTCCTAGAGCTGTCAACACTGGCTGATGGCAGAGATGAGGTTACAAACCCTTTCCCTGGTTCAGTTCATAGGTCCTATGTCTTTTCCAGTCTGTGAGGAAAGAAAATTGTTAAACTTGAAATTGTGCCAGTATATAGAAACATACTGGATATTTTGTCTATTATATAGGTACCTCTAGTATCACCTCGTTCATAGGTTAATCACTGACTATTCAATAAATAAAAGACAACAGCATAAATTAAAACAAACCAGAGGAAGAAGGTACAGGAAAACATCATTTTAATGATTCTTGGTAGCACTTCATGGTCAATACCTATTGAAGGACATCTTCCTCACCACTTCATTAGGTCAAGGCCTGCCTCATCGTTAGAGGCACCCATTCAAAGAGAGCAGTCACCAGGGAAACACAGTATAAATATGACCTTCAGTTGCCACTCACAGGGCTGCCTGGAAAGGCTCCTGCCCACAAACAAGGAGCAACATTTGCTTTTCTCCTCCAACACTTCCATGGCTACCGTGTGCAATCTTCTGCTGTTTATTTGGTTGTAAGATATTAACTGGCAGCCAGATGTGTATGGTGAAAATAGTGGAATTTAAGATGCATAAACAGGAATTCTGTGTAAAAATAAGGTACAGCTTCTCCTCAGAACAGTCTTGCAGCTTTGAAACATGCTACACTGCTGAATGCCACATGGACTGCTTTTTCACTTCTTTACAAGCTTTCTCAAGGGATTATTCGAATAGCTAGCACCATGTGGGGATGTGAATCTTTTACGTATGTAATGCTATCAGGCAATGCATTCTAAATGTACTACCAGTCTTCATAAGCTTTTATTATAGCAATCAATATTTTATATCCTTACATGATGTAATATAACTGCCCTTCCCAATTTACAAACCATGGGCTGGAAAATGGTGTGTTTCTTCCATGGTATTGACCTACATTATAAATGAAGCTTTAAAGGACATCACTAAAAAGAAGAAGAAAGAATGGGCTTGGGTTTGTGCTATACGTGGCTGTAGCCTTGAAGTGGCAGGTGGTCTTTTGTAGGAAACAGTACCGCTTCTTCTCTCAGTATACCAGAAAAAATTTCTGTCCTATCAAGACAATACTGAAATTTAATTAGCTTAAAAATGACTTAATGTGAGAACCTGAATTTTGGGCATTCAGAGTTTTAGTGATTGCAGAAATAATAGTGAATTTGTTGTACCTAAACTGCGTCATGTCCCCTTCTCCCTTTTTTTTTGAGGCACTGAAAATAAGTACATTTAAGCTATTTGAAACCTCTGCCATCTCCTTAATTTGCAATACCATAACCTCTTCTCTTCTTCTTTTGGCATAGTTTAAATCCTTAGCACTTAGAAGTATACAGAGCCTTTCAGTTGGGAATGAGAAAATGCCTTTCTGAATTTCCTGAGAGTTACTCAGCCTCCAGCAGACACATTTGGCTTAAATGTCTCTTCCTGCAAACCCCAGAGCTCAATCAACACATAAGGCTTCCCACATGGAAGGCTGGGGTCTCAGACACATTCTTTCCACCCTCAAATTTGACAAATACTTCTAAAGTTTTGTTGAAGTACTCCATTTATACTATTCCATTCACATGAGCACCTGCTAAGGGTGGACGTAAATCCTTGTGATGTAAATCACTAAATTTAACAGGGATAACTTTGTAGATGGATCCTGGTTTTAAGGCGATGATTTTAAGTTATAAAGGAATGCTTATGTCCCATTTTTGTAGAACAAAATTGTTTTCTCAGATTGAGATATTAATGACACAGCTGTCAATAATTAAAGATCTGTATAAATATAGGAGGGAGAATGTTAGAAATAGAACACGCAAGCCATAACCTAGAAATATGCAATTACTTGGGATCCCTGGCCCTCCTGCTCACAGAACCATATGCCCAAGGATCCTGCTTCCATGAACTGGCAGCTCTCTTCCTGAAGGGCCAAAATTTTGTATGATTCACCCAAGTGGGTTGATCAGTGATTGTAAGACATGTTAGGACCTTTCTTTTGGGTCCATCTGTTCACACATCTTATTCTGGGTGCAAAGAGACGCTGCAAGCAGGATATACACAACATAAAAGCATAAAGCAATTATTCACTGGCTTGCATGGCAGCTGGGATTTAGTGAGCTGCTAGGCAAAGCACCAGTGTGCTGACCACCCCAACAAGGCTCTGGGGGCCAGGTAGGCATTGGTCCCAAGGGCAGGGTGGGCTCCCGTGGAATGCTCAGCCCCACAGAGAGGTGCCTGCCACCAACGCACTGGCACCGGCAGCTCAGCCTGGTGACTCCCACCTAGCTGCCCTCTGGTTTTCCCCTAAGCTTTCTTGGTTGGTGTTTTCTTTCTTGAGTCCTTGACCCATCAATGATCCCATCTCAACAACCCTGCTCCTGCCATCAGCATTACCTTTCATATTGCTGTGGGGATGGTCTTACAGCTGTGCCAATAGCCTGATCACAGGTCAGGCAGTGGTGCTCCATCAGAGCCCCCAGCATGCGGGCCAGTCTTTGCCATGGCGTGCAGGGAAGCTCACAGGAGGGATTGCAGAGAGGGAGTTTCACAGGCGGCCGAGGAGTTCCTCAGGTCCCATTTGCCTCTGCTGTCCACAGACCAGAAATAAAGGAGGTATTTCCTGTGTCCACCTTCTTCCATTTTCTTTCACTGCCAATAGGTGCTTTGCCCATAGCCACCTTGCCCTGGTGGACAAGTCACGGATGAGGGTGGTCAGTCTAAAGCACTAGCCTATGTGACCCTTAGGATTGGCAAGTTGTAATTTATCCTCCTCTCCCTCTCCCCATACCGCAGAGCACAGCTCAAAGGCAGAGGAAAATCTGCCCACAAATCTCTAAGGTCTGTGAGGCAGATGCAGCCAGGTGAACTATATTAAGGTGAAGACTTCTTCCTCTGCTGTGAATGACAGCATTTTCTCCTCAACACAGGGAGCTGTGTGAGAGGGAACGTCAAGTGACTCGGCTTCCTTATAGAATTAGCTGACCAGGAGCCACCCCTGCATGAGTACATCAGATTTGATCTACTTCTCTATTAAAATTTGGGTCCAGGTGCTTAGCGTAAAGGGATTTCTATAGTTAATATCTTCCTGAATTCACTCATTCCAGTAACACAGATCTGAAAAATTATTCTTTTGAAATATAGTCTACTTCTGTTCTAGACATTCAGTCTTTAGACAAAAGGAACAAGTACCCGACGTACTGAGTACTGACATACTGTATTTAAACAGATTATTTGGGGCTCCTTCTTTTCCTTCTGGAACACACCCAAGGTGTACATTTGGTAACAACAGAGTTTTCAAGCAATCCTGACTGATGTGATTCATAACAGAAAGCTTTTGTCAACAATGAGGTCAAACCCAAAAGAAAGAGGGAAATGTCACTGGCTAATCACTTAAGCTAAAGGACTGGCTTGATCAGACTGGATGTTTTAGAAGAACAAAATAACCTAGAGCAGATGTGGATTAAATTGAACTCATGTACAAGTGTACACAAGCACAAGATCTGTGTAAATTGAACCTGTCCCTTTTGTGATTATACATGAGCTGTAACAGCAGGATGACTGTTGCAGAGCATCTGCAAATTCTGCAACAGTCTTCACAGGACAAAAAAACCCAGACATACGTTATTTTGGAATACTGTCTGACCCAGTTTAGGACTTTTCATTTGGCAGTGTATTGTACTAAATTAAATTAAGTGGGATGCTGGATCAAAGCCAAGTATTGAGGCAGACCGTTGGCTGAGGGTTTGTGCGAGACTCCTCATTCCAGTTTGTCTTCACAAAATGTACAACTGAGCCATTTTAATCTGTGGGGTCAGCTGGACCGCTTATATCGTTCATAAGATCTATGTAAATATGGTACAATTAAGCAAATATTATACAAAATATTAAAGCTCATCTGTCTTCCTTACTCTGTGCTTCATGTCTTGTTTATGCTGAAATATTTTCATGTTCATTTTCTTTTGGGAACGATGTGAGCATGAATGCAATGCTGCTATCTGAGAGTGGTTTATGTTGCCTTAATAACTAGCCAGAGAAGACAACAGTTCTGCTTTAACCCTGAAAGGCTAAGTGAGGCTTGCTAAGAAGAGCGGGCTGCAACCAATCAAGTGATGAAAGACCACCCCAGTGCAAAGAAATTTAGCTCCGAAAGCCAGTAGCCTCCCAGAGCTGTTTCAGGTGCTAGGGTTAAACCTAAGAAGACTGCAAGCTGTAAATAAAACATGGGATGGGTGACCTGGGTTCTGGCTTCAGCCTGTGCTGCCTTTCCCAGCTGCCTGGAAGGCAAATAACCTTTGTATCATTTTCAAGTTTGAGGGGAAGCAAGACTGTTGTTCTGTAAAAGCTCATCCCCTGCCTCAGCCATTCCTGGGCCATGGACCTACCTGTTCGGGGGCAAACTTCATTATGACCTTGACAGCTTTTCTAATAAGCTTAGAACTTACCTTAAACTGAGACACCTTATGCAGATTAAGCTGTATGAAGACTTCTACAATAGTATCACATCATTTTTAGACTCCAGTTGCCTTTTCCGGGGGAAAAACACAAAAGAATTGAGTAATAGAGTGAGTTACTCTCTAAATACATGACAAGCAAATCTAGATCTTTTTCTTTTGAAGTGAGCAGGACAAAAGATAGGTAAGGGTAGTCTGGGGTTTGGAAAAAAGTTCTTAGTCTGTATTAAATTGTGGAGATCCTTTTGCACATTTATTATCTTACCTTCGTAAGTCTGGAGGGCCAGTGCAAAGAGTAGTCCTATTTCAGGTCATTGTAAGTCAATCTTCCCACTCCATGTTAACAGCAGTGTTTCGTGTATGGAAATACTATTGTGGAATTTTGTTACTTGGGTTCTTTTATTATCTAGCATTCAGCCCAGTGAAAATTTACAGTAGTGCTATGTGGTGCTGCTAGTTTAAGTATGTATTTGTCCAATCTACCATGAAAAATGATGCATGCTAAATAACCCATTCCAAGAAAGAAGGGCACACACTAAGCACAAACATCTCACGGTAAGAATGCTGCATAGGCAGCAAAAAGCAGAAGCTGGTTGGCATTTGGTGACCACATAATTTGGATCAACAAATCCTATGGTGTGCTGTTTCCTTTGTTGCACAAACCCGTAATTTTCAGCGATGATTGTTTTTGAACTGCTTCAAAAGCTGCACTAACAATATTATGCTTTAAAAAAAAAAAAAAAGAAAAAGATAATTGCACCTACCTTTTCGGTATAACAGAAGAATTAAGGGTGTGTGTTTCATAGTTATGAAGTATTTTACAGGGACTAAAGAAATTCTCTATATGATACTGCTAAAAATAGCCAAGCCATCCACAATTTAAGCTAATGTATTCTTTACTAGGTGTGAAAGCTGTTTAGCATTTCAGATTTTGAAGCCCTTCTTTCAAAGCAATCTACAGTTAGTTTATTTAAGCAAACAAGACGCAAGGCCACATCTCTAACACTTGACATCCTGATGACCTTAGAAACATTAAGATCAAAGAAAGATATCCTTAGACTAATTTAAGAGTCACTATGACTATTCTACACCCTACAACAGTTTGGACAACAGGGCTTGTAAAGGCAGTTGTTCAACTTAAACTAACACGACAGATGTAGTTAAGTAAACTGCATATGTATTTGCAAAAGTGACATTGATGATTCCTAGTAACCACTTGCTCTTTTCATACAGCTCCATACAACTAGAAGATCTGCTTTTATCTTAAGCTTTCCCTCAAAAATTTGTCTCAAATGTTAAAATTGCTACTGCAAAAATATAAATAATAAAAATAAGTTAGTCCTCAACTGTAGTCTGAGTTGAATTGTAAAGGGATGACTTATTGAGGAATAAACTTGTGTCTTTCCTAGATCAGATGAAAAGTCCGTTAGCTGTGTAGAAGGGAAAGACTCTCGCTAAAAGACTCTCCTCTTCTGTGTGCTCTGCGATGGCCTTTGTTGCGGTTCATCCAAAGTCTTCATAAATTTTACATACATTGATAAATATTAAGCTTTTTAAGAGAATTATAATTCAATCTATTAATATGCAAATGGTAGTCTCAGGCTGCAGCACACTGACTTTAACTTGACAGAGAACAAGAATATCCTCCTTTTTGAAATGCTAAGCACACCCCAAGTCTTATAGGTACATTGCTGCAAATGCTACGATGAGAAATCCTTTAAACATTTCTAACCAATAATGGGGAAGCAAAGTGATTGTAATTAATTCTTTATTATACGTTTTTATTAATAAGTATTGTTATTTGGGGCATGCATAATAACACTGCAACAATTATATCTATCACAGCATTACAACAGAAACTATCTGAAACCTTGAATTTTTGCATTTTGTGAAGTGTTTACTGCTACTGCAGTCTTATTTGAGATTCAAACCAGTTGTCCCTGCTAAGTCAGGCTGATACAGCAATCCACCTCCAAAAATGAGCAGCCAAGATTTTGGCGCAAACTGCAGTCATAGCTCTAAGTTACATTACACCGCGGGATGTCACCAGTGAAGACACAATACCAAAATCTGTGCTGCAACTTGAATTATACCTGGAAAGGGAATAAAGAAATTCATCATCCAGCAATTATTTAGAAGCAAGACAGTAAATAACACAGATGTAATTATTGTTTATAACCTTATTTGTTGTTATTACTGGAAAAAGATTTATCTTCTTTTCCTATACAGAATCAGTCATGCTTATAGTAAAGAGCATCACTTAAAGCTAGAAACACATTGGAATGCCAATGCATAAAATCAAGACAGTCAATTGTCTGGGACAGGCCATGCTAGACGACTGATTTGTGACAGTTCAAGAGGCTGCCATTCTTTGCTATCCATTCTGCCCATTTATTCAGGGTGAACGCCCTAGTAACAGAACGGAGCGTGTGCTCAAGCCTCAGCTATTCCATTTTCAGCTAAATACCAGACTTCCCACCAGAACACATAAAAGGGGATACCGGCATGTCTCTGCCAACACCGCTGCGATAATGGCAACATGTAGTAGAGAAGGGGTAAACAGTGTGAAGCAGCTACCACTGTGGCAGTTCTGCCCATGAGCAGGCATCCCTGTGAGCACGAATGGAGACTCTCGCCTTCCAGAAGGCACGTTAAGAAGTGCTGCAAAACGTGTAAGAGGTAAACGGCCTTTGCATTTTCAACAATGTGTAAGATAAGGATGAAGTTTCACTCCTGCATCGAAACTGCACTGGTAGAAGTTCAGACCCGCAACTGCCAGACTGACATCTCATCTAATCAAACGCATACATCTGATCTAATGCATACATGCATTAGAATCTAATGTATAAACGCAACATTAGTGTTTCAGGAAAGTGCCTGTTATCCTGAGCCATTATATAAGTTATGAATAACTCCTTCTTTGCACAGACTAAAAGCTGTAGAAGAGAAGAACATATATGCATATTTACTCAGGATGAAAAGATGATTTCGTACTGCTCAGCCACAATTCTTTCTAAATGGATGAAGTACATCTCTAGTCTTGCCTGTCGTATGAAAATAGTGTTCCAGGATTAATGCAGATTCATATGAAAACTAAGGAGAAATGCACAATGGGGTTAACTAACATGTGGCATCCTGCACCCCCTGAAATTTAAGTCAAAATTATTTATGTAAGGTACTAAAGTGCGAGTCCTTAAGGATGAAAATCTATTTATGCAGATAACTAGTAGAAACTGACACAGCAATATGAGCGTTCTGCACTGCTCTCATTGGGCTGACTTAAAGAAAAAGTTCAAATTCAGTGGCAAGGTTAATCCTTCTGTTTGGCAGATTCCCAAATTCCTCTACAGTTTTAATGCAGATGACTCCTCTTCAACAGAGTATTAAATAAACTTTCTTATTTACAGTATGTAGTTCACAGAACACAAGGAATGATAATTTTTGCTAGAGAGAGAAATTTATAAAGGGACAAGAATGTAAATGTTGCCATTATACCCTTACATGTCAAAACTGTGTGATTATTAATATCCATTTAAGTCTTTCAACAAAAATACAGTAGCGTATCATGAGGGATCAAAAACCCTTCCCCAGTTTCAGAATCAGGATGGTATGGACAGGCATCACCAAACAATGCTGCATTTGAAACAGCAGATCCTGGTAAAAATCCATCTCCCAACTGAGAATCATTCATACAGTTAATTCTCGTCAATATTTTTTTTTAATCCTTCTACCAAAGGCACCCTTCCCCTCCAAAAGACAGTTTTATTTGCAACAGTAAACACACACAAAGTTCTCATCAGTTAAAAACCTGCTGTAACTTAGAAGTGTTATTCTTCATGCTCTTAAAGCCCTTGCACATGCAGCAGAAAATTAATGCCACAATTGGGTCATATCAAGTAAAAATCACTTTGCAAAAATATTTTTCATTGCAAAACATGTCAGTTCTGTAAACAACAGGGTACAACTTCGTTTCTCTACTAGATCTTATTCTAAGCAGAGGCAAGAGGCAGTAAGAATTAGTACACGACAGGAGAAGATGAAGAAGTGTAAATCCCACGCCTGGCAGCTTGGCTTTAAACATGAAGAATATAGAATCACAGAGTAATTATTCAGGCTGGAAGAGACCTCAGGAAGTTACAGTCCAACCTCCTTCTCAGAGCAGGGTTAACACTGGATTGAGACTAGGCAAAAGATGTTTAAACCAAAATGCACCTTCCCTCTTAAAGCATTTGAATTGGGTATATAGTTAATGTGCCCCCAAGTAAAGTGAACTCTTTAACTACGTGCATATTGAAGAAGAAAAACTGAGCAACTGGCTAGCTGAACATACATACAGTGTACACATCTAACCACTTCTTGTAGTCATGTACATTTAAAAAAAAAAACCTCTCCATATTAATCCATGCCTATTTTATGGG
>NW_008825114.1:13569484-13571128 GCF_000699105.1 Pygoscelis adeliae
TGCACTGGTCACTGTGCAAAATTCCTGAACTGTGAACAGACATTATTTATTTTCACCTAGTACTGTGGAAAAACCATATAATCCTCAGAAGCAAGAAACAAGTGCAACAATTCATACATCACTTTTCCATTTTTAATTTAGTAATTATTGAATGGTTCCAGAGCAGGCACTACATTACTTCAAACACAGTCAAGTATCTTTGAAATAATGTTGAAAAATAACCTCTTCACCTTAGTGTACACACGCGCATATACACACACATACACAAATTAATTTAGAAAATCTGTACATACATATTTTTCAGGAAGCAACTCAAAAAACCATACCACAAAGAATTAGTTTCTGTACTCTTGACACACCACAAATTATAATCCAATTTTCTGAAGACAGGGTTTAAGGACACAAAATGCCATGCGGTGCTATTTAGTAGAAAATGAACCGGTAAATAGATTTAGCTACTTAGTGCTAAAAGAAAACACAGAACTTAAATAAAACAAATGCCAATTCATCAGAAAGATTTATTGTCCTTGAGCTAGGCAGGCCCCAGTTATTTGTGTTTCCTTAAGCTTATCCCCTTGGTAGACAAAAGCGAAGAATTATTTAACTATGAAAATCCAGGATACTTAATTTCCTATTACTGGCTGCAAAGATGGTTCAAGAAAGGAGTATCCTTGTTGAATCTGAGTCTGAAAGTCCATCTTCTTGATTAAGTGCCTCATAATCACCCGCATTATCAGCTACTTCAATGTCTTGATCATCATTACTCTCTGCACTGTAATCAACTTCTTCAAGGAAGCGAGGCTCATCTTCATCCAAAACGTATGTAGTGGGGCTATAATGAACAAGAAGTTGCATGAATCGTTAAAAGTTTTATTTGGAACAATACATTCAGATCATGCTCTGTTCCTATCCTGACATACAATAATCCAAAAATTACCTCAGGAAAGGGGCTGTTTACCTGAAATAGTATCAATTTTTTAATTGGATGTAAAACAACTAGGAGCCAAAACCATGTTTGTAAGACCCTGAACTAATCAGTCAGTCATACACAACTCATTATCCAAATGTGCCATGACCAATTTGCTACACATTATAGACCTACACTAATGGCCTGTAAGAACTTCACAGAATTATAGCAGTACAGAAGTTGTTGCAGAAGGATTGTTGTGGGTTTGTGTGGCAAGGTTTTGGTAGCAGGGGGGCTACAGGGGTGGCTTCTATGAGAAGCTGCTAGAAGCTTCCACTATGTCTGATAAAGCCAATGCCAGCCGGCTCCAAGACGGACCTGCCACTGGCCAAGGCCAAGCCCATCAGCGATAGTGGTAGCGCCACTGTGAGAACATATTTAAGAATGGGAAAAAAAAACCCTGCGCAACGGCAATTGCAGCAGGAGAGAGGAGTGATAGTATGTGAGAGAAACAACTCTGCAGACACCAAGGTCAGTGAGGAAGGAGGGGGAGGAGGTGCTCCAGGCGCCAGAGCAGAGGTTCCCCTGCAGCCCGTGGTAAAGACCATGGTGAGGCAGGCTGTCCCCCTGCAGCCCATGGAGGTCCACAGTGGAGCAGATATCCACCTGCTGCCTGTGGAGTACCCCACACCGGAGGAGGTGGATGTGCCCGAAGGAGGCTGTGACACCATGGGAAG
>NW_008825114.1:13571189-13602724 GCF_000699105.1 Pygoscelis adeliae
GACCCTGTGGGGGACCCACGCTGGAGCAGTCTGTTCCTGAAGGACTGCACCCCGTGGAAAGGACCCACGCTAGACAAGTTTGTGAAGAACTGTAGCCCATGGGAAGCACTCACATTGGAGAAGTTCATGGAGGACTGTCTCTCATGGGGGGGGGACCCCACTGGAGCAGGGGAACAGTGTTAGGAGTCCTCCACCTGAGGAGGAAGGAACGGCAGAGACAATGTGTGATGAACTGACCGCAACCCCCATTCCCCATCCCCCTGCGCCACATGGCGGGAGGAGGGAGGGAAAATCGGGAGTAAAGTTGAGCCCGGGAAGAAGGAAGGGGTGGGGGGAAGGTGTTTTAAGATTTGGTTTTATTCCTCATTATCCTACTCTGATTTGATTGGCAATAAATTAAACTAATTTCCCCACGTCGAGTCTGTTTTGCCTGTGACAGTAATCGCTGAATGATCTCCCCCTGTCCTCATCTTGACCCACGAGCCTTTTGTTATATTTTTTCTCCCCTGTCCAGTTGAGGAGGGGGAGTGATAGAACAGCTTTGGTGGGCACCTGGCGTCCAGCCGGAGTCAACCTACCACAAGTATACAACTACATAAAGAAACAGCAGTAACTACAAGGTATAAACAAACTAAAAAACAGATGAGTCTAAAAATTCAATTGGGAAACTCTGTATTTTATTAAAACACACATTTCACTGAAAAGCATTGTGAGCAAGTACACCGTACATATCAGAGATGACAAAACAAGGAGTCACGTTTACGCCTACAACTAAGATTAAGTTCCCATATGAATCACTTGACTCGTATCAGGCCCTCACACACTTGCACGCAGTTAAAATTTGTACGTTGCCTTGCAACTCAGAGGCAGTGGATTCAAGGCATGGAGCCACTGCCCACAGAATGGTCTATGCCCTTAACTAATGGCCTCCAAGAATAAGAGGACTAACACCTTTCGTGTTAACTGGAGAAAGGTTAAAATATAACTCTCTGATCCTCTCACCTCCCTAGGACAGGGCTGGGGGGGGGGGGAGTGTTTTCCAGACCCAGTTTTACTAACATCCCTTGGGACATAAAAAGCTATCTGCTTAAAAGCACTAAGTATTCCTAAATATTTCATAAGTAATTTCATATTCAGATGAAATCCCAAGAAGGTTTTGTAATGCATTTTACCTAATAATCAAATCACACAAAACAGTGAGAATGTTCTTATTGAGAAAGATGACAGGGTACTTGTAGAATTGTTTGCAGATTAGTTGTTACGAATTTTGTCTTAAGGCACACAACAGCCTAGCTTGGCTGTGGCTTTATAATTAAAAGGGTTAATCACTGCTTCTTTCTAAAGGTCTTTTAGGAGCTTAAGTGGACCACCTGAAATTTGCAATGCAATCTCTATTCAACACAAATAATTTTCACAGTATTCTTCCTTTACTTGTAGCCTCAATGACATGCTACACTGTAATGTTTTGTGCTGTTGACAGTTAATTCAAATATTGGGAGAAGAACAAATGAGAAGAATTGTTAGTCCTAGTTTAGAAAAAAAAGGACAGAAGATCTAAAATAGTAAGAAAATAAATTATCAAAAATTCAATTCAGTCACAGTCTCTGGATTTATGTTTAAAACAATCTGTATCATGGTTCAGTAAACAACCTCATACTCATTAAGCCATGCAAAAAGGAATGCCCCACAAAACTGAATACTTTTAAAGATTATTTAAGTTGTAACTAGGGCAACAACCTACTATGTTGGTTAATAAACTGCGTGTTTAAAACAAAATTAGGACAGACAAAGAGTAAGGAAAATAACCAGTATCTTTGCTAAGATGCCTCCTTCATTTTGCAGGTGGGGAACCCACCATGCCGTAAGGATACATGCTTTGCATGAAGAACCTGTGGTAGAACTAGCAAAGGAATACAATTTTCCTGTGCTTTCATCCTGTGACACTTTCGGCCCTAGGAAGTCACTACCCACCAACACTTCTAAGGAAAAAAAGGTTGGGGGAAAAAAAAAGTTTAAATGTTTGATTTATTTAAAGAACAAAATGAAAGGAACTTCACCAAATGTATCACATTCCAACAAGTGCACAGCTTTTTTACAACTTCTGCCTCTAAACACTTAACAGATACTGATTTGTTAGCTTTCGTATGCAAGGAATCCACACCGCAATTGCAGGATAGACTGTGTAATTCAATTCACAGGAAATGGAGCCATTAAATCTGAATGTCAGCCCAATATTAACTAATAATTCTGAATACTGAAACAGAAAACTACAATGAGCTATGCCAGTGACAAATATTTTACTAACCACTGACAGTGGGATGTTAATGCACTACAGTAGGCACTTAAAAAAATTCATGTTAGTGAGGTACAATATACAATAGTAAAGTTCCTAAAACATTCTATACACTCTTTAATAAGTGTCATTATTTGGAAATTAAACTCACATAGTTGATCCAGTTAAAAAAAGCAACCAACAAAACCTATTTTAGGGACAAAACACAGAACTGGACACACAAGCAAACAACATAGTTGACCTCTTTTGAAGTGGCTTGTCAGTTCATAGATTATGTCCTATTTTATATTGACTTGAAAAACACACATGTATATGTATTCAATATATATTTTTGTTATATTTGTATAAATTTATTTTACTTATTCACGTATGCGTAAGCATGTAGGCATGCCCCTAACTTCTAGAAATTCAGCCACTGTGCACAGTCTTAAAGTCAGTGTGTCTGATGTAACACATTTTAGACATTCGCTCTGGCATGTATACATTCAAAATTTTCATCCAAAACTGAGGGAGACTTTTCGCTGACATTTCCCATTTAATAAAATAAAAATCAACAATAATTAAATTACTTTATCTATTCAAGAAAGGTCCCATTAGAATAGATGAACAGATCTTATTTTCAAAGCTACATAAACTTTTAACATAAAAACTGGCTCTGAAATCTGCCTCATAATAATCTTAGCTTTCTACTACCATCCAGGACAATGCACAACTTCTCAATCATTTATTACTGAAAATAAATATTAGGATTATATTTATTAAGATTATTTTTTCACTTTCCCTTTCTTGAGTCTTTGTTCCTCACAAAATGGTATTTCAGTACTTCCTACGTTCAAAGGAAAAACCTGTGTCGCATACCACTCACATACATTTGCTTTCCCATGGCATGTTTTCTTCTGATGTAGCAAATGTTAACCTTGGATATTTAACTTTCCAGCAATCTTTATTCTATAGGTTAGCATGAATCTGCAAAGTGTAATTATTACTCCACTGTTTTGCTGAGGCTGGGTAACAAGAAATGCAGAAATCAAAACACCTGAAAAAATTTGTTAGTGTTTAATCAAATTCTTTATTTGCCTCCCTGCCGCTCTCCACCCTCAGCATATCTTGTGACAATATATTTTTAGCTGCCATCATGCTGATTCTATGGGTTTTAATTTCCTAACTTTTCCCTTGGGCTGTTTCTAATTAACTTGCTCAATAATCCCTCTTCCTCTACCCCTACACCTCCCGCTTTTCCTTTTAAAAGGAAACCATTATTTTTCTCAGGTTAGCAGAGGTTGTTTATCACACAACTACAGCTCTGTAATGTAAAGGATGCCATAATCTGTATATCTTCTTTGAAGTCATGGCAGTTAAAAGAGAATATTATAAGAAAACCTGAAGTTTTGCAGATTTTACTTAAACAACATTTTATGGGTAAAAAGATGAACTCCTAAATACCTGATTAATATATCTGATACAATACTGTGGACTTCATGTTTATGAAGAACTTTGAGAATACCCCTTTCATTTAAAAAGGGGTATTTTCTACATAACCTGCCATTGAATACACTGAATTTAGGAATGAATACAACTTTTTTTCTAAAACATATTTTAATTTTTTTTTTTTAACGACAATACTTACTATTTTCTTCTCATTTACATTAATGCTCCAAACATACTAAAAAATAAACCTATTCACTAATATGGTATATTTTTTCAAACTAAAATTTTATTTGTCCTTCAAAAGATATACTTGGATTTTTCATTATCCATATGACTCAATTACAGAGAAATTAATTTACAAGCCAGACACAACCATTACCAATTTCAACCCCATGGAGATCAGCAGTTTTCTGAGACTACAGGGGAAGTGTATACATTTTAAAACTTTGGAAGAAAAAATTAAGAAATACTCCCTGCCAAACTATGGAAAGTTGCAACTACCTGGGGAGTTGGGAAAGGAAGGAGAGAAAAATCTGAAGAACTAATGATTCCTTTTAAAACTGCATTGCCAGGAGAGGGAAGATTTTAGAGGAGTAAGAGAGTCGGGAAGCATCACAAAGGAATCGTTTCTCCATTCTTTTCCTTTTAATTTCCCTTTAGGGTCTATATTCTCTTCTAGGGATCAGCAAAGCTGCTACAGTAGGCAATGTCACCCATGCAGCTATATGTGCTGTCCCCTTCAGAAGCTCTTCACCTATGTGTTTTTCCCAAGTGTAAGGATATTTCTTCAAAGGCATTTCCAAGGCTAAAGAGGAGAACATATCCAACTCTTTTCTATGCCATACGAAGCTGGGTATCCAAATCCCATTTAAGTCTTGTTTTTAAATATCCCCACTTCTAGAGTTACAAAATTTCACTCCACAGCTTAATAAAAAGTAATCTCAACACTTTCTTTTTGCTGTCACCCTAAAATCCATTTTATGAAACTCAAAATTGGATTAAATTAGTTGGATTCAACAATCATTGACTGTAGCCCACACTAATATTTGGATGATACTACCAGGAGTGGAAGAAAAGCTTGAAAAATGGTATGAAGAATGTATAACCTGTTCATCACACTTATTTTTTTCTTTTTTTTTTTCACTAGGTTACTATTTTCCTTATTTTGCCATAGAGAAGACAACACTACTCTGATGCTACAGTCTACACAGAATTAAAAGCATCACTTTCACTTAGGCCAGAGGAGGGTCTTGGTGCATGGGCACTGCCCACCAGGCCCACCAGTGAAATTCTCGGCCCCATCTTTGATGGCTTTTTTTTCCAAACTCCTGAAAGGGACAGACAGGTCAAAAGTTGCAGCATAAGATGCCTTCTTTTTACCTAAGTTGTACTCCTAAGGTATTAGCAGAAAGGCCAAGAGAAGCTCAAATGCTGCAGGAGAGTGGGAAGGAAAAATCTTTTACTCCCAGGTGGAGGAGATGAGAAGTATGCAAATGTCTGGGCAAAGTTTAAGAGTTATTAAGGGGGAGGGAAATAAGGTAGGAGAAATCCAGTTTCCTTCTGGCAGCCTAGAGAGAGACCCCTTGCAAGATGATCTTGCACACATTCCCACTGCATGTACCCCTCACTCCTTGCCCCACCAGTCTGATGATTTTTCTTAAGTGTAAGACTAAGTGCAGGAAATGGATTTTGCATCAGGTTTTTTCTTTTCCACAGCTCCTTTTGGCAGTCTACTTTTTCTACCTTTTTCTAGACATGCTGGATCCCAAAAGCTCAGTCTGCTTCTCTGCTATAATTAAATCAAATTAACAAACACAAATACACCATATTCTAGAACACACCAATGAACCTCAAAACAATCAATGAAACAACTAGAATTTCCAAAAAGAGGTCAGGTTATTGCGCAAAAGATAATTCCAGTAAGTCCTAACAGTTATGACTGCAGCCATGTGTTTTTGTTTCATTGCATACAGACCCTATCAAACCTGTCAGCATAACAACTATAATTCTTACTACAAGATCAGTATTACATTTAGCCTAATCTTTTCCATTTGGAACTGGGGGGGAAAACACTGGCAAATGGGTTAGAAATAATTAAAGAAAAATAAAGTGTTTAATTCATCACTTAAAATGTTAAAGTGCACTGCCAGAGGGAAATAAATCTACTTATTGGTTTATTTTTCTTAAGTCAAGTATGTTTCAGACATGGTTCAAAATGAACTCATGGAAACTGAGCCTATATGTAATGAAGTACTGGAGGTATATTTTAAAATATTAACATTTACTTGGTCATTTTAAGTACAACCAGTAAAACCAAAAAGAATTTGAGAAACCCTCAAAATCATTTGCAAAAAGTACAAGCAGTGCTTCTGTGCGTTTAGACTTGAATGTTTAAACTTGCCTGCTTGCCCTCTAAAGCATTAAAATTGTGTTTTTGTAAAAAGTAACACCAGTAACATCCAAAATATAAAGGAAATAACTATCTTATTCATTGCTCTACTCTAACATTACAGCGACATTACAGCTGTGTAAAAACTACTCTTTTATACTTCTTATTTGTGAATTTTTTACCTGCATTTTCTGTAGGTAGCTTCTTATTCATCTCTAATGGCAAGTAATGAGCCGTGAATCATGTAAGTACAAGGAAAGTATAAGCAGTACTTTCATTATAATAGAAAAATGGAAATGGAAGTCTGGGCATATAAAACAAGGAATTGTGTGACTATCTTCTGACCCATGACTGCCTCTGAAGAGGAACAGAAATCAGCTTTATAAATTTTACTCAATAGAGGCTCTTTGTATATTTCCAGCACTCAAGTGAATAGATAACTAATAAATAGATACCTCAGCTGATAGGTATTTTTAATATCTTGTCTAGAACCATACAGAAACACTAAAACTTCAGCATTTCGCATACAAGGATTGAATCAAAGGACAAATGGACAACATATTTCACAGATTTGGCATACAGGTTTCAAGAGGTGTTA
Source organism: Pygoscelis adeliae (assembly GCF_000699105.1). Classification (NCBI taxonomy): domain Eukaryota; kingdom Metazoa; phylum Chordata; class Aves; order Sphenisciformes; family Spheniscidae; genus Pygoscelis; species Pygoscelis adeliae. Next base: position 13,577,898 of record NW_008825114.1, read on the forward strand.
ATAAAAATCTGTTTTTTAAAGCACTAAGAAATAGAAAAAAAATCAAATTAAAATCTATTTCCTGTCAATTACAAAGAGAGGGACTTCTGCTGCACGGAAAAGTAGACAGATCCTTACCTGGGCGGGGGGAGAAGGAAAACCCTAGCAAGCAAACTTTCCTTCCAAACAGCAGTGAGGTCTCATACAGCTAGGGAGCCCAACTCCCCTGTGCTTCAGCTGTAAGAGTTTGTGGAAATATCAGCCATGGGCTTCTCTACATTTCATGATCATTGGACTAGGAAGTGGGAAAAGGAGAGCTCAAGAGTTTGCTAAGCCTTATTAGAGGTGTCACTAGGAGCTGGTACTCATCGTATCTACGGAAATTAGTTGTAGCCTTCTAGCAAAATGTTCTGGAGTGCCTCTCACACCCCCAAGATGACAAGCAAAACTATGATTATGGAATCTGAATGAACTGCATCATCTTGAGGCAGTGTCCAGTCTTCGTTTTCACTGTATAAGGGAAATAGAGCATAGCCTTGAAAACTCTTTCAGTGATCATACAAAAATACTGCTTAAATAGAGCCTAGCCCGACCCAACCCCTCCCCCCCAAAAAAACTATGAAAGACCAGGGGTAAATCCATGCTGAACCACACCTTTCTTCGGCTGTTAAAATCTGAATATTCCTCATCTTTTTTTTTTTTTTTTTGAGGGGGAGAGATCTCATCAATACCAATCTACTATGCCCTTGTCCGGTACTTCCTGAGACAGTACAAGGATTTCAATAGAATTCATTAAAAAAGACTATTACATTAAAATTTATTTTAAATAATATCCAGAATAGAGGAACATGGTATCTCCATTATCCCATAAAAGAGCTGACCTTTAACCACAACTTGTTTTACAGTATGTGTTTCAGTTCTGAATATAAGTAAAAACAAATAACATGAGACTTCCCCCTTGAGTATCATCATCAATAAACAGTACAAGTTTTTGAACTTTCTGCTGAGACATGCAGTGAGTGCTACCAAAGACAGGAAACTTGGACCCCAAGGATATTTGGTCCAGTTGTCATATGGGCATATTTGTTGGGGAGCAAAATAAAATTGCTCTGCTCTAGACAGACTTTTCCAAGTAATTGAGGCAAAAAGTCTGATGGCCTAAGGTATATGGCAGAACTCGGCTACTGAGCCTCCGGAAACAAAAATCGGACCATCTCTTAATTCCACCTATGGCAGTATTAATCCCTCTTGCAACAAATGAAAGAAGATAATGTGCAAACATAAATTATTATAAGGCACTTTATTGCTAATAGTGGAAGTACTGTGAACAAAATTATAGTTTCTTGCTTATGCAAAAATGATGTACGTACATGGCTTCTATGGCACACAGCACAGCTATCAAAATAAAAAGGAGTAAACCCAGTTATCCGGATAGCAAATTCCTATTATCATGCATAGAGATGGGTCATTCCTGTCTCAGAAGGATACTAGTAGTATAATTTTAAAAAAAAATCTAGTCATATTGTTCTATATTTACTAGAGGAACATTTTGCCAGGCTAAGTATTATGCACTTAAATATTTTTCAATGTTTTCCATTAGAGATGATTGCTTAGGTAACTTTGGTTAAAAAAAAATCTGTTTGATGATGCACCAGCAGGTACAGATAAATCAGTGGCTGTACATAAGGCTGCTGTGGTTACACATAAAGTTTAAGAAAATTCACACTTGAAAAAAGGGACAGTGTAATATTAGGTCAACATTCCAGTAGTGACACAGACAGCAGTGTGCACTTTTCTCTGAAAAACATTCCCTGTTAAGTGTCTGATTCCACTTCCACTTTTTAAATAAAAAGCATTTCCACTGAATTAAATTAAATAAGTCTCTGTATAAATAATTATGATTACCAAATCACTTTTAAGACGGGGTCAGAACAGAGAATCAGGTACAAATACACAACATATTTCAGTCTTAATGCCACATTTTAAAGATAAGTTGTTGGAATTTACACACTTAGTTTTTCCATCACAGATTCTCACATAGATAAACAGTATTGCTAAATGAGCACTGAGAGCAAGGTACCTATTTTCTCACTTCATGCTACATATTCTTCTATTTTAGTGTTATTAAAGTACATTTACATTTAATAAATTTAAATCTAATAAATTTAAGAAACAAAACCATCAGACATTGGAAAAATCTAAAGTTTTTAACAGATTTCTCCAATAAAGTTCAATGCTGTTTATGTCAATATTCCTTATCTGATAAAAATTGTAACTCTAACATGCACAGAATCTGTTTTTTTTTCCCATTATCTTAATTTCTTTAGTGCAGAAGCATTTGGTTATTACCTTTCACCATCTGATTCTGTGTAACACCCGAAGGTCAGGATTAGGGGAAAATATTTTTTTTATTATTTTTTCTATATAAAAATTCAGTTTCAAAACATTGAATGACGTTATTCAATGATCTCTCTCCAACTTAAAATTTTGTCTTGCCATACAATTACTTTTGTAATTTTCATGACCTGGTCTTTTGGGATGGAGACTGAACCTTCCTGTATTTTGAAGTTCCCGAGTAGCAGTTACCTTCTTCACACAATAAGATTATAAACATTTCCACGTACAGTCTTAATATTAACCTTATTATAAGCCTCATGTTATTTTTCATCTATGCTCACATGTGCCAAGCCAACTACATTGTTTTTGCAGTAGCAGGTATTTTACTAGTGCTTTCAGAAAATCCAGTATAAAACAGTCCCCATGCCCCTCGCTCCCACCAACAAAATACAAATAAAGTCAGAGGCAGTTTCCCCCTGCCCCCAGCATGATCGTACTTTATATGCAATTCATTTTGCATGGTACATAATAGTTTTTCTAGAGCTAGGTGGATTAGTGAAGAATTTTAGATGGAGAAGGAAGTTCAAACTATGTGTGTCTACTCATATCCCTCTCTCCAGGATTTGCTTTATTTCATAACATCAAAACAATCCACCTTCCCATTTGTTCCTTTTCTCATCTAGCATTACTCAAGTTTGCTATCAAACAGAAAGCAGTAACAACCTTTTACTCACTGGAGGCACTTTCATACCCATCATAAACAATGTGTTTTAAAAGTCCAAAATGGAAGAACCATTAAGTCCGAAGGATTATGTTTATGCTTGTACATACTTTCAAAGAAGCCGATCAACTTGTGTACAGACTAACTACAGAAGTCCTATTCCAGAATCAGGACCACAACCATTACCTTTACTGTAAAGTTTAGTTTCACTGAAATGAGAAAATCTCTCTCAATAAATGATTGTGCCGATCTATTGAAAGTTTCAGAAATATTAGAAAGCAGTAATCCTGTTCTTAGTTTAAGGTAACATCTAGCACCAGTATTTAATCCAGACAACAGTTTTCCACTTCTTTAGCACAATTGCACCTAATGGTCTACTGTTTGCGGATCAGTTGAAACCTTAACCAGAGCGGTAAAGCATAACCAATTGCTTCTCCCAGCGCTACCCTGGAAAGAAGGTCAAGAACTACAGGTTTGGGTTTTTTTAATTCACTTCCTTCAAATATCTTTAGAACTAGATTTTTTGTGCATGTGTTCATGCAAAGCAGTATGTTAGAACGCTGGCTGGTACATGACTTCTCACCCTTTCTTATCCCACTCTGATACTGAAGTGTTTCTGATTTGTCTTTAGCTCTCTGACAGATACTATAGGGAATAACTCATTTATGACATTCCTCAATTCAACAGGTGCTGTTTTAAGGCCACTCCATCATGAATAACATTAACAAACAGAGAAATTCAGCACATAATTTTTTTTCCAAAGCACAGCCACTAACTGCCTGTGAACTGGGATGCTAACTTCCTCCAGGGAGACAATATAAAATACAGATTCTGTACCTGAGGCAGCTATTAATATAAAATTATGTGGCAATCTGGGGCTCTTTTTCAATGCCACCCTGATAATTAATTACTCACAACCACATCTTGATTCAAAATGCCATAACTGAGGTTTAATATTTCAAAGAAATACCTTTATACTGAAGCTTAGTTCTAATAAAATTGACAATGATATAACACTTATGGATGGCAAAAATATTAGTCTCATTAACATATAATAGTAGCTGCAAATGAAAAAAAAGTAAAACTTTTAAAAACTGGAAAGTATGATAAATAGGTGTAACATGTCAGTATTAATTTTTGAAGTTCAACATGCTGCACCAGTGCACACAAGGAACTCAAGAAAGAAACATGTGCCCTTGCTGAAAGACTATTGTTTAGAGGACATCCACAATAGCTGTCAAGTGAAACTGCCTTACAGCCAGCCTGTATTTATGGAAGAATTCGTATTTACAAAATTATTAAAGTGTATGTGGCAGAAACGTCAAGTGATCAGGAGCTTGGCTGTGAAAGTTCTGAGGGAGAGAAATGCAACTAGATTGTGATTTTAGAACCTTGTAGTATAATTACCTAAATTAGCACTCCCATTTGAAGCTGCTTACAACACCAGCACTCAGTGTCTTTTGAGGACACACTTAAAGATACTTCCCCCTTCTCACAGAACCACAGAATGGCTGAGGTTGGAAGGGACCTCTGGAGGCCATCTTGCCCAACACCCCTGCTCAAGCAGGGCCACCTACAGCAGGTTGCTGGGGACCACGTCCAGACAACTTCTGATTATCTCCAGGGATAAATACTCCATACCCTCTATGGGAAACTTGTTCCAGTGTTTGAGCGCCCTCACAACAAATACATATAACCATTATATATATATAAAATGCTTAAACAGAATTTCCTCTATAGTTTGTGCTCATTGCCTCTTACCCTGTCACCAGACACCACTGAAAAGAGCTTGGCTTTATCTTCTTGTCCTGGTTTCAGCAGGGATAGAGTTAATTTCCTTCCTAGTAGCTGGTACAGTGCTGTGTTTTGGATTTAGGGTGAGAACAATGTTGATAACACACCCATGTTTTAGTTGTTGCTAGGTAATGCTTACACTAGCCAAGGACTTTTTAGTTTTCCATGCTCTACCGACTGAGAAGGCTGGAGGGGCACCAGAAGCTGGGAGGGGGCACAGCCAAACTGGCCAAAGAAACATTCCATACCATGTGACATCATGCTCAGTACATAAACTGGGGGAAGCTGGCCGGGGGGGCCGCTGCTCGGGGACTGGCTGGGCATCGGTCGGCGGGTGGTGAGCAATTGTACTGTGCATCACTTGCTTTGTGTATTATTATTATTATTATATTGTTATTATTATAATTTTATTTCAATTATTAAACTGTTTTTATCTCAACCCAGTGGGAGTGAGCGAGCGGCTGTGTGGTGCTTAGTTGCTGACTGAGGTTAAACCACGACACTTCTTTACAACCTCCCTTCAGGTGTTTGTACACCTTGATAAGATGCCCCCTGTGCCTTCTCTTCTCCAGACTAACAGACCCTGCTCTCTCAGCCTTTCCTCCTATGGGAGATGCTTCAGTCCCTTCATCATCTTAGGGGCTCCTCACTGGACTCTCTCCAGTATGTCCATGTCTCTCTCGTAATAGGGAACCCAGAGCTGGACACAGTACTCCAGGTGTAGCTTCACCAGTGCTGAGGAGAGGGGAAGAATTGTGTCCCTCAACCTGCTGGCTACACTCCTCCTAATCAAGCCCAGGATACCATTAGCCTTCTTTGCAGCCAGGGCACATTGCTGGCTTATGTTCAACTTGGTGTCCACTATAACCCCCCATGGCCTTTTCTGTAAAGCTGCTTTCCAGATGGTCAGCCCGCAGCAGGTACTGGTGCATGGGGTTGTTCCTCCTCAGATGCAGGACTTTGCACTTCTTGCTGAACTTCATGAGATTACTGTCAGCCCATTTCTACAGCCTGTCAAGGTCCCTCTGGATCAGCCACTCCCAGTTCGGTGTCATCTGGAAGCTTGCTGAGGGTATACTCTGCCCCATTGTCCAGATCATTAATGCCGATGTTAAACAGGAGTGGACCCAGTCTTGTGCCCTGGGGCACACAGCTAATTACTGGCCTCCAGCTAGATTTTGTGTTTCTGATCATCACCCTCTGGGTGCAGTTGTTCAGCCAGTTTTCAATCCACCTCACTGTCTGCCCATTCAGCCCATACTTCATCAGCTCCTCTATGAGGATCCTATGGCAGAGTGTGTCAAAAACCTTACTGAAGTCAAGGCAGACAATATTCACTTCACTCCCCTCATCTACCAAGCCAGTCAATTCGTTGTAGAAGGTTATCAGGTTGGTCAAGCATGACTTCCCTTAGTGAATCCATTTTGATTAGTCATGATCTCCTCCTCCTTCATGTGGCTGGAAATGCTTTCCAGGATTAGTTGTTTCACCACCTTCCGAGGGATCAAGGTGAGGCTGGCCAGCCTGTAGTTCCCTGGGTCCTCCTTCTTGCTCTTCTTGAAGATAGGAATGACGTTTGCTTTCCTCCAGTCTTCAAGCACCTGTCCCAATCACCACAACCATTCAAAGATTGAGAGTGGCCTTGCAGTGACATCAGCCAGCTCCCTTGGCACTCATGGGTGCATCTCATCAGAACCTATGGACTTAGAGTTTGCTTTAAGTATTCTCAAACCTGTTCCTCTTCCACCAAGGGTAAGTCTTCCTTGCTCCAGGCTTTCCCCAGTCTCTGGGTCCTTAGATTACTGAAAGATGGTCTTGCTGTTAAAGACTAAGGTGAAGAAGGCATTCAGTACCTCAGCCTTTTTCCATGTGTCAACAGGGTTCCTGCCCCATTCAGCAGTGGGCCCACATTTTTCCCTAGTCTTCCTTTACTACTTACGTACTTACAGAAGTCCTTCTTGTTCCCTTTGACATCCCATGCCAGATTCAACTCCAGGTGGACTTAATCTTTCCTTACCGCGTCTCTGCATACTCAGACAGTGCCTCTATATTCTTCACAGGTTACCTGTCTCTGCTTCCATCTTCTGTGTATTTCCTTTACATGTTTGAGTTTTGCCAGGAGCTCCTCATTCATCCATGCAGGCTTCCTGCCATTTTTGCTTAAGTTCCTGCTTATGGAGATGGACTGCTCTTGAGCTTGGAGGATGTGGTCCTTGAATATCCACTAGCTTTCTTGGGCCCCCCTTCCCTCCAGGGTCTTATTCCATAGGACTCTTCCAAGCAGATCCCTGAAGAGACCAAACTGTGCTCTCTTCAAGTTCAGGGTTCTCATCTTGCCTTTTGCCCTGCTCCCTCCTCTTGGGAACCTAAGCTCCATCATCTCATGGTCACTGCAGCCAAGACTGCCTTCAATGTTCACATACCAACCAGCACATCCTTGTGTGTGAGTACCAGATCCAGCAGAGCACCGCTCCTTGTTGGTTCTTGTATCACTTGGGTCCGGAAGTTGTCATCAAGGCTCTCCAGGAAGTTCCTGGATTGCTTATGCCTTGCTGTGTTGTTCCTCCAGCAGACATTGGGGTGGTTGAAGTCCCCCACGAGGACCAGGGCTTGTAAACATGAGGCTGCTTCTAGCTGTCTGTAGAAGGCCTGATCCATTTGTTCTTCCTGGTCAGGCCGCCTACAGCAAACACCCACTACTATGTCACACAGAGTGATCTGCTCTTTAATCCTCACCCATAAGCTCTCAGTTGGCTCATCATTCATCCCCAGGCAGACTTCCATGCATTCCAGCCACTCTCTCATGTAAAGGGCAACTCCCCCTTTTCATTTTCCCAGCCTATCCTTACCTAGTGAGCCTGTATCCCTCCACTGCAGCACTCCAGTAGTGTGAGGCATCCCATCACATCTCCATGATCCCAACAAGATCATAGCCCCACAACTGCACACAGATCTTTAATTCCTCATATTTATTCCCCATGCTGCATGCACTAGTGTGCAGGCACTTCAAAGAGGCACCCCACCATGCTGATTTCCCAGAAGGGGTCTGGGTTTTTTCCACATGGTCCCTCATAGGCACTTTCTTGCTTACATGCAAATGCTTGAGAGAATGCTGTAAAGCAATGCTTTAAAGAAGAGAGTCAAAGTGACTCTTAACTATTTAGTATTTATGAATAAGTAATTTATTTTAAGTACAATACTTAGTGAAGAATTTTCCCACAGCCCCTTTGCGTGCTTCTGTACATTAAGGCTAATTCAGTTGTTCCCACTGCCATTCTAGACTGAAGCCTGTCTATACTATTCTTAATCTCCTGTGGAGACTCCGCAACTTCCAGAACTTCATTCTTGCTTGCCATGTAGAATTTTTACCTGAAGTCTAGACTGACTTTTCCTTGTAATTTAAGGCCATTACTCCTGGTCCTGTCTGCCCTAGATAGAACAGATTCTTTGCATCTGTCTTCTTGTATTTGAAGGCAGCAGTCATGCTTTTTCCTCCTTCTCCATCTCCTAGTTTTCGTTTTGATAAAGGCCTTGTGAGGAAAATTGTAATCAAAACCATTAATTTTATTTGCTGTAGTAACACTTCCTGTATCATAAAGATGGAATTCCATCTGGTGATTTCTCTCAAGAGCTTTTCAGTATAAAACATTGCCCCTTGCTCCCCAGCTTTATGTCAAGGAATATGACTATCTGAGGTGCACTACAGAACTTTTTTCAAGTATCTACACACTTCCTTAGCAGTTGACATTTTTCACTTCTCAAGTTTTGGTCTCTTTTGTCAACACTTACATCTCATCCCAAAGAACAACTGAAATGTCTATCAGACAGTAAGCTCCTCATATATTTAAGAAGAATCCTAAACAGATTACCTTCAGACAATACATACCGAGAATCCCTGGCAACACATATGAAACAGTAAGCAAGCAATTCAGTTTTTTTGTCCTTAGGCTGATCCCTGTCCACGAGACAAAACCCACTGAATCTGTGTTTTCCTAATCCAAAAGCTTAGGACAGGAGAGCCGCTTTCCATAGTTACCTGATGATCAACTGTCTTAGTCCCTGGCATAACAGCAGTGGAAGCAGCTTTTCTGTTCTAACCTCCCTGTAGTATTGCTCATTAAATTACTATGCTACACAAATGGACAAGCAAGAGACTTTTTAGACCAAAGCAGATAATTACACTAATTCATTCTAATGGCCAACTTTTCAACCAAGGCAAGGAATAAAAGAGTTCAAAGACCATTCACACTTTATCCCCACCCCCACCCCACCCCCCTCGCTTTTTTTTAAACACACTATATAGTGGAATATGGTTTTACACTTGCAAAACCAAGGACACTTATATTTTATTTACACTTTCAAACCCTATCTTACAAGGCTGACAGTAATTCATACAACATCAAATGAAAATTTAGAGTGATACACTGAACAGTAATGTTACAAACACTAAGCGCTGCTCTCTGCTGCTCCCATTGTTTTGATATCAATGTTACATTAGTATAGCAAAAACCACCAAGGCATTCTTAGTGATTAAAATGCTGTCTTTCACCTGCACTGGAGACACCACGCTAATGCCATTCCAACAGCTGTAGAGCACTTTCTGCTTTTTTCAGCATCTGCCATACGACCCTTTCACAGTGAGCCTACCTACACTTCATTGAGGCTTACACATTGGTAGGGGTGTGTTACTCCAAAGCCTTTTTCTGATCCTATCTCTTCCAGGAATCATTAACTCAGCCTTATCCAAGCACAAAGCTTGATCTGACCGTAAGAGTCCAGCCATGACAAGCATACTAATGCTGTACTAGTGAGCAAATGATACTGGGGGATCCAGCCATCACTGGAGTGATAGATATCAACACATCACAGCTACTCTTCATACACTTTTAACCACTTCCTTGAGACACCCTCCTATTGTTACTCCTATTTTTCTGATCACCTTTTAGCTTATACTTCACTTTTCATGACTATCTGTAAATGCTAAGCATGAACATAAGCTCCAGTCTTTCTCAATACTCCACATTCTGATAACACTTACATGTTTAAATGCTGGAACTAAAGACCATCTCCCCCTTCCATAGGGTACCACAGATGCCCTCCCATATCTCTTGCTAGTTTTGCATGGTCTACAGACAAATTACTCATTAGTCTACATCTAATAAAAGTCTTAGCTTCAAACACCTCCTTGTTTCAGTCGCACAAAAACAATAATAAATTTCATTTTTTCCCCAAATTTCCACAGTATTGCTTTAGCTAAATTGGAGCTACAGCCAAGGCCACTATAAAAATGTTTTCGGCTCTAAGTATGCCAAGCGGTAACGTATTATAGCATGTACATCTTACTCTTTTCTAATTTAATGCTTTTCTGAACTCTGCTTTATTTAACCTCAACCAGATTTTCAGTAAGAGACGCTTGTACATTTGAAATCACTTATTTGCTGTGTATCCCCAATTACCATGTACACATGGATACTTCAGTGGTGAATTACATGAATGGAAATAGGCATCGTATGCAAGCCTATCTGGAGCTTTAAGAATTGGCAACTTAATAAGCTAGCTACTGAGCAGATACAATACACTTCTTTTGTGACCCAAACCTTATTTCACATTTTAAATTCTTTAAATGTTATTATGTATCTCTACCAGAGGGGGGGAAAAAAGTTTGGAAGAAAAATTTACAGTTCTTACAATGCTTTAACTCACGTACTTTAAGTCTGTCTAAATACATTTTTAATACTGTAGCCAGTAATAAAAAAAAAAAAATGCTCTCAGAGACAACTGAGACCTAAGACCTACTGAGTTTTACTGCATATAATAACTCCCTGATGACATTAAAATTGCCAGTGTTTATTCCAGCAAAAAATGTGACATATAGTCTAACTCTGTATTTATTGTTTTCTTTAAAAGTCTGAAGCAACTGAATTAACACAACAGGTTTCCCATATATTCAGATTATTGTTACACTAACAGGTCACAACACATCAACATTATTTTTGATGAGTGGAAGAACATTTTTGAGAGAATCTTTACCTCACTTGAGAAACGGAAGTTTTTCCTGAAAAAAAAGTAAATGTAATAAATGTGTACTACCTTGTCACTTTACAGCTTGACTCAATCAGTTCACTTTCAATATCCAACAGATTAGAAGGCAAATTGTATTCCAACGGTGAGGCCATTCTTTTTAAACGCAGTAAGCCAACGCAGAACTTTGCTCCCATCTCCTCCAGTTCTCTTGTCCCTATCTGCAATCCCTAATTTAAAAATAAGATTTAAAAATACAAAATAGGTACATGCAGATGGACCCACACATACTACAGAGTTACTATTTAAAACACATTTCATTATTTTATTTAACACGCTCTCTTGCTCTAAAGACAGAACAAATAAGAACTGTAGAGTAAACACTTAGCAAGAGTATGAGGGAAAACTCAGAGAATAACTACATGAGTCCTCTAAGGCTGAACAGACATTTCTGGACACATCCACATTTCTTTGGAGCTTCCTAGTCTACACTTGTAGCACATCAATACTAACAGCACTTTATGCAGTGGCATTGGAAGAGAGACAGAGATCATATCTAAGTTTATAAGTATAAATTATTTTAAAAACCTGAGACAAAATTTATACAAAGGAATCTCAAATACAAGATTCTTCAACAGAAGTTCCATCAGAAGGAAAAATGAGTGAATTCATATTGTAGCTGTGATTAAGTTCATTGCTATGTTCTGACACATAAATAAGACTATTTAAGGCAACAAAGTTACTCCTTGACACAAACATCTCTTCCCCTCCTGTAAGTTAGAGGCTACATGTGTTAATTCTGAAAGCATTTATTCACACATTTAGTAATAAAAAAACCCAAACATAAAGTATCAAAAACCAAAAGTATCATTCGAGTTAGAAAATATATTGAATGATACACCAAGGCATTTTCTTCTGCAAAGCGTATTTAGGAGGTAGAACTTACATAATATTCTCCAAATTTACATATGTGATAAAGCCTCCCATCAGATAATTCTACACTTTTAATTTAGCCAGCAGTGCAGTATGTACGGACAGAATCTCTGACCTCAACTACTTCATGAGAAGAGAATGATATTCCAGAGTGACCCTCAACAATTATGGAATTGGCTAGCACTGACTGTATATACACTAACAAATTCAGTGTCACAACCCAACTCAATCTCTCCCTTTGCAACTTCTGTACCTCAGGAGAATTTAAAAGGATTTTAGTTTGGATCTTCTAAGCCTCTTAAGGTAAAGTGTAGTTAAAAAGGAGCTTTGACAAAACAAGCAGGGAAGCAGAAGAACCAGGAATTGGTGGTAAGCTAAGTCATCAAATGGGAAAATACACAAAGCAGAAAGAATGGAGTAGGAATTTTTTTACTAAAAGCTAAAAACCACACACACAAGCTTTGTATATGTTGCCACACCGATGCTGTATTTTAATAAGCAAGGTTTAAAAGAAAGTGTTATGTTGCTCCAGAAATGGTACAGTCCGCACATTCTTCATGTACTTCTGTTTTGAACATACACACACTTAATAAATGGATAGTTTGGTTTTATTTTTCTTGCGAGTTCTTTTTTTCCCTCGGTAGTCTTCATAAACAAGGTGCTTTTTAGTAACAAGAAAATAGCTAAAGCTATATCCACTATTCTAAACAGTGCCATCCTCCAGCCAAATGGTACAGAAACCTGTTAGCAGTGAACAAGAGTTGGGTATTTGAGTATTATTGTTAATAGTAATACTACTTACCTCTTTTATAATGCTTTTGTGCTGTAGGTTTCAAAGCACTTTATTAATAAAGGAAGAATTTTCCTCACTTTACTGATGGAGAAATGGAGGCAGAGAGGGTTGAAGCGATTTGCACAGTGTCTCACAGCATGTCACTGACCCCGCTGGGAACAGAAATCAGTTCTCCTCACTCCCAGTGCAGTACCTTATCCACAGAGGCCAATTTTTTGTTTTTGTTTAGTATTTGTTTGCACGTCAGTAACATTCGAAGACCCCAATCATAGCTGGGGCTCCACTACGCTAATCACAGGAAGACACAGTCCCTGCCCCAAAGAGATTAAAATAACATTAAGGACAAGAGGCAACAAGTATGCAGAAGAGGAAGGAGAAGGGTAACAGTAATCTCACTGTTACACAGATTACTAATGTGCACAGCTTGATGGTTCAGAAAATTTTCCAATCATTGTCTACATCTGTTGCTGAAGAAGTTATCGTTAGTTGGCAGATTCCTTATAGACAGTATAATAGGAGTGGCTTTGAGTCGAAAAAGGACAAGAGTACAGTATGAAAGAAAGTGCAAAGACAATTGTTAGAAAGATAAATAGCATGTGCATGTTCCGTGACTGCTTTTTTCAGCACAGCAGAAAGAGGATATAACTAAAGAGAGACCTAATGGATCAGATTGGAGGTGGGTATCTGTGAAATGCCTGGACGATAAAGTTTGAACTTACTATACTGAAGGGTCTACATACTTGCAGTAAAAGCCCATGACAAAGTCTAGATTTGCTTCTATCATTTCTTTAAATCATAATGGAGAATGCAATACCACACAGCTGCCAAATACCAAATTTCTTAATCCATTGTTATTCTTCCATCAGCCAAATCTCTTAATCTGCATGAAACAAGAGACCCAAAGTCTGTTTCAGGAAATAAACAGTTGCCCTAACTACAGGAACTGAGGTGAAGTTCATTTTCACTGCAGTCTTGATTACACCCCTCTTCTTGATCCTCTCTCATCACCTTCAACTGTTGTTTTAGCACCTTTAACTGTGGCCTAATAAAGTTCCGTGTTACAAGCATTGCTTTTAAGCACAAGCCACCTGGAAGTAGCTGCTTTTTTTTTTTTTAAACATGCACCAAATTTCACTCCTTTTTCTTTACGTTTTATACAACTGACTTTCTTCTAGACAGTAACATTTTAGATGGCTGGTTGAGGTCTTCCTTACTAAGCACATCATGAAAATACCTTCACATAAATAGAGTGTCTCGGTGATGAACTTTGCTACCCGAAAGCAAAGATGCAAAACGAAGGCACAACGGACTGCGAAATCAAGTTGATCACTCCTTTTTCTTTACGTTTTATACAACTGACTTTCTTCTAGACAGTAACATTTTAGATGGCTGGTTGAGGTCTTCCTTACTAAGCACATCATGAAAATACCTTCACATAAATAGAGTGTCTCGGTGATGAACTTTGCTACCCGAAAGCAAAGATGCAAAACGAAGGCACAACGGACTGCGAAATCAAGTTGAGAAGAATATTCCTGTAATATATACTTAATAAATTGAAAACAGCCTAAGATTTGGAGAAGTCAGTTGGACAGTAAAACATCACCTTGTTCTGCTTTCTTATTCAGCAGAGGCTGCAAAGATATGATCATTTTTGAGAACTCAAAATCTAGAGACTGAAGCATCATGGTAACTGACAAAGTTTGTTGACTGAACCCTTATCTCCTAATGTCTTCTCTTTATGTGCATCATAAAATTTCCAGATAACAAAATCTTTTCAATTAACTTAAAAATTAAGCAATACTCCCAAAATTATTAATCTCCAATCAGGAAAGGGATTGATTTCAGTTTTCAGATGGTTTGAATTATTGACGAAATTGTTCTTTTGTCTGGCATCTTAATTATCCTCCATAGTAGATCTTGGAGCATCTTTTCAGCGCAACGTTTGCTTTTCAATATCTTGAATCACAAATGACTGAGCAATATTTGCAGCACTAATTCTCAATGCACTACAAAGACCTCATGCAAGCAGTTAAAACAAGATTGCTTCCAGAGACAACTCTGTCACTAGGGATCCTAAATTCAGGTAAGAATTGCTAACTGCAGTTCAACAGCTTCCTGGCTATAAATAGTCTAGCATCATCGTCTGAGTAAAATAACAAATAATAAAAAGAAAAATTGATGGCCTGATATTATGCAGCTTTGGCAAAGACTCAGCATTTCTTCCACAAAGAACAGAATAGTTGAGTAAACCTCTTTGTGCTTTGAACAAAATTCAGTGATGATGCCAAACCAGAAGAAGACTGGAAAAGTGCTTCAGACCTTTATACAATACACAGAGTTGCTGGCCCCACTCCCTCCACCAAAAAAAGACTGAGCCTTTTCATCTCTTTGAACTTCTCATTGGAGAAATGTTGCTCTTTTCTTGTTCTGTCTAGTCACCTTGGCCTTTTAGACACATTTTCTTAGTAAGTCTGAGCATTATCATAGTGAGGAAAAAAAATGAAGAATCTTCCTGTATGTTCAGAGGATGACCAAGATGTCACTAACTGTTTTATTCCAAATAAAATCAATGACAGAACAGCAATTTGATCTCATCAGCTACTTTATATTACATAAAGGAATGCTATTCCCTTTTGAATAAATGATTTTTCCACAGAATTCAGCCATTTTTTTCCTCCCTTAGTGAAGAAGGGCTTTGCAGGTTAAGCATCTTGAAAGTTTGTCCAGAAAGCATCCTCAATTCACCTTTCTTAAGAACTTTCTGTAGCAACACTGCTAAAGCCATGAAGGTTCATATTTGTAAGAATATTCTGGAAGTTTCAAAATAAGCAAGTTGGATGAGTTATCATTTTTTAAAGCTCCATAATGATGTCATCTGAGGAATAATGGAATATTCTGACAATAGTAGGAATGCTTCTGTTGTTAATTGACAAAACTAACTCATTCATTTAGTAGTTACGGACCTACTGAAATTCCTGCCAAAATATCTGTCTTCCTTCTGCCTAGGGAGATAAGCATGGGTGTTGGAGCATACATTAATACATTAAATATACCTTGTTCCAACTTTTTTTTTGTTCCTGCCCCCAGCCCTTGATCCCAGCCTTCTGATCCTCTTTTTGTCAAGCACCTTATTTCAAGCTTGTGGTCATTTTCTTGATTAGCATTCTTAAACTTTATTTTCAAGTAGAGGAAGCTGTGACTTCTTCCATGAATGTTCATTTTAAAAACTTGCTTCAATTTGTAGCTAAATTTAACCCAGTGACAGAAGTTGAAGGTCAGATGTTAGGGTGGTGGTTCTCCATTTTTTCCCCTATGAATATTTTCTATGAAGTAAGTTTTCTACTACTGAGAAACTATGAACAGGGTCACCTTTTGTTTTCAAATATCCATCCCTGTTAATACTTTTGAAGGAGACAAATTGAAAACAAGTTTTAAGTCAAGAAGTCAAACAGTATGATGAGTTCAGAGATGTGTAATTTGTAGTTCTGGTAACCTCATATGAAAGTGTTTTGATTTGTAAGCCTGTTTCTGCAGCTACACAGGAAAATTCTGTAAGGGATACTACTAAATATCTGCTGAAGAACCATGAACTGCCATGGTGAAGTCTGAAATTGCTGTGTGTAAAAGAAATTTTTATTCTAGTATTGGCATTTATTACTACCCAATTTTAATCATCTACTGGAAAGAATAGTTCTGATTTTTTTTAACTACATGCATTCATATGTGTTACAAGCCATAATTAATATTAATCTTGTTAAAACAGCCAATAAGCATAACATACTACGTGGGGGGGGGGGGAAGGGACAGATAAAGACTGTTATGCAACTTATAATATTGTAAATTATGTAATTTCACTCTAACATTAGTGTACACAGAGATCTTAGAAGAGTTTTAGAAGTTTAAAGCAAGCAAGCAAGTGGGGTTATAGAACAAGATACCAATGCAAATAGAAGAAATTATAAAGCAAGAAGAGCAATATATTTTCTTACTTTATATTTGCCCTGGTCACATCCACATAACGTGCTTTCCATTGTGTAGCTTCTTTGTACTCCTATCTCTCTCCAGACAACAACTCGTGCTGTTGACTCCTTGGATTTTTCCACTACAAAGCTGCAGCTGCCCATGCAGAATGCTGGAGCAGTTTGACTCAGGATCTTAGGGAGTGCCTGCAGGACAGTAATTTGAAAAATACAGCGATTCTTCTATTTCACTTATGGAAGCAGGGGGGAGGGGAATATTCAATCACAAACTGTTATCAGAGAATTTTGCTGCAATTTGAATTAAAAGAACAAGAATGAAAACATTTCTCTATCTTGACTTTTCAAAACCCAGTGCGTTCAAGTGACAATAGGTTTGCCATTTCCTACTTATTAAAATCCTCTTTTTCAGATTTAGTCATGTGGGTAAGAATCATGATACAAAAAAATTCTTCAGGTGATCACCATCTCCTCCTAATTCACCGAGCTAACTTTGCTCAGGTCTACTACATACACCATATAATGAATTAATTTAATTCAGTTTCAGACTGTTTCAACAATCTGATTTGCAGACATAACACAGGCAGTATTTTATTAATACATAAAATTCATTTGTATTCTGCAAAGCACGAGTGTATATTTAACTTCAAGGACATGAATCAAAGTTCAATGTAACTGTTTACATGACAGCTTTGGAAAAAGACAAGAAACAGTTATGCAAATGTATGTATTTAACTAATGTAAAGTGACTACACCCTTTCAGCTTTCATTTGTAACAGTTAAGCCAAAACACATGACCACTTCGAATTTACTGTTTCAGTAATACATATATCATTATTAGTGTAAACTTGCCCAAACATTTCAGCCCACCTTTTTGAAACCAAAACGCTTTTTCCCACAACTCTTATTGACTTGTCTTTTGTGTGCTATGGTAGTACAGGCTGAAGTGACAAAACCCCATATAAACATGTTGGGCAGCAGACGTGAATGGCATCGGACTCAGCGTCCAGGAAACCACACCAAAAAAAAAATCAAGAGGCAATAGAATTTTTTTTAAAGTGAGGGAGATTTGAGGAAAAAATCTGAAAGCATCTGTAGTCATTTACACTCATAATGCATAACAAGCGTTTTAATGTGCATTCACACGCTTTTCAAGCTTAACTCTGCATCCCCTCAAAAAAACACGGTTTGGACGCATTAGGTTGCACAGATTTGCAATTGCCACAAGGCGGCAGTGGAGTTACACAGAAGAAACAGGTAATACGTAATCCTTTAAATCTTTTGGAATTTTTGAAAGTTCATACAATACAGTGGATGTTGTTTGTGCAAGGTTATTATGTATATGTATTAGGGGCACATGCCCTAACTACATATCTTTATAAGAGGAACCTTGCCTATTTCCATACACAAAAATGAGTATTTCTCAGAGCAATTCAGTATTTTTATTTTCTTGTTGCTAGAATATTGTTTGCCATGCTTAAATAACTCTTTTTTTCATCCAGTAATTATAAATGCACAGAAGCATATTTTCCATGTATACACTATAATGGTAATGTTGAACACAAAAAAAGCACGTATTGGTACAAAGACCCCAAAAATAAAGCACTCTACTAACATTAAATCCTTAGCTGTATTAACATTGGGAAGTTATTTGAAAAGTATATTCCAAATTCATGCCAAATGGAAAAGGTACAAATGTCAAACTTACCCTGTAACCAGGATCCTCGATCACGTCACAAGAGGCAGCATTAACATTTGTGTGCCACATTGTCTCTTTGATGCTGCAGCCATACATAAATACATTCTTTTTACGAGAGTGACCATGATAATCGCAGTAGACCTACAATAAATCATTTGGCAAAATAAAGCCAAGGCATATGGAATTAACATTTTATAAAAGTAATAGAAGGCCAAAAAAAAATTTTATTTGTACTGTTGAAAGTTCCAAAGAATTAGGAAACACAACTCCTTATATAATTAACTTTTGCATTAAGACAAAAAATGTAGGATTCATCTAACGAAGGTTTAACCTTCTACCCTAGCAAAGGAAGCAGATTTAGATCTAAAGGTTTGCAGAAGACCAGTTCTCCAAGTCAAATTTAAGTGTGACACAGTTTATAAGATCTTATGAAAATGTTTACTTTACAGACTAGCTACATAGACAAGGTTAAAAAGATTCAGAATTGCTTACACACACATACTCACCAAAGGTAAACGTTTTATAGCAGCCAGATATTGCAGTAACCCTTTAGCATGGTAAATAGTGGGATGCAGATCTGGATTTGGATTTTGCCACTGTCTGTTTAAATCTTCTCCACTTAAAGAGCAACGGTGGCTATTGTGGGGGGGTGGAAAAACGCATGATGTAGTCTGTATTATCATACTTCTAAATAAGCCTCCCCCCCACCTTGAGTTTTCCTCGTCACCACTGCTTCTTTGGAAGGAGTCTGGTAAGAAACAAACTTCAGTTTTCTAACATGCCAAATAATAGAAGTGTTTGGGGGTTTTTAAGTTATGTTACAGAAAACCTAAAAATAAATTAGAAGTAGCTTCTTATATGAAGTCAATTGTAATCTTGCTTATTTGCTATTGAAACTGAAGGCTTGCGATTCTATTCAAATGCTAGTTCAAAATCAGTAATTTCAAATATATGGTATCTTTACAATTTTGGTGTCTTGACTTCTGTAATACAAAGACTAACGTCAACCAGAAATCTAAGACTTGAAACATGAAGTTGTTAGGAGACAAGTAGCTGTGAGAAAAACAAGAAAAAAAACCCAAACAAAAAACCCAGCAAACAAATAAAGATCATCTCTGTATTCAGTCAACTATCAGCAAGAACTTTTAAACTTGCAGAAATTCATGTTCATGCAGTCGTCTTCCGTACATTTGTCTTTAGATTGTGTCTGCTGGGACAGATTTCTTAATTGTCCCTGTATTAAACTTTCACTTGTATTCTGAATGTTTTAATTCCAGGTGTTCTGTTATATACATGCTTTTACATATATAAAGACAGGGTTCTATTAAAATCCATAAATGGTTTGATTTTTATTATTTTGTTCACAAAACCTTTTAAAATACTACCCATAACTAGGTAAGAAGGAACTGTAGATTCACCATACCAAAATTTCCACTTCGTATGAATTCCCTGTAACCAAGTAAATACAGACTGCTTGAATGCTTACTCATAGCAGTATCCAAAGGGTCTGAAATATCCCTTAAACTTATTATGAAAAGTGGTAGTAAGTGAAAGAGTTACCATTAATAACTTCAATTAAATCAGGATACTCTTACACACCTATTAACTTTCCCCCTTTTAGTAACATTTGACAACAGCCATTTCTATAACATCCATCTAAAAACTATAATTAAAAAAAAAAGGGAGAAAAATTACGTTAAAAGCTTTCTCAGATACAAGGACTGTTCTTTTTCATGAGAACCATGAATTTGTTTAGCTTTTCCTAAAAGCAGCTGTGCTGTCATATAACACTCTACACCTATCCAAGACTGTAGTTCAGAGAGACAATTAAAATGTCATGTCAAATCACACAGGAATGATTATCATCCATGAACAACTGAAAATACTTTTTATAAAACTGAAATTCATGGAACAATGCGTGTGCTTTTAAAAAGCAAAAAAATTGAAAAATCCTAGCAAATATGGATTTTTTTTTTCCATATTGAGTATTGCATTTGTATGTTCCCAGGATTAGTTTATTTTTTGTTTTTTTAAGTAACAGATGGAAATACATGGTAGTACAGGTTACGTATTTGTGAGTAAACTTATGCTTACTTTCCACTGATGACACCATCTGGATTGAGCATTGGAATAATTTTGAAAATGTAAGATTCTCGCAAACATTGGGCACTTGGATTATTGCTCATAAGGTATTCCAGCGTTCCCTTCATAACCCAGCTTGCATTAGTCTCTCCAGGATGTACACGAGCAGATAGGAAAACATAAGGACGATTCCCTAAAAGAAGTATGCATAGAAGTTGCAAAATATGATTCAAGCTAAGTAAACAGTTTGTTAATTGAAAAAATGAGGCAATAGCCAGCTTCATTTATTACAATGCAAAATACAGTATTTGGGAGTTGAGTATTATTGAGTATCAGTATTATAGATAGAGCTTGCCAGAATATTGTTATAAGGACTGCTAATTACAGAACACTCACAATGGATCAGATAATTATACAGTCACAACTACTTTGAGCTGGCAATTATGATATGATGACTTTGATGGCTTTTTTTTCCAATAGCCAAGAAAAATACTGGGGGGGAGGAACAAACCAGGAATGCTGTCATAACTAAGGCTCACTTCAAATCGCAGTAGCTTAGATATTGGCTTTATGAAAGACTTTTTGACAAGCAAATAACCTGAGCATTTGGAGAAAAAAGTTACTCAGAAGTCAGGTATTCTTTTCCAAGAAGTGTTGTCTGCAAAATGTAACATACAAAAATATCTAGCAACCGATTTAAAAATACATGAATATACAGAGTCTTATATATCCAGATATAAATATCCTTATTTGACTACCTCAAATAAATATTATTAAATACAAAGCAAATCCTGAATATTGGTGCCTCTTAATTTCATAAAATTCATTAACCTTATTTTACACTGCTATTTTTACAATGTGCAACAGTTAATACTGATTTTTTTCATAAAGAGCTAGTTTTACATTATTTTCAGTTGATGAGAAAAAAAAGTCATACTTACTGAACTGATAGATATGTTCATAGTAATTGGACTCTGGCATAGCTGTAATAGTGACTAAGGGACAACTGTTGCCAGCCAGGGTCTCACAGAGAACGTCTTGTCGAAAATATATCTGTTGAGGGTTGTGCATAGATTCCAGCTTCTGAAGATGCATCTTCATCCCAAAAATAATGAAAAAATACTTCAAATCTTTTCCAGTCACGTATCACAATGAATTCCACAGGTACTATTTAATCGATCTTTTTGTTGTTCTAAACAATGTTGAAGTTTCCATCATAATTTTGACCATGAAGTATCATTCTCTACATCTCTGACTGACTGAATACTTCTCTTTATAGAGTCTGTTTTTCCAACTGCTTCAAGTAAGATGAAGGCACAGAGGGTACATTATTTTCTACCACATGACACCATAAGGGTATGTGGAAGGTAAGAACCTCTGTTTCATTAAGGTTATCTGATCAGGGACCTTTTCAGTGCAAAAGGGCATAACAAGTAAAGGGAGAAACAATAAACAGGAACAGAGAGAAACAATCGTGGTAGACGAGACATAACAGAAACAATAGCAAAACCCAAAGTCTCCAGTCTCTAACTGATGGGCCATTAAGAATCTACAGGCAAAGCTTTGGAGAGGGCCACCTGAGGGACAAGGAGGAAACAAGAGGAACATGAAGATTTGGGATATTCAAGGGGGGCCTGTGGGACTATACAAAACTTAGGCATGTGATCCCTAGTCTGCCCTTAGCTATCTCTCTGTGTAGCCTCACTCTCTATCCTGTGCATGCAAATGCTGTGTGGACTTGGTGCAACTAACAAAACAGGTGTGAGTGGATTTGGGGTAGCAACTGGAGTGAGCAAGGGTCTCAGCAGCAGTAGTTGGAGAGACCACACCTCTTGGGACCATCTCTGTGGGCACCACAGACTTTGTGTCCAAAGCGCCAGCTACTGTTGGGATCAAAGCGAGCAGACTTGGTGCCAGCAGCTGGAGCTGTAGGCAGTGTAGGCACCCTTTGGTCTGTAGTGCCAGCAACAGAAGCAGAAGGGGGTCTCAGTGCCAGCTACTGGAGTAGGTAAGGGTCTTGGTGTCCAGCCACTGGGGCAAGAACAGTGTCCCCCCAAAAAAAACAACTAGTGGGGTGATAAGGGTGAGTGAAGCAAGGGAGGGTGTCTCAGTACCTGCACCTAGAGTAGGAACATGGGTTACGAGCCTGTGTGCCTAGTACCAGCTGCTGGGGGCAGGGGGCAAGCATATGCATCTTCCCCAAAGCTAGTGTTCATGGGGGTGTGCATGTGCAATTTGATAGCAAACTTCAAGGTGGACTACCCAGCGAGTATGAGGCCCCAGGTCGAGGCAGGGGTATCAGGTGGGCAGAGAGTCCATGCTGGCGTCTGGGAGGAACCACAAGCGCGCAATGCCTGTGAGACGAGTATGTGAGCACACACATCTGTTTGCTACTGAGCATCAGGCTGGACTAGCCTGCAAGTTGGAGGCCTGTGCAGCAGGTAAGGGAGACTAGGATTCAGGCAGGGATGGGCCATGCCAGTCATCCACAAGTGTGCGTGTGCTTGTGATTCTAGAGAGTGGGTGGGCGTGCACTTCTATTAGTGAACAGCAATCCTTACCAGCTGGAGAGGAGGAAAGGGACTTGGGTGTCTGTAGTTATCTTTTAAGCAAGTCCTGGTAGTGTTACACACAGGTGCTGTCGGAGGCAGCACCTTGTCTGTGCCAGTGTGTGTGCGTGAGTCACTTTCTCTCCCTCTCTGGGATACACACTCAGACTCGCTAGTGGTTGAACCTACAAGCAAAGGGGAAAGCAGCAGCCACATCCATCAGTCTGGGACAGAGACCCCCGGGTCCCTTGGCTGGGCTCCAGCAGCTGGGCAGGAGGAACCGCCAGGCCCCAGAGCTGTTGGAGGCAGCAGCTGCTTATAACATCCCTTAACAGGTACTTCTTCCAAGAACAAATATGGCTTAGTCAAAAGCTTCATTCAACACTGTTACACACTGGCTACTGAATCCCTAAGTTCACTTTTATTGCTGTGACAGAAACAACCAACAGACATTCTAGCCAAGAGTTTTGCTTAGTACTAAAAGCTTCACAACACTTCTTTAGCCAATTCATTATCCTAAAAAGATCTCTAATTATCTTAAATTTAGTAACTTGAATAGGTCAGTTATGAAGAGGTATATGTAGAACAGCAGGATATGAGTCATTTAACTCAAACACAAATACTTCATCCAATTAGCACGTTTCCAGTCAATTGTGATTCCCAGAAAACCCATTTAACCTGCAAGCAACTATCAATTTTATTTTTCCAGTGACTGTTCTTTAGAACAACCTACACTTTGCCAGTCTAAACGCTAATATTTTATGAAAATTCTCCATTTTAAGGAGCATTTTGAACTTTATAAAAAGAAATAAAAAGAATTCACTCATGAATGCTTACATTTCACATTGTCCAAAAATATAAATATTTATCTATGTAACAGATTATAATCTTCTCACCTTTAAAGTTGAGTATGTATATGGATAATGGTAAGCAAAGTAGCAGACATCATCTTTATGTTGGAAAGTCACTGTGAACGTAATTGTGTAATAAGATTTTCCTTTCTGACCTCCAGCAGCAATTGAACTTCTTGAAAAGTGATTCCTAAGGGTAAAATGAAGGTAATAAACACATTAGAACAATTTTTTCTTGTATCATTGATTATTCCTGAGCACAGATTCTAAGACCCAGGAAGATTTTTAGTGATTGTATTTCTCTTCTGTGTACATCCAGGTTAAATACACTGGTTCCCACCATCTGTAAAGATACTTTATTATAGCAGTCATACACATCCATTCATATGGGGAAAAGGCGAGTAAACAAAAACAAGCAACAAAACAAAAACAAAAAAAAGGAAGAAAACAATTGTCGACCAAGAAGGGTAACGCATGGATATGCTGTACCATCCCATCCTGTGTTCCGGGATTGCTCTACAATGATTGCACCCTAGAACACAGGAGCCTAAGCATGTAAGCATGTATATATACATTCCCTTAAAAGCTTCTCTGGAACAGTATGCAATTTCTGACAAAAGTATAAAAGATGAACAGCTTAAATATTAGCAGTGGCTAACAAAACAAGACCCTATGTATTTCGATCACTTCTGTTACTCTCCATAGTAACTCTGTTCTGTTCACAACAGAACTACTAAAATAGAATTATCAAACTCAGAAGCAAACATTCCTCCTCAAAAATTGTACCTCATACTAATCCTCAGTGTAAGATTTGCTGTATGTTTGATTGGATATATACATACAAATATGTTGTATTTTGTTACTTACTTATAGTAACAAATATCTGTCCCAACACGAGTCCAACATGGTCGAGAATTTAATGCTTCTTGAACAGAATACATGAGGGGCTGCATACCTTAAAGAAAAAATGCATCTTGCTTTAATGCTTAACATTAAACGTCAAGATCTTGGCAATAATGGACCGCATCACCTATATGCAAGTCTCCAAACTACCTATACCGATTTACTCATTATCACAGAGTGTGTTTTCA
>NW_008825114.1:13602770-13603429 GCF_000699105.1 Pygoscelis adeliae
TCCCCCTCTTCCCTCATCACATCCTAACTTTCAGAAAATAACAAATTTAAGAAAAAAAAGAATCAGACCTATGAAGACTGAAATGAAATGTTTAAATGAAAGCTGTTGTTAGCATGAATGGTAATCTACAAGAAATCTTGGGTCCCACTCCATCCAACTCACCATTACAAAAATGCTTCAAAGAGAATACAAAAAATTGATACTATGATCCATTCACCTGGATAGCTGGCAAATAACTGATGTTTCAGGACAATTTTTTTTTTTTTTTTTAAACAGTAACTCTTTAAAGTTTATATTTTTTGGAGAGTATACTTAAGTTGAATACCTAATATGAAGTTAAAGCAGAAAATAATACATATTAATTGAACATTATTTACTAGTTAGATAATTAACCAAATACATTGACTGATTCAGTCAGTGTACTTAAAAAAGCAAAATTAACTATCAGGTAAGTATATGCAACATATGAATGAAGATCTAAGGTAACTGACTAAGATTAGTAAATAATTTAAAAGCATCTTATTACTGGTCAAACCAGCTGGTATTCTTGGATTTTATCAATGTGAGTTGTACAATTATGACAAAGAAGAATACGATGTTACTCTGACCCAAGAGTTTGACATTGCGGGGGGAGAGCTGAGCTTCTCCTCCTCCTTCTT
>NW_008825114.1:13603450-13637903 GCF_000699105.1 Pygoscelis adeliae
GCAGGAATTAAAAAAACCCTCAAAAAGCAAATGGTTTTAAGATGAATGACACCCCTTCCCACCCCCACCCCAGACAAGTAGAAGAAAGGCATACTCAGTAAGCCAGTACTTTTTTGGATGCGGTACAAGCAGCAAACACTACTCACTGGAGACTGCAAAGGTCACCTATGAAGCCCAGCATTTCAAAGGAGACTTACTTTTCCTTCTCAAATAATGAGCTTCTCTTCCCATCAATAAGACCAAACTGTTTAAGAATGTCTCCGCTTACTTTCACATCTGAAAATACACCTCTATTCAGGAAGGGATTAATGATGACAGCTGTCATTCTTCTTGCACCTGTGTGGATCAACAGGCTTTGGTGTCCCCCCGACAATGGTCTTAGGAGAAATTTTAGCTGCAGCCACGAGTAAATTTCTTCTGCTTTGGCCTCACTTACAACAAAACTTCATTTTAAAAACTGACAGCCAGTGTTTTAAGATACCTTTTTTCTTTTTAACTGAAACTTGTCAAAACATTTCTAGTAATACTATTAAAAAAGAATCTGATCTGACAATATGAATATACTACTGATCCCGGGGCAGAGGGAAGGAAACAGCTGAGCTGTCTAGTGCAGATACTTTTCTACGTGTTTCTTCTCAAAGCATGGGAAATGTATCTTACCGTAGTTAAACTGACTGTTTGACTTTTCACAGTTGATGATGTTAAACCGGTAACCAATGCCAGTTTTCATTCCACTGACTTCAAAGTAAAACCATTGATGATAATGATTGCTATTTATATCCGAGTTCAGAATTAGATCATACTCGTTTCTAAAGATTAACAAAAACAAATCAATCTTTTTTTAAGAAGCAGAAATAAAAGGCCTTATGTGTGAAAAGAAGAGTTGAAATATCTTACTTTCTGATCTGAATAACTTTGCGCAGATTTCCAGATTCAAATTTGGAATTAAACTTCAAAACATCTGCTTCCTCTGGTACTGAACAACTGTGAGTAGAAAAAGAAAAGGGACCAAAATGAATAAAACAAACTTAACTAAAACAAACTCATTAAGTTTATTTTAGTCCTCACTTGGTAATTCAGAAATTATTTTAAACCTTCCTCTAAATACAGCCTGGATAGCAGAAACAGTGTTACATCAGATGAAACTTTCATTTAAGTCTGTCATAATAGTACTGCTTTAAATATTACAAATCATATCACAGAGAAAGTAGAACAGGCTTAGAGTATCCACTGAATATTGTTTCCAGAAGGGTAAAAACTTACCTCAAATTATCAAGGTCATACACAACTCTGTCTATAATGTCATTTTGATGAATCAGTCTTTCAATATCTTGAGAGATTTTTGTCCTAAAATAAAATGCAGAGTTCTCATTTAAATTGATGCATACTGTTTCCAATTACAGAAGAGGAATTACCTCGTACAACAATGAAATCAACAAAATTGACATGAAGACAGTGAGACAGATTTTCAGAGAGACCTCAGCCTCACCCCCACTTATGTGGACAAACTGTAAGTGTACTTAAGTTTAAACACCTGCGTTCACAGCTGACTTGAGTCCAATATTTGTATGTGAGGGAACTGAGTTTTCATGCACACAACCCACTAGGTTTTATCTTATGGAAAAAAATGCACCATTTCATACTTTATAGTAGAAGCAGAAATTACTCAAACATTACTTATGTTAATGCTTTAATCCAGGACAGCACTTGGTAACATTAGTAACTTACATGAGTCCTACCATAACTAAAATTAAAGAGTTTTAGAGAGTAGGTCGTGCAGTGAGTGTGTTAGTGCACTAGCTTTTCACCTCTGGAGATCTAGGTTCATTTATCGACTAGGTAACAAGTAAGAATGAATTTGGTGATGTCAGCCAAATGTCAGGTGTATGTTTATCCAGGTCATAAAACCATTGCACAACTGGCAGTATCTAGGTCCTGGTTTGGAAAAGTGAGAATGTGTTGCAGTTCAAGAATGAAATATAGTGGCAGAGCTGTGTGGAAAAGCTTGCACAGCACCTGCAATAAGAAGAAAAGGAGGCAGATTAACAATGAAGAGTACAGGAACAGAGCGGTAAAGTACGTTCAGGCTGGAAATTCTCCATTTAATTAAAATAAATATTGTTAACGAATGAGAAAAAGAAGGTAATGCACAACTCTAGCGCCTCTTATTAAATTAAAACTAAATGGAAAAGAAAACAAGTCACAAGTCCAATGTACTGACAAAACTGTAAAAAGGCTGACTCACCACAATCTATCTGATCAGGTACAGCTCAGGGCAGAACTACAGATTTTCGATCTTGCACTTGATCTTATACAACTCCTTAGATCTCAGTACGCCTCAGCTCTAAAGGGTCATAATACTTCCTATCACCACAGGAGTTTTGTCGAGACAAAATCCATTAATGAATATCAGGCGTTCAAATACCACAGTAATAACCAATGTAGACAAAAGGAAAGAAGAGATGGTATTCAAGATGCACGTGAAAAGAAAAAGTAGTAGTGGACATTTTCAGGTTCCAAAAAATCAAAAGAAAAGAGAAGCTATTTTAAGATAATTAAAGGAAAAATATAAAAACAACACTGTTGATGTGGAGCTCTGTGTTTATAGGTCAGTCCTTTGTGGATCCTGATTTGCCTGATGATCACTTCTCAGTGTCAGATGACTTGAAAATACTAAAGTAATTAGAAAGTACTAAAGTGTACAGCAAAAAACAACAAAAAATTTTAAGAAATGGAAAAAAATAGGAATTTAACCCCAAATTTATAGGATATTGAATTATATAATAATTTTCTTCCCTAAAAGGTAGAATAATATAAAACACTTCAGTTATTCTCAATGACATTTTTCCAAACAATAATAATTTGGTGAGACATTTGGTGAAAGTTACATGTAACTAAATGTAAATGAAAAAGCAAAAGCACTCCAAAGCACGGATTCCAAAACATTGCATCTCCTAGCATATCGCAAGACTAAACCCCCCTCCTAGCATATTGCAAGACTAAACCCCCCCCCTTTCCATCCCACCCAACCCCCCCCCCCCAAAAAAAAAAAATCACACCACATTTGTCTTTAAAAGCAAAAAGAAAATCCACTAACTCCCCACCTCAGCCCCCCACAACGCCTTCTTAAATTACAAGGATGGATTAAGGCAACCATTTGTTTTCTAAAGAAGACCTAGCTGACAAGCAGTAACTAACTGCTTACATTAAGGAGAACATAAATCCCACTGAATGCCAAGAGTTTGGACACAGCTTTGCAGAAGACTTAAAAGCTTCTCCATGTCCCCTACCAAAATCATTTTCACCACCTTCCTATAAGCTATAAATTCCTAAAAAGATTAAGCCCTTTTTAAACAGGTTCCCTTCTCAGAAATTTGTTACATTGCAGTAACAAGACTGAGCCATTTGTAGAAGACTGAATTCTTAGAACAGTGTACCTTAAAAAGGTGATGCACTATTTTTGATTCAAGTTTAGCAATATTACCTGATATTTCATTCGTGTCACACAAGACCTAAAAAAGTTACTTTCAACATAGAAAATACAACAAAAATGAAACATTTTAAAGTTAAAATAAAATATACTCTAGAATTACCTTCACAGTTTAGAAATCAGCTTTATGTATAACCACACAAGTAAGTTTGTTGGTTAAAAGTCAGAGTTAATACAGTGCTTTATATCTAAGAAGACTGAGCATTGGTAGGACAAATTTTCTCTGACTTCACTCAATTTTACTCAGGAAAATTCAGAATTATTAAGTACTACAAAAACTTACATGAAGATTTGCAAGATTTTCTTAAAATGCAGTTCTTAGTCTTGAGTCAGAAATTACCTATCTCCCTTCTAAATCAGCTGAATCTATCTAAAAATAAGCTTATAGGGAAAATTATTCTCCTTCAACAGTGAACGGTGTTTTCTAGTAACGGCCTATTCATTACGTCATTAGTGTTTCAACACTTGGTCATTTCACTAGAAAGATCGCCTTTTTATGACACATGTGAAACAGCTAAAGGATTTTAATTATACAACCTAAAGACACTTAATCTCTTAATCTTCTTAATAACTAAATGCAAATATGAAGAATCTCATGAAACTGGTTAAAGTTGTAAGTATAAAGCTGAAAGCATTCAATCTAATAATTAAGCAAGTGGCAAGGTCTCATACCTACCATTACATGTTCTGCTAACATGCTCATTTGTCTTCATAGTAACTTACTATGCATACGAGCCAGCTCTTCATACCACCTCTGCAAATTATTCTTAAGAGTCACATCACCCTTTATCATCTTCCAATACCTCTCAGTGAAGAAATAAATGGGTGTGTTGATGTGTTTTTTGTTGGTTTGTTTTATTTTTCATTCTGTGTTTATTGTGTGTCATTCTGCAGGACCTAACACAAACTGCATCCTCAGCATTTGTTACCTCTAAATCCTGTTATACTGTGAACACTAAAAACAAACACTTAAGTGTATCTTTTTTTAAATTTTTCCTACCACACTTTCCTGAAAGATAGCTTTGTTAGCACAACGAAGAGAAGAGTTGAAGTATCTTTAAACTATTAACTGTCCTATCTTTGCTAAGACCCGAAGGGAGCATTCAGGTGGGGTTTTTTGTTTGTTTGTTGGGTTTTTTGGTGGGTTGTTTTGTTTTTTTACAAACTACAAAATTTATCTGGGGGATGGTGGGAAGGCAGAAAGGGAGACTATAAATTAAATTTAGTACTTAGAAACTGAATTACAGAATTAGAATTAGCAATTATAAAATCAAATTGTGTTCTTGTTTATGGCCCTGCATTGATCAGTGCCTACTCACCTAAACTGCTTTTTACTGCAAGTAGTTTTAGATGCCAAAGCAAACATTGTATATGTGCCTGTTAATCTCATCCTAAAGACTGTTTCTCAAAGGAATGAAAACAACAACAAAAAAAGGAGTATGGTAACTCACCTCTGCACCCCATACGGTCTTTCCAGAATAGGCTCCTTAAATGGGGGTGGAATATGGCCAAAATAATCTGGATAGGCCACTTCTGAATATTCAGGAATAGATTTTGTGGTTTTTACCATCTCAATATAAAGATCACAGTCATGAACTGGTGATACATCAGAAACCTCAAGCATGACTTGTTCCCCTGATGAACTAGATCCGGAATCCTCCTCTTCTGAGTCCACTCCAGTGCAGCAGAGTTTTCCCAGCTGGACAGATGATCCTTCAAAGAGGCTACTTCCACAGGGTGAAACATGTTCACAAGGTTTACTACAAGCAAGTGTGGTAAGGCTAGTTTTGCTTTCCTTCTTTATTACACACCCTGTACCATAATACTGATCATTTTTTGCACTGTTCTGCAGACTGATTCTGTCCAAGCCTTTCACAATTTCTTGGCTTAGACACTGGCATGATGGAAGCAGGTTTCTTTGATCATTTTGCTGATGTAAACTACTGTCTTTGATACTGTCTTTCTTTGGTAGTTCCAGAAAGGCTGGCCTTCTATTGTATTCCTCTGTCAATAAAGGATTGCCCTCCTTCAGAGCAACTCCTTTCACTGACTGGTTTGCTTCAGCAGTGTGTTCCTCCCCTGCTGTAGGAACAACAATAGGTCCACCCAGATTTGCATCAGGTACAAAAGGCTTTGGTTCCTTGGAAACTAAGTCACATTCCTTAAAAAATAAAAGAGAAAAAATAATAAAAAGATTTATTAAAAAACAAAAAGTAAACAGTTCCTGAAGTTTCATTTATATTAGAAACCTTTCTTTTCCATTATTCCAGAGGTATGTTTTGCAATAATCCAAAATAACTGTAATTTAAAAGACAACAGTTATTATGTTTTAAACTTACATAAACATAGCAATGAAGTTTCAGCTTTTACAAG
Source organism: Pygoscelis adeliae (assembly GCF_000699105.1). Classification (NCBI taxonomy): domain Eukaryota; kingdom Metazoa; phylum Chordata; class Aves; order Sphenisciformes; family Spheniscidae; genus Pygoscelis; species Pygoscelis adeliae. The sequence goes on from NW_008825114.1 coordinate 13,609,314, forward strand.
AAGATAGTGTCAAAACAATAAGCAAGTAGTTCATCAATAACAAATTATCAAGTCAATTCAATTCCCCAGATATTTTAACCAACTACTTTAAAGAGGTGCACAGCATTTAAGGAAATAACTAATACAATGAATCCATGCCAGAAATCTCATGTCCTTTCTTACTATTTTACTTTCTGCAGTGTGCAATAATCAGACATCAGAAAAGTTTTCCTTTATATCTGCCCACAGTCCCCTTCTCAGTCAGATTAAAGTAAGCCGTAACATTTAACTAAAGAGTTATTTAACTATATAACACTCATATATAGCTCTAGAACTGCAGACTCCCACTTTCTGGCTAAAGGAACTATTCACCCAAAAAAGGAATGTCAAAGTGTATTCCAGAGTCAACCCGTCATGACAAGGAATGCACTGGGAATAATATACTTTACCTGAAAGTTTTCTGAAAGTTCTGGGAAAAATTGCTCGTATATTTTCAGTTCTTCTATGGGTCTTCCCAATTCCTGTCTAGGTTTCAGTTTATTAATATCAGTCTCAATATCATCATTCTGAAAGAGCACCAGAACAAATTAATCTTGCATCCAGAATTAATGAACTTCTAAAATAACTACACTTCACCTTCTACTTCTGACACGGCCATACTTCAAAAGCTGAATATCACTATTTTAAAATTAGCTGAACTGTACCTTTCACCATGAAGGTTTAAGCAGCTCAGTTTTATTAGTATGCCAAAGCCTCCAGTTCACCGGAAAGATTACAAACATCTCAATTTTCTTGCTTTCATCCAAATGTATTATGCACAGACATCAGCCTACACTTTACGTGAGATCTGTGCATAATCCAACTATTGCAAGATGGAATGTGGAGATTTCATCTGACTGCAGTGATAAAGGAATAACTGCTTCTATGGAAGATACTCCCTTCATCAGGGTCACGAGAGCCTTGAATGAAATTTCTCATTCCACTCTGTGGACAGGAATCAAATTAACTCCTGAATATATGTAACATAAAAATATAAAATAAGGTAGTTCTGACCAAATGTCCTTTCATGTCCTGACTGGCAGCTGGAGAGCAGAACAAGACCTTCCCAAAGTGATACAACAGTGAGAGGACTGATCTCTACCTCTACAGTTGGCAGATCTTCTAAGTTACCTTCCTGAAACACTGACCTAGTCAATCCCAGTCCAGAATGATGGAAAAGGTTAGAGAAGCTCCTACATACTGAGCAGCATAGGTGGGAAGAGAGGGCTGAGAGAAATACAAGTTGGGAACAGAACACTGCTAAAAGAGTTTGTCGTTCTGTTCCACTGTACTCCAGACACACCAAGTGTGAAGCAATTAAGTTTTGATAAAAATCATGAAGCAATCTGAACAACAAAGGTTGATATTTTCAAGCAGCGCTCACCTTCCTTAAGTTTCAGAAGCTTTTTTAATTTTAGAAATTGCCCTGAAACCTCCTCAAAGTCCTTTTAGCACTTAAAACATATGGCTGTATACATGATTCAAGCAACTTAAAAAAGAAGAAACCTGTTGTGCCTGATTTTTGCCTGTTAATTTTGTCTCATACCAACCTTAAAATGTTGGTCCTTGTCATCATCATTTTCAGTTTCAATTTCTGATTCTGTTTCAGCATCATCATTATCATCACTTTCATCTACTACATCATCCACTATGATACAAAAAAAAATTTCGTAAGGCAGATTATACATTTAATCCAATACATATCCTCAAGAAAAAATTCTGTGTTCTGGGATTTTCTTTTTCACTTACCACCTGAAAAAATTGTGAAAACCAACTAGTAAACATTAATTACTATTACCAGATTTACAACACAAAATGCTTGTTAGACAATACTGGAGACTCAATTTATTACATTTCCATCCAGTTTTAAGGCAAAAAAAAAAATCTCTGGTTTAAACAAAGCAAAAAAAACCCCAAAAACACCCAACACCCCCCTGCCCAAAAAAAACAGCAAGACAGCAAATGGCCATCAGAAATACTTTACAATGTGGATGTGCCAAGAACATCTCAGCAGGGCTTGAGGTCAGCACAAAATGAGATGGCTACCTTTTCCCAAGGTAAGTAATAATGACCATGTTAAAAAAAAAAAAAAAAAGAGGTCTCAGCAGCTTTTAGTCATGTTAGCTAGTATTGACCCATTATCAGGGAACAGTGGCACAAAGCACGTTCTTCACCTTTTTTGTCTTGCTTAAATGGGGCCTAACAATTAAAAAAACAAACAAACAAAAAAACCCTCAGAAACATATCACTGGAGATTCAGCCATTAAGGAAAATACTCGAGGAGAGTGGTCACTGCAACTGCTTAGCATGGACAGGTTGGGAACTAAATTTTACCCCCAAAACATACAGCAAGATGTTATTTTTTGGACATGTGGAACTACTTGGACACTAATGACTAATTTCTACTTGAGTTAAGAGACCCAGTACATTGAAGGATCTAGGACTTCCTCCTTTTTTAATAAAGAAAAACTAGGGGAAGCAAACTAATTGTTTACACATGACTAACAAGAATTGGGCTAACTCCCTAACATGTGGAAGTGAGCATTAACTGGTTATTCTGGCAGACGTTCTGCTTACTACTGGCAAATTTGATCTTTTCCTAGAAATCTCATGCAGTTTGAGTTCTGGGGTTTTTGTTATGTTTTCTGAAAGATTTCATGCAGGAAATCTCCTGATTGTCAGTTAAAAGGCTCACTCAGAGGTTTACAAATTATACTGATTTTCTCTATTCAGAATGATTACATGTATTGCTTTTACAATGCTGACTATACAACATTATACTTTACCCACCCCAACATTCTATGTATCTTTTAATACAGAAGTTTTTCCTCAAAAAGAAAACCCTACGTATCCTATTTCCTTAGGTTTTTCACTTCTTTTTTTAACAGCTAACAAACCTACTAAAAAAAACTATCAGTAGTCTACTTCAACAGAATAGGAAGTTTCTAAATAGGTATTATGGAGTACCAAAAATACTGTATTAAGTAGAGGTTTAATTTCTGTGGATTTTGGAACACACTTCTAAATCTATTTTCTACTTTGAAGACAAAACATAAACGAACTCTAAATTCTGGCAGTTTGAGTCTGACCCATATGAACCCCAATCAGACAGCTGTCTTCTTTCAGACTGCGATCACATGTTGTTTTAGGAGATATCGTGAATAAGAAGATACTAAAAAGTTTGACTTTGCCTTTTCGTTTTAGAGTAACTTTCTGACAGCAACTTCATCAGTTGCTTACCCAGGTACCAAGCTGTTTCACCATATCTGAAAACGCATTAAGCATTAATTATCCAAAAATAATGAAAGGTGTTCACAACGGGATGAATCTATTTCCTACAAAGCACCATACAAATGCTTTGCAGACAAATGTTGCCTAAGAGACTGCAACAGTCCAAGAAAGCAACTCTACTTTTCTCATCATGCAAATGAAGGAATAACCACAACAATTTAAAAAACAATGCTTCAAATGGCACATGTTAATCTAAATTCACTACATCCAGTTTATCAGAGTAACAGAAAGAAATCAAGGAATATACACTCCTGTAAAACAGGATGTACACTACTTTACATTTCACATAGGAGAACGTATGACGAGTTAAAAAGAGAGTCCATTTAAGTTTGTAGACTAATATGTACAGCCTATGCTTTACACTTCAGAGTTTGATGAACATCACATTTTAGTTCCTGTTTTATTTTTTGTATCTCAGAAACATAGCCACATATGTGTAGACAAAATTTTCATCAGTTAAAACTTAACATTAGCAATTGGTGCTCCACACTAACAGTCACAGACCCTCTGCTAGCTGAGAGGAGTCTCAGAGTCCAAGTTTTAGTGGAGAATGCAAATAGCTCCAATTGATTCCACCTGACATAAAGCAATGTTAGACATACTCAAAGACAAAATATTACAAAATTACCATACCATCAGGAGGCAAATTGTACAGCTGAGCCACAGGACCACTGGCAGGAATAACTGGGAGTTGGAAATGGAAAGCACTTTTAATAGTTGGTAAAGGAAGACGATTTTTAGGAAAACATTTTCTCATTATTAGGCTGGATGTGTTGACAAGGGGATCAAGAGTTCTTACCGCAAGGCACTCCTATTAACAGGAAAATAATGAAGACAAGAGAAAATTATCTCTCAAACTAATAGTCAAACTACATTTGTTTTACATATTTCTAGAATTCATTAATAGCAAAAGTATTTTGTTTAAAATAAATTTTGCTAATGTGTCCTTTGAAGGCCGGAAGAACTTCTATCAACTCAAATTCACATTTTTTAAAAACTCAAACTTCAAAATTCAAAGATTTTTTCCCCTCCTCTTTTTTTAAATTAAGTTCAACCACCCATCCCAGAGATAGTCACAGCCAAATAGCAAATATGAATTTAATTCTGTACTCTTCCATTCTGCTTTAGTCAAGTACAGAAAACAATCCTTAGCCCCATAATCAGGAATGACCGTGAATAGCATAAAAGAACAATGACAAATTTGAGGTCAGGATGTGTTTTTAAAGTCCAAGAGGTAAAAATAACAACATAAAAAAAAACCTGAGATGAACTTACTTGTGAAGTGTTGTAAAGAATTTTCATCCCATTAGCATCAATGAATGCTTTTCTTCCCAATTTGACGTTTGTAACACTTTTAATGCACTGTAAAACTCCTTTACGTATCAGCATGTATCTGTGTCGACTATCATGACGGTGCCAATCAACATAAATCGTTAAAAGCACCTGCACATATCCTCTGTCTACTGCTCTCCTGGCATTTGTTTCTTTATAAAAAAAGTTAGGAAAAAAAATTAAAAATTGCCCAATGACGTCAACACTATTTTCAAATCAATGTTAAAATTATTCTTTTTACCCAAGTAACTGAATTGTTTCATTTAAAGTAGTATTTTAGCCATGCTTAGCGGAGTTTACATGAACCTAAACAGAAATGACTGAATAACTGAGGCCAGTAGTCTACACTTCATTCTTCAGAATAACATTGCATGTAATTTTCATGGTTTACCAGAAGAACAGTGTGCATTACACTTAAAGGTAATTGTAAGATACTGTCAGGTAGCAAATAAAAACCAACCTGTTTATATAAAGCATACCTATCTCTATCTGCCCACACCGTGTAGATACAAGATTGGAAAAAAACTTCTTATCGCTTGTAATCCATACAATTTTGCAGCAACTATCACTCAAATTTGATAAAGTCAAAATACCTCTACCCCAAATACTGGATAATCAGTATGACAACTGGACTCTACACACCAGAGATTAGTGTTTTTATGAAAAGATTTACTTATATACAGTATAGGAAGTTACAATGTCAAAACCCCTCAGAACTGAAAAAGACATCTCAAAATAAACGCACAAGACAAGACACACCTTTTCAACATTTAATTTCTTTCCACAACATTAAAGTTTAACTGTCAATTTACAGAACAGAACACTGACAATAATTCAGAAATATCTCTTTCCCGAAGTTTCCCAAGGAGAAATTCCAAAATTAGTAAATATACAAATCTGTAAGACCAAGCTATCATACTGATCAAACATGAGAAAACTCAGCGCCCTGTAATTATCAGTACAATAATTTCCTGTCATTTGTCTGAAATGGTTTTCTGCAAATCTAATCACGCCCCAGTTCTTATCCAACTCCATTAAAACTACTAGGAACGCTGTAGCTCTTATACAACTGTTTGGAGAGAATGAGTTTTTAATTCCTTGTCAGCTACAATCCTGGTGCAAAAATCTGCAGAGATGACATTTCTGAGGATCCACTGCTGCCAGCTGAGATAGCCAATGTCTGGGAACAGACCACCGTTTTGTTACCCTTGGTTCCACTTCACGAGCATCACTGACAGACTTGTCATTAGGACCCAAGACCTAATTACTCAGAAAGGTACCTGAAGAAACCCTGTATTTTCCCCTGCCATCCAAAAGATATTTTCAGATGTATGTATAAAGATGATGCATAGGAGTTAAGCTATAGATATCCATTACTGAAGGGCTGAGGAGAGTGACTGTAAAAGGCTATTTCTCCACCTTGGATCAAGATCAGTTCTGCAGAAGCAGCGCAGTCTTTCTGCTGCGTAACTGAAGAAACAGTAACTAATTATTAAACATATATATACACATACCACACAAATATTAAAGCTCCAGAGACTGCAGATAAAACTGTAGCCTTATTTCTAAACTTCCTAGCCTTGATTTTGTTTTGACCACAGACTTAGTATTAGTTTTACTCTGTATATACACACACACACATATATATATCAGCTAGATAAACAGCTTCTTGTAGTCACTTACTTGATTTTAGCAATGCAGCAAGTGTGTCTAAAGCAACCCTGTCAACATAACAAGAAAAGTCAAAACAACAACCAACCAGTAAGCTTAATCTATAACACTGTAAAGCTATACAAAATATTTACCGCTAACAGATTTATTTAGCATCTGTCCTCATGTTTTCCTGGTTGCACTGTATCACAGGCTTTGCTTTTAAAACTTGATTGTACTAAAATATCATGCGTCTCTGCTAAATCTGAAGTCTGATGGTGAAATTTAAAAATATCAATGCAATGGCTATACAAACTTTCAGCCTTTGCAAAAAAACACTGTGAGAACCTAACGTTTATGAACCATACTCAATGATGAGATACTTCTGAAACTCACGTTTTTACGTTAGCAGCAGAACAACTACTTCCACAAAGCAAAGGATACCATTATAAAAAAATGTAGGTCAAAACTGGCAGTGTATGAATATATTGAGGAGTAATGCTCATCAATCTGTACTACAATACAAGATCATCAGTGTAAGATTTTTCTTGTACACAAAGATCTTGTCTCAATTAACTCAAGATGCACAACTAGAAAATGTATATACTTATTTTTACCCTCTTTGTAAAGATAGACTTCACACATCTGATCTCAGGCCATAAACAGGGATATCATGATTACTCACATCATGGAATAGTAAGTTCATATGTCTAATTTTAGCCGGGGTTTAAAGGGGCAGGGCATTTTTTTAAAAGATACTCCAGTGACCACAAATACCAGATTTAGATAACATAACACTATTTTTTTTGAACTAAAGTTAGAATATGAACAACACGAGATTATTGTTTTGCTAACCAGATGAAAAATTCAGTTTTCCACATGTATGTACTTCAAAAAGGTGGTAGTGTATAAAGGAAGGGCTATCTCCTGTTAGATCCACTTACCCGTTTTTACCCTACATTCACTTAAAAAAAAAAAAAAAGAAAAATGGAAAGGGGGAAGTCTAAAGTCACCACTTTAAGCTACTCAGTGAAGTTTTTTTTTAAACACAATAGCCCACTAGACAGATATTGCTGATGCTTCCTACTCTATGTTTTATGTTTTTGTTCTGAGAGTCTATAATTGCTTGGAAGTAAAACAGAAAGAAAATTCTATTACAAATAAAACAGATATTATCACTCTAAAAACACAAAGGAGATGTGGGAGCCAATTCAACAAATTGAAAAATGATGGGATTGTCTTGATCTGTTTGTCCTGATTTGGGGATAACCATTGGACAGTTTCCATGCAGGAATATTAGAGACAAAAAACCAAAAACATTTGTATTTTTTACCAGTACTGTAACTAGACATTCAATATGTTGTGTTACTCTTCTGGGTAAAATTAAACTGTCACATTTGTGGTTCTCCTTCTCACCTCCCTTCACTTTAACTTTCAAATATGAGTTACATTTGATTTCTCTAATATTATTTTTCATTTACAGCTAAGTTTTGAAATGTATCTAAGATTTTTCCATATACTATATTAAAGAAACATTACTTACTTCATAAGGCTAGTGTTCTTTTTACTATAAGGGCCAATGATCTTAAACATCAGTTCTACTACTCCATTCTTGCCCAAGGATACTGCATTTACAGCTGGAAGAGTTAAAAGCAATCCATTTTAAGATAATGTAATAAGAAAGGCAAAAGAAAAAAACAATATACAAACTAAAATCCATGCAAGTTCATTTTGAATTACAAATAATGTTAGACGTGTTTGTGCTTTAAGACATACAATGACAAGCAAATACTACTCTGATAAAACTTGGAAAAGAAGAAAAAAATTAGTTATTACTTTACAAATAAAATCATGTACTACTTCCAGTGCATGTTTCTGCTTTCTTTGTTATTCAGATACCTCATAAAAAGAATTTTCTTCAAAAAAATCTCAGAGTTTATCAAGACAGCAGGGTTTCTAAAATTTCAAGTCTAACAAGTTCTATGACTTGCTACTATCCTTCAGAATCAGGATAGACAGGTATGTCCACCAGGATTCGAAAACCAAGTGTTCGCTGTAAAATTTAGAAATGCCAATCAGTATAAGCTTTCCTGAGCTACACGTTATGCATACACATTCTCAGAAAAAAAAATTATAGAAATAATCTATTTGAAAGAGCAAATTAAAGAAATGATGCTGAGACCTACAATCAAGAAATGCACACTAGATGTATATAAGGCTACAGCCCAATGCCCACTGAAAATGCAAACTGCTGAAACAGGCGCAGAAATTCAATTCCCACTGAGTTTAGCAATATGCACTCCAAACAAAGTAGGAAAAGAGCAACTAAGAATTGACTTCAACATAACGAATGCTGTTATTAGTATAGAATTTAGTACTTGAACCCAAGTTGCAATATCAGCAGCAGCAGCAGCAACATCACACCTCTACCATCTAAGAAAAATTAGGACTCTATTCTGGTAGCAACTGTACACAAACTTAGAATAGTACTACTCTTCGGAATGTAATAAACTACTACTTTTTCTGTTTATAACAAGTGGGAAATACAGAAAGAGAGAATTGATCTAAGCAGAATCCAAATTAGACACTCAGTTCAACTTCCCATTTTCAGGATGAAGCAAGCTTTCAGCTAAGCTATGTTAACTATCTGTATTAAACTCTTCCATTTAGAAGCATTTTACCTCATTATCAGACAGCTCAACAGAAATAAAGCTTCCACATTTTAAAAGTATTGGGCATTTATGAATAATAGGTGCTCATGTGAATGTCCTGAAAACATAATCTTTAGATCATCAAATCAATTCTCTTGGAGGAATGTGGTTATGTTTTCAATCTCTTGCACTTATTTAATAGGTTTAATGGCTATTTTGAGCTCAGTGGGAAAAACTTAAGAGCATCTAACCAACAGTAGAGATACAGCAAGAACCACGCTATTTTCATCAACTTCCTACTGCCCACCCAAACAACGAATTAGGCTCTTGTGGAAGAATATTAATCCAATAGTAGGGCACTGCAACACAAGGAATAAGGGAAAAGTTAAATAAAGAAATGAAATATTTCTTGTGTGAACCAAGTTCTAAATTAACAATCATGAATGAAATAAAATAATAAAAAGAAAAAAACCATGGGCATGTATAATAAAGAGAGTAATTATTTAATTTGAAGTGCTTCTGCAAGCACAATGTTAGCATTTCTGGTTTAGATCTTAAAGCATCAGCATTTTTGTAAATTAGATGACTCAGAATTCCACACATCCAATAGCACTGGTTAACCACCACCCCCAACTATATATATATATACACACACACAGAGAGAGAACAAAAAACAAAGATACACAAGAAGTACAAACATGCTTCACAGCTTTTATTAGAATTTAAGCAATTTGATGATCTAAAAAGCAAATTCTCAGATAAAAATAGTTACTTCAAACATCTAACATTAAACAAGCATTTAGATCAGATATTTTAAACACATCTAGGCAAAAAAATTTATATCACATGGGAAAGAAAAGAATTATCTGCAATACTTACAGTTGGTTGAGTAAACTCTTAATACTTGAAGACAGGGCAATATTAGCCTGTGGTTCTGCAAATTCTGCTTCACTAAATTCAATGATATGTTTAGGGCACCATTAATTCTTGCTTTCATGCCAATCTTTTTGTCTGACATCAAAGAAATACAAGATCAATCACACTAATTTTGAAATTATTATCAAAAAATAAGAGTTAAATGAACTGTGAATTCCTTCTACTGATGTCAACTCCGCATGTCTATTTTTCACCATTATTTCCTCCCCTCTATTTTACTCTTCCTTTTGTTCTCCTCTACCAATTCCGAGTACGTGGATGCTTATACAATAATAGAAAGAAAAATTTTCTTAAGTTTCAATTATAAAACTGCAAACTATTAAGCCATATTACTTAAGTATATCATTATCACCTTTTGGACCAATTTTTGCAAGAAGAGTATGAAGAAGCACCATTAATTCTTCATTTGGTGGAGAGTCTTTGCTGGCAGTCAAAAGCAGCTGCAGTAAGATCTGTGTCCCTCCTTTAGTGACTAAGACGCTTGCTCTCCGACCACCACCTAGAAATAAAAACTCAACTGGTATCTCAAGCCAAAGAACAATTAAGTATCTAAGCTATAGTTATCAAAGAAAGTCTTGAGAACAGCAATATTTTCTTCATATATGACTGCATTATGCAAGAACATGCTGGACTTAGACTTACAGCAATGTAAATTATTTGTGTATGATTATTTGAAAGGTGACTTCAGTCTCTATGTTCTTTTTATTCTGCATATAAATCAGCTTTAGCAAACGTCAGGAAAAAATCCCCAAAACAACAACAACAAAACTCTGCAGAAGAATACTGGAACATAATCACAAATTGCTCCTTAAGGAAAACTTACCAACTGAGACCACCTCAATGAGAATATTCAATATATTTAGAATAGTTTGAGGATCTTTTGTATTCTGCAATAAAAAAATAGAGAGATTTCTTTGCTTAACGTAGAAGTCCAATACAGTAGTTTAGATACTTAAAGCTTGGAGAAATTGTCACCACTAAATCAAACAGAACTTAAGATGTAACCACCCAGCTAACCATCCCACTATGCAGCCTGAATTAACCACAAAACCAATTAAAATCTAGTTTGTAGTATGGCGTATTAATTAGAACTGATAGTTGACAAATAATTTCTTAGAATATTTAAAAATCAGGGAGAGAAATTCTTAAGTAGGTTACTTAAAGACAGTATCTGTTCATTACAGTCCTACACAAGTTTTGGAGACTAGCTAGGATAACAACATATTTAATAATACGAAGACCAATGATAAAATGAAAACTTGCTATGTACCCATAACCAAACGGATTAAAAGGTTTTACCTCTAGGGTTGACAGGATAACTTCTATTCCAGTGGAGCCCTTAGAAGTCATCTCCTTCCTGGTTTTTTCTGCCAGTGAGAAAAACACCATTTTTCTTTTAATACACTAGCTTGCAGAAAAAAAAAAAGGTGATCATATACAGATTTATCAGAAAATCTACACTGCAAACAATAAAACCTATTAAAAACTGCATATAGGTATACAAATCTAACTAATATAAGTAAAAGACTTAAGTGATTTTAAAACTAATTTTTGCTTTCACTTGTTCAACAATCTTGTCACACCCTAGGAAAAAACCTGTAAAGAAAAATCTGTAAGAAAGCTCTCTTCCAGATACTTCTACTTCTTATATATACACACACACACATATATATATACTGTGAATTATTACTTATAGATGTTTGACAATACAAAATGCACTCAGTGTAACCAATACTATACCAGGTAGTATTAAACAGGTGCTTTCAACAATCAGTGACAAAAAAGGACGGATAACCAAGTTCATCAAACAGAAACAAAAATTAAAGAAAAGTCCAGGAAGGAAGAAATACAAGAAGGAAGGCTCAAAAGGAAAACTATTAAATCCACAAAACTTAGATATTTACCTTGGCTCTGAACCAGATGAAGGATCTTTGAGGTAACGTATCTGGCATTGTCTGCTTCTCCTAATACAGAGTCCAAATTGATCTTTTCCAGCTGTGACAGCAGAGACATAGTCCGAGAAGCGGTAGAAACACTATAAGAAAGATTTTTTTACATTCATTTTTCCATCTAGATAAGAAAAAAAACCCACAGCAACAACAGAAATGCCATGTCAGAGTAAGGGGAGTGGCTAATTCACCTCGATATTTTATCTCGATTGGAAAACACTCTTAATTCTCCTTAATTCTGTCAAATTTATAGATTTTGCAAAACCTGCATTGCAGCAGACTAATTATATATAACAGCATCTCCAAGAGCAACCGTGAACAGGGAAATTGGTTGCCGCAAAAAAAATCCAGATATAGGTACAAATGTTGTTTACCTATGTCAGTTGGAGTAACATATTTGATGTAGTTTATGTTAAGTGCCAGGATACTGTATCAAACCCGCCATTCAAGGAAAACCTGCTACAAACAGTCCCAAAGATTATTTGTCTTACAGGCTGGTGTTTTGGAAGTGAAAGAAAAGATTACCATTCATGAAGTAAGGAAACCAACACCCATCAGCTGAAGAAAAAGAACACCACTTTGAAGAAAAAAAACTTTGTAAGGTGTCCAAAGCTATCATCAGAGTTTGAATTCATTTTGAACACAAGGGTATTTTGGCCTGACATCATAAAATTGCCTTGAAAATGTATTTTAATATAAGAAACAATTTCAAACCAGGTATTCATATAGATAGGTAGATTACAGAGAAAGAATGAATGTAAATATTTATAGTATTCAAAATAGAGTCAGTCTAGAAATTGTTTTATTTGCTCTCCAGTTTTAGATCATAACAATTATTCAGAGTAGTTTTAAGATTCACATTCCCACATGAAAGTAATTTTTAGACAAATGCTTAACATTTGAACTACAGTCATGTAATTAACTACAGAAAATTATGATTTCCAAGGATTAACTACCTTGACTTTTCACTTTTGTAACATTAGAGTCCTACAATAATCAACAATAATTCATTTTACACACATACTGTTCTATCTGCAATAAAACTAAAGGATATAACACTAGCTTTATAAATACTGTCAGTTTTGTTTGTAACAACGAGGAGTTATTACTCCTTGATTCGTATTTTACATCTGTGAAAAGGTTTCACACTTGTAGTTAACTCTACTAAAATAATTAGTTTATATGTGGACAAAAATGTTAAAATCAAGGAAAAAAAGGTAGCTGACTGCCATGAAAGCAAATTGATATAACAGCTGCTGAGGACACTGCTTCCACCACTTTCACTTTTCCACATTGACATCTAAATGAGAAGCATAACCAAAAAACAATTTCAGATTGCAGATGATACATACAAGCTGTTAACATCAGTAATAAGAAATGGTTATACCAATTATAGAGCTTAAATCAAAATAATTTTATATTGTGAAGTAAGTATATCACCTTCTCAGTTTTTTGCTAGATTTTGATCTAAAAGCATTTTTTGATCTAAAATAAATCTGTCTTGGTTGCTGAAATATTCTTTTCCTTGTATAAGTAATGCATAATCCCTCCAATCTTTTCTCATCATCCAAAAGCAGGTTGAATAGTATAAAGCCATTACTATTTACATAAGCTTTGTTTTGTTTATTTCTATTCCTCCATTTATCCACTGAACTTGAAATACTCCAAAATAAACCCAAGATTTTAATGAAATCCACAAAGCTCTGTTGATGTGGTATACAAACTGACAAACTTCCAAAGGACATTATCTTCACCAGCTCCACAATCAAAACAAGTAAGAGTCCAGTCAACCCACATATAAGCCAATGTGTAAGAGAACTGCTGCTTCAGTTTGCGTGAGTGTGTGTGTGTGTATATATATATATGTAATTTCCATTGTCGTATATCATTGGTCTCATAATGAAATAAATGTAGTTTGAAAGCTGGAAACAACCGAAAGCAAAGATGATCCTTAGGAACAAACAGAAAAAGAAAATGTAAGTTTTCATAAAGACAAAACTCATTTACAGGTATTAAAAGTTCAGAGCAAACCTGATTTTTGACTGCTGCGGCCTGCAAAATTCAAGCAACACTGGCCCATGGAAGTAATATACCATGTACAGAAAGTTAGCATCTAACATAATTTCTCCATACTTATGAAAAGCTTTAAAAAGTTTAGGAAGGGTAAGTCAATCTCACTACTGGGTGGTATAACAATTTAGGTCCTAAGATTTAGAGGTATAATCTCCTCCTGGGACCAGAGTTTCTATCAAGAGCAATGAGTGCTCATTGTAGCAGTTAAAGAGATATCTTTAGAATGGTTTTAGGCTATTCATCTTGCAGGAAGTCTTCCAACAGGAATACAGCCAAATAAACTTCACGTCTTCAGCATACCCAATAAAGTGTTCTTGAAAGTAACACCAGCCCAGAATCTATGCTGAAATATAAATTTAAGTCCTGATTTCCTCTTAGCTATGACTGAGGTTTTTTTCTTAAAACAAGAATTGTACTCTTTATTTATTAGTAGTCTCCACTAATATACATAGTGGTTATAATACTGTGACAGCATTCAATATCCGCACGGTAAATCAAAAAGGCTGTAGGACAGGAATTACGGCAGCCAGCCTAGCAGCCAGCCTAACTGACTCTGCTGCTGTACATAATACTGCTGTGACAGTCCATTTGACCTAAGAACAAAACGTAAGCCCAATTTGCAATGGGACTCTGTCTGGGTATTTGTAATGCAAATACATACATTTTGACCAACAAACCACTCAGGATCCAAATCTAGAAGATAGCTCTCCAAAACAGAGGAGCACCATGGAATTCAGTATTTTTAATCCAACAGCTAGGTAAACCAAGGAAAGAGTCAGAATGGCACAATAAAAACTGTGCCCTGTCAGAGCTAGATTTCCTCTTAAGCTGCTGACATTGCAGAACCTCACATGAATACCCTGAACACTGTGGCCAGCCTTTCATACAAGGCTTATTTTCCCACAATGTGAAGAACCCTTCTTGTTATCTAAAAGAGACATTTTTCACCCCACCCACACACAGGCACACTTGTACCTTCTCACAAGAGCACTCCGTAGTCAATTGAGGGTTACATAGTCTCTCTACTATCTTTAGTTATAAAAATAATGACTAAGGAGCACCAGAAGAAAATTCATAAGGTCATCTAAACTATTCTCTCCAGAGTTGGATGAACACCACAGCTTCTCTTCCTGACAGACATATGCCCAACCAGGCCTGCAAAAATGGTGATTCAATAATCAAAGACAACTTTGTTCTAACACTTTGTATCCTTTCATTTTGAAAGTTTTTCTCCCTGGAGTTTAGTCTTACTATTTCTGGATCTCCTCACTACAAATGTGACTGTGCTTTATCCGTTCCAGTAGTGTAACTCTCTAAGCATGGCACCTTGCACATATTTCCATCAAATATTCTTAACCATATTCTGCATTTCACAAGAGTATTTTGAAATCATTTGGTCCTCCAATATTTATGCAGATCTTTCCAGCTTCAAGTTGTCTGCAATTTTAACAAGAACTCTTTCTTCTCTTTCAGATCATTAGCCAAAGCTCAAAACATTTTCAGTCATTAATTGTAACCAGGAAGAGAAGGAAAGAGCACATCCAGAAACAAACTGTGTACCGTTTCCTTCTGACGGTGATTAACCACCACTGCTTTGGTACCCAGTCACTGCTCTACTCCAGAGCACTTGGATGGAGCACTTGCCTCAACTTCCTGATGGCAATCAGGTTATTTTAGTAAAGCTTTAAACACATATGTGGTATTTTAATGCCACTTTCCTGCTCATGGGATCTGTTACTCTCTCACACATGAAAAAACAGATGTATTTTCTAGAACAGCTCAAACGACCTTTGGCTGTTCGCAGCCTCACCCATTTGGTTAGTTCTTCCAGGATCCTTCTGTGCAAAGAAGAGAAGATGGCTGATCTACAGCTATTCGGTTTCTGCTCCCTGACTCCCACAGACACAACCACTAGGTTTGCCACCTCTGTCTTTCACTACTTAACCCAAATCTCATAAGTTCTGAAGACAACCGATAATTATTATTCTGGGATGGATTCAGACTTTCTTTAAGCATCTTGAGTTGAAGTTTACCAGGCTTATTTGATCCTGTACACTGCATGTCTCTGTAGGCAGGAAACTCCATCTCCATCCCACGTTCAAATGCCGCAGCTCAAAATGCCCATCACACCACCATCTTACTTGCAGAAAGGAAGCATGAACAAGCTTGCTGTCATCTCAACTGCTGCCAAAACGTACAGCATGACCCTAGCTAACCAGAGAGCTTTGTGGATTTCCTCTTTCTCTGGTTACAAAAGCTGTGAGTAGATGTAGAGGAAGCAACTGCCCAGACAGTGAGGCACAGAGGACTTCTGGGGTTCACGTTTGAAAGAGAACTCCCTCAATAAGAAAACACCTTCTCAAAGAAAGTTCCCTCACTGCAGGGGTGCTTCTTCCAGTCCCACCAACTCCCAAAAGGTTTAAGCATTCTTACTCTGATTATGAAGAAGTGCTAGACTCACAACTCTCCATTACTCACTGTACAGTACTTTCGCTACGTAAATGCTAAAACACATAATTACACCTTTATAAGTGTCTGCTCATGATGAGAAAGATAACTCTAATGGCTGCCATGGCAGCTTATAAAAATTCAGTTATCTTAGAATGGTTTTTGGCTATTCATCTTGCAAGAAGCCTTCCAAAAGATAATAGTCAAATGAAGAAAGTCCTCAGAAACCCTCAGTTTCCCAACTGTACCTACTTCCTCTGAAACTGCTGTTTGTCGTCAGCCAGCACACTGATGTATCAGTGTCTGGGAGTGTCTTCTTCCCCCACAGCAAACAGGTCTTCTGTGTTTCAGCATGTTAAAGTGACTCTTTAAAAAACTATTTTAAAGTAGGCAGGCTTCTCATGAGTTTGTTTTAATTTTATTCCAATGCAAACCACTTCCAATTTTTTTTTTCTCAACCACCTTCACAGTTATCAAATAATCTTTAGAGAGCTGATACTTCTGATTAGTTCCCAGCTATCTCTGTACAATAAATTCACCATAGTTTATTCATGACTTAGGGAACAACTGTTTTGAATGGCAGGGATGGAAACTTTCATTTTAACTCAATAACTAAAGAAGAATAAAAAGCACTTAAGTAGCCACTTTGCAAAAATCTAATACTCTTTGTGATGGTATACTTTATGTATTATAATTAGTAGTATTTCCAAGAATACCCATTGCTGATGGAGAATTTGTCTTTGCTTATCACAATGCCTAAGGAACTAATATAGTGTTAAGTAGAAAACATAATAGTTTCTTTACTATTTCTTTTGATCCATCTCTCACACAAACAGGAAGAACCAGTCTCTGATATCAAGCTGTTCCACTGTTAAAGTCAGCAAAAGCAAAGATGATTCTACATGCAAGCATTTAAATTCAAATTTTAAATCCATCCCAAGATATAAAAATTAATCCACAGTAGAGCATGTCCTTCATGCAAATTCATCCACTCATTTAGAAAATGATCAGTATTTCAGAGAATTAAGACTAAAGCCAAAATTCCCTATTTTGCCACCTTTATATTTTTTTTTAAATCTGATGAGATGGTTTGATTTAACGAGGTGGTTTAACCTGTGCTAGCTTAAGAAAAGAGTAAGACTGAAAGCCTTTCAATAGTTTCCTGATGTTTAACAGACATGTTGCCTTCCATAAATAATCTCATAACTTTTTCAAATATTTGCTAAAACAAGTTATCATGAAAACAACACACACAACTTTCCAACTCTTGAAATATTCTGTAATCTCACTCTTGTTTGTCCTAGCTGCGTGTTGGATTGCAGGATTGCTGGAGAATGATATACATTTTATGACAAATTCATGGCTTCTTATACAGTATTATAAACCTGTCCTTTAATTCCTTCAGTAGAAATAATTTTAAGTTTTGCCAATATTTGTATGAAATTATTAAATTAATTGATAATTGTTTCAATGAAATTTAATGTATATTTTATATTTGAACATGTCTAACACTATCTGAAATTTTTAAATTTGAAAAGTTATTTATTAAATGTGAAGCTACTTTATGCTAAACAATACCGACTCCCTCAGTCAGGGACATCAACTTACACATTCTCACTAGGGACCCATAATGTATATTTTATTTATCTTATTACTAAGATAAAGACTGTTTTTTCACAAATCTCGAATACCTTGATGTTGAGAAGTCACTGTAGTTTTAAATTTACCTTTTTTCAGCTGATGTTTTTACTTTGTTCATATCGGAAACCTGATTCTTCAAATCACCATCTCTGATAACCTGGAAGATATTAAACAACTACAAGTTATCAACATCTTTTGTTCTTTAATGATTAAATGCTACCACAATATTGGATGTCTCTACACTAGAAATGTTAAATAAGTCAATTTGCATTGATTGCATTTCCCCGCACTATCACAAGCTCTTCCCTCTTCAATCCATTTCATCCAGCTTTTAAAATAAACTATTGCAATGTAAGTATGGAGTATGGTTCTGCATTATAATTCAGTCCTATCAAGCCCAGAGAGTCTGATTATAATAAAAGAGAAACTTGTATCAGTTACTTAACAGACAATATTTTCACGTCCATGACAGCATTTTATCGAACAAAGCTTCTGCTGAAGCCAGTAAATACACTTCTTTAAACTTACTTGACAACATTGTGAGATGCCACAATATACCTATTTCTGACTGCCAATTCATGTATCTATAGGATAACTAGGACTAGAGGCACAGTGAGAAACATGGGAGTGTTTGGTGTTCTTATT
The DNA here is from genome assembly GCF_000699105.1 of Pygoscelis adeliae. Lineage (NCBI taxonomy): Eukaryota > Metazoa > Chordata > Aves > Sphenisciformes > Spheniscidae > Pygoscelis > Pygoscelis adeliae. The sequence continues at coordinate 13,627,948 of NW_008825114.1, forward strand.
TAAGCAAGACCTGAATACATTTCTTGGACAGAAACCATTCCGTGCTAAGGACTCAATTTTCCTATCCTTCTAAGGACATAGTGTCCTCAGGGTACACTGCTTCCTCAAACAGTGCCTCCAAGCAATTAAGGTTGCAGCCTACAGGACCATTAACTGAACCTCAGTACTTCCATTTGAGATCTAATGTGAATGGCAAATACTCCCACTGTGAAAAAAAAAAACCCACAGCATCCTCAAAGGGCACAGTGGTTAGTTCTAAGGTAGAAGACAGAGTAAAGGGAAAAAGGATGTTCAAAGATATGGGTGGTGAGAATGAAGAACATAAAGCACTTGTTCTCTTGGGAAATGCAGGCAAGAAATTCAGTCAAGCACATACACACAGCCCCCCCAAAGAGAAATTTGTTAGACTTCTCAAAAATCCTTGTTGTTCAGCACATATAATAATCAGGTTTTTACTACTGGTAAATTCCACTCTGCTATTGCTAAAAGCCTAAAGCAGATGAAGTATGAAGCAAGCTTATTTCCAGACTTACCTGAAAGCAAATTTTTTTCCCAGCAGCCAGGAAGCAAATGCTCAGCTTTTCACAAGAATTCCAGCTTGACTCAAGTTAACAGGTGTCCTAGATTTGTCCAAGTACCCTTCAAGTGTAAACTATCTTGACTTCCTTTAAAGAAAATAAATAGTTACAAGAGAATAGCTGTGTCCACCACAATGATGACAATGTCACAAATAATAAGGTCTGGATCATTCGAACCAGGTTGCAGGTCTTACTGGGGGGAAAATATTAGGTTCTTGAATTCAAGTAGCTAAGTGCCGTTTTGCTTGCAGCATTAACCTGCTGTCAGACAGATGATGAACAGTCTCCCAGTGCCAACAGTGTCTACACATTATAGTGTACTGAACTGCTGTACAAGTGGAGACAGCTACAAAGCTGAACTATCTTGAACTGCAAGGTCTTAACTTGTTTTGCTCTAAATTCACCACAATTTTGGTAAGCACTAATGTGCAAATGTTCCAGGTGAAGGTGAAAAGACAAGCAGATAAGAAAAAGCACAAGAACCTCTGCAAAAAAACAGTGAGAAGGAGCAGGTAGAAAAAGAAAAGAGATAGAAATGCATACATCAATAATCCATAGAGTTGTGGTCGAACATTTATGCATACTAAAGTAACGAAATCTCTCTTTAACATTTTACTAGGTGATGGAAAAAAGCCACTTCCAAACTATTTTAAAAGCTTTTAATATTATGCTTATTTCGAATAAAGGACTGATAGAAAGGTAAAGGCAAGAAGGTGCATGAGTCTCAATTTAAACATACTTTTTAAACACATTTAATGCCACCTGCTTGCCAGTGGTAGCAGAGAAGAGGGTAAATTAGCATCAGTTCTTCTGCCTTTAAAAGACCAACAACAACAATTTAAAAAAAAAGCCTCAAATTGGAGGGGAACAGAGGAGAGCAGGGAGTGTTGACTAGTTAAACTTCAAGTTGATATACGCTGGATTCTGTGCAGTCTCCCTCTGCCTTTTCACATTGTCTGTGGAACATTATCCCCTCCATCTTCCCACCTGCACAGGGGAAACTGGCAGCTTCTTCATAGGAAATTTCTCCAGACAGGTAAAGTTCCCAATCAGAAAGCTGCACTCACTGTAATAATGCTACCAACACTAAAATAAATTAAATGGACTGCAAGAAGTTTTATATAATTTTCACCTTTTCCCTTCTCCTCAGAAAAGCAAAGACATGCCTTATGTGACATGTATTTTCCTCCCTCCCAGGTGAATTCTTTGTCACCGAGCCACTGACTCACCTTCTCTGCTGATCCACCTTTTCAGCCCTATGAAACTTTGCCACGCACTGGCAAAGCTCATGCAAAAGGGCAGAGGATAACCTCCCCAGTATTTACCTTTCATGTAAGTTTTGGCATGTGCTGAAATGTAACAGAGTAACACGGAACCCAGACTCCTACTTCTTGGATAAATACTCTAACCGCAAAGCTACTGCACAAAATGGCAAGCACTATCATAATGCTATTTTCTTTTGCTCAAAACAACGGCTAAAGAAACAAACCGGCACCATTTCATTCAGACCTCACATTCAGGCGTGTCTATTAGGCATCACTGGAAGTGCCTGTTAGACTACAGAGGACTTGTGAGGACATCGTCTTCCCGAATACTAAGTTGATTTATCTGCATTAGAAGAACACCAAGATGCTCAGCCTCTCCAAGCCAGCAATAATTCTGGTCAGACCTTGTAACAAGATTCAGAGGAAATTTTACTGACACAAGTTAGGTAGCGACCTGCATGGGAGTGTGAAAAGGGGAATTAGTAATTCTGGTACTCTTAACGCTCCAAACTAACACCACTGTGCTACCACAGGTGACTGGACCTCAGGGCTTCTGCAAGAAAACGTAAAGGGATTATGACCAGGGTCACAGAACCCAGATGTTGCTATCCTCTTTTGTAAAAAGCCTTAGCCCCAGTTCTTCTCATGTGGATGGAAAAACTCCTAGATTTGAGCTTTGCTTTGCCAACTCCCAGGTTTGAGGTTTCCTTCCTTACTGCAACCCCTGAAGATCACACATTGAGTACTCGTGGTATTTCCTGTCCAAACTCCTCACTAGGACACCTAACAAAGCCCTCTTTTTTCCTTGATCTCACCTATCTGTATCTGATGCACAGTCAAAACTGGCTCCTGATTCTTCCAGAAAGGAGTGTCTCATTCCCATTTTAGGCATTCTTTTACTTTCGTGATCCTAAATCCATTGCTTTGGGGGAAGAGAAACCTAAAATGCCATCTGTTTCAAAAAATAAGCAAATAAATAAAAATTCCCTTCACTAAAATCAGGCCAGTGCCTATCCCACTTCCCTTGCTTGTCTTCTCTCTTAGAGGAATCCTTTTTCATTTTCACACAAATATCAGGAGCTTCATACCACAATAGAAAGCCACCTAATCATCAGATTTACTCTCCATCATCTACCTAATAATGGAAAGAGGGAATTAAAAAAAAAGTAAATGCTACTAACCAAATCCTTTGTATGCACTGTCACATAGCTCTTCTTGCACCTTCTTTAAGATTCTGGTAATTAAACTGATGCATGTATTTCAGGGGAAAGTGAGTATATCCCTTATTTATTGCAAGCCATCCAGGTGGAATTTCTACATGGTCTGAATTGTCATCCTTAAATAAAACTGAAGAAATCAAACTAAACTCAGTACAGTAATGCATGGCTCAACTGCACCAGAACCTGCAGTTAAGTGTATTCACTGTAAATTATTTTCCCTTTTATCTCCCATTAATCACTAGTGGACGGTAAAGAAGGCAGACACAAAACCAAACTTCAATCCTTACTCTGACTTATAAGAAAAAATGCATAGTCAACATTACAATGTCAGTGCTGAGCACTTTCATTGTCATTTTGATAACATCACATCTGAAAGAAATTCTCATGTTAAACACACAGTAACCTCATATCTGAGGCTCAAAATTTTTATTTTAACCAACAGCAGCTCTGCTTTCATGGTTGCCTTTTTTCCTTCCTTTTTTCTTTTTCACTGAAACTGGAAGTTTTTTATATATACATCTAAAATATATAATATCTATATTTGGAAATTATACCAGACTGTCTTGTCATCAAGCCCGTTTTCTTGCAATGGAAAATCTGGCCAAAAAGTACGTTTTCAAACAACTGCCATGGAAGACAAATCTACCAGTATCTGGCAAGCTAATGGTAAGCAAAGGCAGGAGTACTAGTCAGACAGGGCAAAATGACTCTGCTACAAAAAGAGACATGCTCAGAAGCAACGTGGACAGAGCACGCCAGAGGAAGCCTACCTCTTGAGACCATGGAGGCTGAAAAAAACCCAGGTTTCATGTTAAAATCCTGCTATTAGAACTCTCTCTCTAGGGGAAACAAAGATAATCTGTCTGCTACTAAAGCTGGAAGACATTCTGAGTTTACATAAACAGAATTCACATGCTTGAATTGACCAAAATACTTTAACATGGAACATGCCTGTCTTGAAAGGGTAAGTGTAATTAAACAAGCTGAAGTATCTTTATATTTTCTTTTCTTAACCCCCCCCCAAAAAAAAACAAAACCAAAGAAAGCCACTCACAAAAAAAACAAAACAAAACAAAACCAACTGAAAATAAACTCCTTAAAAAAGCCAGAGACCTCTGAAATTTACGCTGGTTAATACTAGGGACTTTGTAACTACATTCCAAAGTTGACAATTCTTTTCACCAAACGCAACTAGAAAAATCAAAACCATGTATGGATATGCACAGTTTATTGAAACTATTAAATCTGTTCTATGTGCAGTATATTCTATTTTCTGTGTCTTTATTTTCCAGAAACTCATTTTCTTAATATACTTCATATAGAAAGAAAGGCCTATTTTTGGAGTCTGTTCACTATACATTAAAATAAGGTATTTTATTATCATAAATGGGTTGTAAAAACCACATATCAAATCATATTCATGAAGAGACAAAACAGCGCTTCAGTTTTACTGTGTATATCTAGCATAATAAGTCCGCAAAACCTGTAAGATTGTTCATCTATCTATATTTCCATGGTTTGCTTTGCATTCAAAGCTAGGCACATCCCAAAGTATTTTCAAAGCCAGAGCTCAAACTTCACTTACGCTCATCATGGAGTTATTGATTTGAAAGGTTAAAAAAAGCAACCATGAACAAGTGCACAGCAAGTAAGTCAGTACTTATTTATCAGATAGTGGAAGCAAGTAACTGAGCAAAATCTTTGTAAATGCTACAGTATAAAAAAAAAACACTAGTATGCGAAAAAGGAAGGGATACAAAAGTTCAGAGGGCAGAATTGTGTCAAAAAGCAATTAATTAAAAAATGAAATAGAGAAACCCTAGGTATGAACTGAGAAAACATGTAATGATTTAAAGTTTCATAAATGCTAGGCAGAAAAAAAGCTAAATCAAAACCCTCCACTAGATCAGGTGATTGCATTCTGGGGTATGCTTCCAAAAGACGCTCTACTTCTCACAGAAGTACATGTGGGTCCCCCCCAGTCCCACTGCAGATTAAACTGGAAGCAAACTGGCCTTTACCAGTATGTCATTTCACATACCCTGAAGTCTCAGTAGTTGTTCATTGGCCAAAATATTCTTTTTCAAGACACTGAAAAATCTGTTTAAACACAACTATACAAAAAGACCACTGCCTTCTTTGTGCTCTAGGCAATCTTAATTGCAAAATACTACTTGCAGTTTAACTTTCTTAAACACAGAAGTAAATTGTTTACAGGAACAGACTATTTACCTAAGTAAATTTACACTTGTAGGAATAGGCCCTGTGTTCAAAATTTAGGATGAGCAGCAACACGTGGCAGCAAGAGCCACCGTCTCAGTACCAGAAAGCAAACTACCCAGCATGCTTGTAGAGAGCAGGTCAACACCGTGATAACCAGCATCCTAAATATGGCAGAATATGGAAATCCTGCAGTATTATTGTGCAGCATCCCTGCACAATATGGAAAACTGCAGTATGTTACTTGAGATTACACAAGAAACATTCACCAGGACAGCACAGTGCTCCTCCTCTGGGAGCAGTAAGAACTAGCCACTGCTATTAATACAGTGGTGCTGCCTCCACCGTCTCATCTTCTTGTGCCATAAGGAGGACCGTCCCTTTGCAAAGGGCTTAGAAATTACACTTTAAATAACCCTCTGGCCATTTAATCATTTACTCATTCACACATGACATATTGTTTCCCAATTCAGTACCCCAAGTGACAACTTCCACAAGTATTTTTTTGAAAAATTGGTTTTTTGACAGAAAACACTTCTATTTTAAAGCCATACAAACTAGCAAAGTTACTGGATGTGAACAATTTCCTTAGTAAAAACATGAGACCTGATGTTAGATTAAAACTCTCACAGACTGTTTTGAGGTGCCACAGTTACTTGTACAAACTGCTTCATATCCTGAAAGTTCAATCCACAGTACAATACATAAAGGTTTTGGTTATCTATAATCCAACTTTAAACTCTAGTGACTGAAAACCTGGGGAAATCCTTCAAGCTTCACAACTAAGTTTCAAGTTGGTAAATCCTACACTGTACTCAACCACAATCTAGTAAACAGAACCCATATACATAAAGCTTTATAACTAGCGTGACAGTGAAAATCTGTTTTCTGAAGTTGCCTATTCCTAGCCCAGTTCCTGAACCTTCTACAAGCACTGGGAAACAAAAACATAGACTTGCACCCCATTCCCAATCTTACTTTGTGGAAGTCTCATATTAAAGTCCTAGTCAATAGCCCAGAGAGAGACAATTTTCAGGACAAGCTGTCTCTTAAATTAAATTGTAAATTAGGACAGAATGGCTTTGAGTACACACTAATGTCTTCCTAATACTTTAATATGCAGCAGTACCAAAAGCTTTTAGCATCATCAAAAAATGATAATGTACCTAAGGGTACATTAGAAGTATTCCTGCCATGAGAAAAAGTTTGTTCAAGATACTAGAAAAACTAGAGATACTTTTCTTCCAGATATAATTGTAAGACTTCATGTAGAAATGGCAGGAAAACACACCTTTGTCTAATGACTAAAGCTAACCAACTCCTCTAAGCAGAAAAAAAAAATAATCTGAAGTTTTTGGTGGAACAGTCTAATTTTCAAATTCAAAGTAAAATGAAAAGGCTAACAACCTTTACTAGTCAAAGAAAAAATACTTCTGAAAATCAGCTACTGCCTTTTCCTTGTACCCTTTGCTATAAATATTTATAGTAGGAAACAAAAAAGTCAGATGATTAGTTTACCCATTGCTCCCTTACAGCAAAGTGTTGACTTTTTGATGTGACTAGATAAACTGCAGTACATAATCAGACATTCAAAATGACATACATAAAGCTTCACAGAAGGCTGAAGCACCAAAGCCCCGTACAGCAGCTTGCCAACTATGTCATGCAGCCGATTATCACCAGTCCACTTAGCTGTAAAAACAAAGTCTGATACATGTAGCCAAAAAAGCTGCAAATGCCTAATAGTGACTCCAGTGGGGGGCAGGGGAAAGCATTTATCAGGAAAAGAGCAAAATAAGAAAACTGTACTTCATTTCTTGCCTGGAAAGAAGCTCCTGGAAAGTTACCAGCACGGCAAGCATAAGGTTACTCCCCAAGACATGAAAAACTTGACATTACCAGGCTCAGAGAGTATCACATTCAAAGCTTGCATGATTTAAGTTGACAGGAACACTGCAAAAGTCAGCTACTTCTTACCCAGCTAGCATAACCCCTTCATCAGGTAGAAGGTGAATGGCACAGGGAGAGAGAGGGTGGCAATAAAAATAGCCAGGAGGGAAAGGACAATCATAGCAGAAACTGAGCATTTCCCCACACCAAAAACTGACCAAGAACTGGAAACCCAGTAACTTTTCCGCGCTCTTGGAAATGCTTCATTGACACAGTGCTAAAAGTCAGAGGTGCTTCCCAGCACCTAACCCAGTGACTGCTCCTTTGGCTTACACTGTCTTGATGGCCAAGGTCAATCTGTAAAGAAATCAACCCAAACATCTAAACTTGCTAGTTCACCAGCTGAGTTAAAGCAAACTCTCAAGCCTGGTTTTAATCCAGAAGAAAAACAGAAAAGAAAAAAAAAAAAAAATCTGTGGCTCCATGTTGCAGCTTTATCTACTCAAATATACTTCCAGGCCTTCAACCTCATTAGTACACAGAAACACAATCATCTCACAATCCATAAACTCTCAGCAACTATTCTCACTTTCAAAACCTTGGTTTGTACCATTTAGCTTATGAATTACACTGGAAGCAATTAAAACAGTATTATCTACCTTCAGTACACAAAACCCCAGACATCCTGCTTCTCATAAATTGCAAGGTTTTTTAAAGATGTAGTGAAAATTTTTATGTGCCTTTTAATGTACTAAGCTTTTAGGATGACAGTTTCAGGACTTTCATCTCTGCAGCTGTTGCAAAAGAAAGGAAGGATGTTTGGGTGCTCCTCTCCTCCCCCCCACTTCCAGTCTTTCTTATGTTTAACTGTTACAAAACTGTATTTCCAAATGTAAACCACGCTGAATCGTCCATGTATCCAGGGCACACACTGAACAGTTCATAATCTTCTTGATGCTTAGCACAGGATATTGGACAGTTAAGCTCTGGATAGTGGCAGGGCTTGAAAACATACCCTGAGATACACTGCCATTACAAATCCCTCCTAAGCACTCATCCAAGCACCTGCCTTGTTCAGCACTCTCACGCTCACTCCAAGAAACCTGACTTCCCCTCTAAGTTGGTTAAGGAGTTTAAACACTTCAACTACTGCAGTTATATACCAGGGCCAGGGTGACCTGAGCAGCCTTCAGCTCTTTCAGACATTAGCAATTCGTATCACAGGAGCAATCTCCTAAGAGCAAGCAGCTCGCGGACGCTGGAATTCAAGGAGAAGTTTCAACTAACATATTGAGAGCCAAAAAACAGGTGGTTCCCAGATATGTCCAGCAGAGTATCACCATGAATTTTAAAGACTGTGAAGTCTCTAATCATAAGATACATTGCTGACAAGTTGTTGAGTGACAAGCTGAATGTCTTCCCTAGACTAAAACCTAAACATGAGGTGAAATAGCAAGCTCCTCCTGTAAGCCAAGAGGACTTCAGAGAGCTTTCTCCCCAGCTTTTCCTCTCTAGCTTCTCACACATAATTTCAGGGAAGTTGCTCCCAGCAGCAGTAAGCTAACTAATATAAATCAGCTGATTGTGTGTTACCATCTACTACCAAGACAACTGAATATTTTTCAAGTTCAGAAGCTTCCATTTGGAAGACAATTTGTGAATTTCTTGAATATGAAAACTTAAGTAGGAGCACTGCCATCTCCAAAACCTGAACTGAAAGCTAAGCCTGAGATCAGGTATCAATTCGCACAAACATAGATCAGGTATCACTTCACACACCAAGACTACTCCTTGGTTTGGGATCCTTTCCTCCCTTTTTGGAAAAAAAAAAAGGAGAAACTTATTTTTATGAAGCTTTCAAAAAAAAAAAAAAGTACTTCCCTTAAATTATGTTGGCATTAAAAAAAAAAAATATCACAGTAGTGCATTGAGACATCAGAAACTAACAATAAAAATTTCTTCTGCTGAAATAGAGATATGTGATAAAATTATCTTGACCTTAAATAGGAAGGTCTTCAGAACAGGAGATTATCTTGCCACGCCCCAGCCCCCAAAATAAAAAGATATTCCAACACAGACTTGCACTTGCACTCACTATGCATATCATGAGGTATAATTTCCAGAAGAATTCTTGGGTCACAAGTACGATTTCATTGAAGGATTAACCAGAAGGTGGGGCTATCCCATCAGCACCACCCTGTCCACCCATCACTACATGCAGCAGCAAAACACACACTGAAAGCTACCTGCAACAGGGGAGCCTTTTCATTAAATATAACCTACAAAGGTAGCTCACAAACGTATTTCTCTAGAAGAACATCATTAATGGGAATACACTTGTTGGAGAGCTAATTCCCTCATGACAGAAAAATAAATACACAAAAAACAGTCATAACACAAGGCTATACAGAAGTTTCATAGTGTTTTTACACCACACCGGTACATAGAACAATCTCATCTATGCCTAGAAACGCTGCCGGAAAGCTTACAGCTCTAAGTCTACACAATAAAAGTTCATCCAGGTCAGGTTCCGTAAACATCCGACAAAGCTTCAGTGTCTGAAAACAGTTTATGCTGAAAACAGTTTATGCTGAAGAGAAACACCACCCCCACTCCCCCCGCGAGACGCAGCCTATTTCTCAGGTTCTGTCAAGCATTTGAACAGACACCTAGAGAAATACTTGCTATGCTGGATTTCCACAACTGTAAGAGGAGGCAGAAAAAGAAAAAAAAAAAACCACAACCCAAAATATTAATGAACTCCTACCCAAGGAGCGTGAAGT
>NW_008825114.1:13639305-13646285 GCF_000699105.1 Pygoscelis adeliae
GGTTTTTCACGGCAGGGACGTACTCACGACTGCAGTGAAGCCGTAGACCCCTACCGCCTAGAGCACCGAGGAAGCACTGACGCAGGAAAACTCAGCTCAGTGATTTGTAAAAGCCAAAGGCTTCGTTCTCTCTTCCTCCCCCCACCTCCTTCCCCTCCAAATCTTTGCAAAAGGGAAATGCTACTTCATTACACTTAAAAGCCATTACATTTTATGGCAGATTAACTGCTGTGTGCCCGGTTTTGAGCCACTCACTATGACTGGTAACTTCTTAAAGTGGGCAATTTAATCTTCCTCCCTGACACTTTTCACTCTGTAACAACCAAGAAGTAACATTTCCTTTTCCATGAAGTTCCTCAAATGAAGAAAGGAAACTGCTAAGAATTCTGAGGTCAAATCTTTATACTGCTAGATTACAAAACTTACAGAAGAGAAGCAGCCCTTCAGTGAAGGCTGGTAAATTGAAATACAGTTCAAATCTCATTTCTACCAACAATAGCTAATGATACAGGCACAATCCCTAATGGAAATACGCAAGGTTCATTTCCCGATAACACTGTGTATCCACGGAGTTGCCCATTCTAATTCTTACTCAGTAAAAAGCGGATTTCAGATCCGTTAAGTTGTACACACCTTTATGCATCTTGCCTTTCAAAACATAACATACACCTGGCTACAGCACTTACAACTACTGTCTTACACACCATACTTTACTCCACCCACAAAGACGGGAACAAAGGTATCCGAGGCTTTTCTACTGTCTAGGAAGCAGCTGTGCGTTTTGGGCAACAGTTAGCAAATCTTCCTTAGGGCCGATTCACCTGAAGAGTTGTTTACAGTTACTGCTCGTTACTCCTTTAACCCAGATGGTGCTACAGGGTTCGGAAGGTAAGTTCTGCTTACCATCCATGCAACGGTCCACGGGTGATCTGCGCAGAGAACACACACATCTATACCTCCCAGATACAGAACAGAGCTGCTTTGCTGGCAAGTCAGCAGAAACGGCACAAGTCAGGAGCGGGGGACTGCTTTCGCGTAGCTGTGACAGAGGGGGGATACCAGTCCTCCCGTCTGGGTCTGGTTAGATACAGCGTGCCTAGCTAACTAGCATCAGCCAATTTCTACCCATTAAATCAGAAAAGTCAACTAGAGTTTTGGTGGAGATAATTCAAGTTTGAAGTGGTATAACAGATTCTTTAGTCCATTATCATATAATTTATGCATAAATGCTTGATTCCATTTTCTTAAGTCCCCTTCCCACCATATTAATGTGAACGGATAGGAGTGATTAAGGCATATAACCAGTCGTCCTTGATTTTATTATCCACTTGGTCTTTCTCCAGCTAACCATTCAACATTAATTATGCTTCCTAGAACTTGTAAACCTATGGGTCACGATCAGAAAATACACATGTATTTGGAAGGCGATTCCTCCCTCTCCTACCTTACAGGTTTCTCCAGTCATGTCACGTGAATGAGAAGAATGCAGAGAATCAGAACGCAGGAATTTACCAGCACGTTGGCAACGGGTAGGAAGAGTCTCATTTGTTCCGTAACAGCAGTCACATTGGACGATGATTAAGAAAGAAGGCTTTAAAACAGCAAACGGTACAGCTACAAGTTTTCTGTGAGGTTCCATTCATGGAATTATTTTAAATGCGTAACTTTGTCTAAAGCAAAGCACAAGACATGGAATAAACTCAAGTATGACTCAGGCAAAGACAAAAATAGTGTCAGGCAGGCTCTGGCAAGTAAAGAGCAAATAAGGGGGGGTGTAGATAAAAATCTCTCAAATTTTTTAAAGCTGAAGTCAAAGTCAGTTTACTTAAGTCAGTTAAGAAAAGAGTATTTTTAACAGCTCTGTATCTGTCCTGGAACACAGTCAAAAATACGAAAATTTTCTACTGAAGAAAGAGGACACAACAGACCAAATTAATTTAAGACTGGCAAAAAGTGTAATTTTATTTAAGAAAAAACGAGTGATAATAACGTGCCTAATACAAATTCTTGTATCAGTTACTGAAACCCATTAACTTTCCTCACTGTTACTGTAAACAAAGAATGCAGAAGATAAAAGTTTTCTTTCTGTTTTGAGGGCTGCATTTATCTTAATTATTTCACCCAAAAGATTGTTCTGTGCAGAACTCCTATTTTTAATAGCAAAACATCTGTTTATGGGATGTTAAAGGTCATTGATTTATTGAACCTAGATTTTTTTTTTTGGCAGATAAAGTGATTCCAAGTTTAGTATTTATTTCTACATAGAACAAGTTTACCTTTAGAAAACTTGACTCTGGTGTACAAACGCAGTAGCAACCCACTGCTGTTCTTATTTACACAATAATTCTCACCAATTCAGATGCAGTTTACTTATATGAGACTGCAGGAATCTACCCTAGCTTTGTCGGTTTTCAAACACATTACTGTGTGCAAAAATGAATAGTTTATCCATTGAATCTTTTGTAAAGTTATACTTAAAAATCATGTTAAACAGAATATAATTCTAAACATTTATCTGATGCTATGAAATTAATATAATGGTTCATTATTCTTTTGATTTCACAAAATTTTACATTTCAAGTAAAATCTTTAACAGGCATACAAGACTACTGCAAACAATTAACATTTTATTTAGCCAGAGAAAATCATAAATCTGTGGTGCCATTAAGTGAAAGCTTGACGGGGAGCCAGGCACTCTTCTCCGAAAATAGCAGCATCAGTAATGCCGCCTTGTGGAGCAGAACAGGTTCCACACAAAATTAAGTCTCTGATTTTCGTATTTGTAGGGAATTCAGTCATAGGATATACTTCTTAACAAGACAACCCAAGCACTTAGAAAAAAAGTAACAAATGTATGTCAACCTACACACAGCGTGGAAAGGCAAGGACATCAGAGTTGTCCAGCATCGTAAACTAAAAAGGCAGCTTGTATGTTTACACAAATGACATTGCATTCATTTAGTATTTTTGACAAGGCAATACAAGCAACAAATCAAGCAACAGATTGCTGACATTTATGCAGAGGCACAAGTTTTCAGACAAAGACAGGCTCCCCACTCCCAGCTGCATGTTTATAGTCTGTTAAATCAGCATTTACTACTACGTAAGCAGTACAGTACGACTTCCAGGATCAGACCATACAGCTAAAATAATCACAAATAATTTTAGAACTTAATGGTTATCCCCTCTGGGAGCAGGAAAAGCAAGGAGAGTAAGAAAAAGCTCTTCAAAATACTTTGATGGGTAGCAATGCGTAAGCATTATCAGATCCTATCCTCTACCTTTGTAACTGCCACCTGGCTACTCATTGTTTCCTATTAAACCTTAACCTATACTAGTTAAATCTGCCTTGCCTGTTTCTATACTCCTATGTTCTGAACATATCCGGTCAGTTCCAGATAACGCGGCTATCAGCTCTGACAAATAATCACTCCCTCATTTGAAAGCCAACACTTGTCTCTACATCCACACTGGAGAATTTGTTTTTGGCTCTTTATCTCTAGATACGTCACTCCCCCCTAACCATTAGAACACTTGGTACTTTTCCAACATAGCCTCTGTTCTTTTTCACCTTTGAGAAGATCTTTTGTGCTCTGTTAACGTGTGTATTTCAATGCATACAAAAGCATTTCAGTTCAACTTCACATCTGTGGTTCATTCAGCTACTCTTGCTTTTGTAATACTACAAACGAAATAACCCATCAATATTCTTTGCACAGACTAATTCAGAACATACAGATTTGTACCCTGGTAGATATTTTCATCTAAGTGTTCTGGGGATTGGGGGTTGGAAGGAGTGGGTGTTGTTTTTCAGGGCAGGAAGGGGACAAATTTCTAAAGTGATGCACCATGTTCCAAAGGCTCATTCCAAGTCAGCCACTTTTTTCCATATGCATACTGACAATCACATTTAACTTATATATGGAGGATATTAACACACAAAAAAACCCAACCAACAAAACCAAAAGTGAATCTCATGTGTTTCAGTCAAACAAGAACCTCCATACTCACAGTTAAAAAAAAAAAAAGAAGAAATTTTGCATATCATTTAATTTGTGCACTGTTGCTACTTCTTCATATCCTGACTACTATCATAGGTATTTTTAGTTACAGCAGTGCACCAGATTTTGACAGCTTATATTAGGACAAAGCTGTCAGCTAACTACTATGAAGCTGCAAACTGGGGCAGTTTTTCAGGTTGTTTTGTTTTGTTTTTAAACAGGCCCTTAATCTGGAATAGCCTGTGGCAAATTCCTTCATATACAGGCACACTGAAGAACAGTAAGAATTAAAATAGACTCTGGCCCAGCTGAAGGTCACCTTCTTTCTATTTATGAAAGTATTTGCATACTTTCACATATCTCCATTTTCCTTTTCTCCCTGCACCAATTACTTCCATTAACAAGGGCATCCAAAGCAATGGTAAGTTCCTGAAAAATCAGCTTTACTTTAAGCAAGGCAAAAGGTAAAGAATGATCTTCCAAAATTACTATGAGACACCGACTTCTTGGAGGAAAGCTAACTGAAAGTAACTTGCAGCAGCTGACCTCTCTTCCCACAATGGACTTAAGACACTTCTTGAGGGAGAGGAAGGTTCTCTGTGTTATTCAGAAAATGATAAATAAATGATGTAATTTTGTACAAACAGGTCGATACGTAACTCTACACACTTAAGATTCTTGATCCTTAGAGCAAACAAAGGAGACTTACCTCTTAAATCTGCTTCCATTTATTTAGCACGTTTTAAGAGTAGCATCCAGAGCATGAGAATACATTATAAAAAGACAAAACTTATTGGTAAATTATGTTTTTCCATTTGATTTAATCGACCTTTGTGCATACAGTACTTCCAAGACTACAGATGCCTTTTTGCTTACGCTGGTCAAAATTCCTTTTACAGGATTTTTTTTTTTTTTTCCAAGCTGAACAGTAGAGGACAAGTTTTCTCATTTCTCCTCTTAAGTATCCTTAAAAAATTTAAAATGCTTTAGTATGAGTTTCTGCAGTGTAAAAATAGACACTCTGAATTACAAACTCATACAAAATACATCAGTACCTTCAAAATTAATGTAACATCATTTTGGAAAGACAGAAATAGCAGGCAGTCAACTGACTACACCCTAAACTGGCACATGGTTAGCTGGAGTTTTCTTAAAACAAAGCAGCCTATTTAAGTCAAGTGTATGATGACGTGTTCTTACTGCATTACAAGAACAAAGGTACTCCATAATTAACACTGAAGCAAGTTCTTCGTAATTCTTACATTTAAGCTACTCCCACTTCACCAAGAAGGAAGTACGCAACACGTTCTGGACGCAACCACCAAGAATTATCTGGAGGTTGCTTTTCTTTTCTGTTTTGCTTAACATTGAGGACTACCTTGTGGATCCTACACATATGTGCTTGACTAAGAAAAAGAGGGATACTTTTGCATTAAACACCAAGGCATTTTAAATACTAGTAACTTTTGTAATCTATCCCCCCAGAAACCAATTGTGTGTCTGTAACCTAAAAATAAATTAAAAAAATAAATATTTCTCTGGATGTTCCCACGCGAGTATCACATGTACCAGAAGTTAGAGCAGTCCTTCACAGCGGTCCATCAATGCACTTCATTGCATCATATGAGGTTAAAGTGCTTTGATGTTCTTGAAACAAAGCATCTCAGCTTAGGGGTTACTGCAGTGAACATGTGTTAACTTTTTGAACTGCTACGGTCATTTTACACACACATAACCAACCTGCTGTTCATTTTTGATGCCTGTATTTTTGCCAGGAGAAGTGATAATTGCTTACAGTTAGTTACGATGCATCCATTGGTCTACTGAGAAGTGGACCGAGATCGCCACGATTACTTCACAAAAGCCAGCTCATAATTGCTACCATTCAGCCTGCGCAGAAACACAAATAGGTATTTGCTAACGGAAGCATCTGTGACAAACTTCAAACGTACTACCTTTTCAGAAACTAGTTTTCATTAAATATTGGGGGGTTTTGTTAATTTCGTAGTTAAATGATTACTACAGATTATTATACGGGCTGCAGCCCTTCTCTCTTGAAATTAAAAATCGAATTCCCCAGAAAATCAACAGTCTTTCTGTTGATTCTCTACAGAGCAGAGTGCTGGTCCAGGTATCACTGTTTTCCGTATTAAAGAAGATACAACCAGCTTTCATTTACAGATGTTTTAACCACCATCAGGTTCAATAATAATGATTTGCTCTTTGCCACCATAACCTTAAGATCGTTACAAGATGTCTGTTTACATCAGAGTTGCGTATCACCCCAGGAATTAAGCATAAGTACAGTGCAGCTGTGAACCACCAGACATTTCAACAGCTGTTGAACTAAATACAATTCTATCAGATAAAGTAGGTGCTGTCATTGGTTTAACAGGAGCTCACACTGCCTTTTCTCCTCTTCCTTTCCTCCAAGTACAAATGCTCTGTACTTTGAGCACATTGCAGAGAAAGGGTGATGGGTGAAGTTGGCGTTTCCATTTTAAGATCGAACCTCCTCCTCATAACCTTGGAGGCAAAATCTACTGAAGCTAGCTTCTGGTTAGTAAAGCACATTAGCCGCTGTCTTTTACATTGGTGACCTTTGCCAGAAACACCGGAAGCATTCAGTTTGTGCATTTCGAAAAAATTAATAAAGATCAAATCCACTGTAAATGGCTCTAAAAATATAGTTCCCTTAGACATCTTATGTCAGCTGGTTTCCCCCCAACAAGAGATAATCAGCACAACTGAGTAAACTCTGCAGACAAACATTGTTACATAATCTCCAGCAGATAGGTTTCATCAAAACGGAGGACAAAAGCAACAGGAGGAAACAGCTGACACAGGAAAAAAAACCCGCGTCAAGTCTGCTTTCAGTTCGGCAGTTCCAACTCGGCCCGAACGACCGGCACGGCTGTCCCACGCTGCCCGCTCAGCCCACCACCCCCAAAACGCAGCAGCCACCACCGCACCTTCACC
>NW_008825114.1:13647339-13663367 GCF_000699105.1 Pygoscelis adeliae
CGGGCCCATGCGTTAGCAGGGCCCGGTGAGCTGCGGGGCGGCCGGGGCCGGGACAGCGTCGGGTTTGGGGACGGGTGACCTCGGAGCGGGGAGAGCCCGTGAGGGTCTGGCTGTGCAGTCGTTAATGTCTGAAATTCAAGCGTGATTTCCATTTATTTTAATTAGTTTCCCACGTATTTCCTCATCCCAGCCCGCTGAGCCTGGCAGTCCTTGCGGTCGCTTGAGAACTAGTGACCTAGTAGCGGGGGGCGAAGGGAAGCTGGGCATTGCTTGGGCGAAGGGACTCCTGCACTAGTTTTCAAAACCGGTTTGATACACACACACCCCCTTTGTTTTTGTTAATTGCTGATGGCTGGGAGGTCTCATGTCACGGTCACGCGGGCCTTTGTTTAAAGCTTCCGTGGCGGCTTTGATTAAGCTGTTTAGAGCTCTCCGGGCTCGTAGGTGTCTCTTGCAAGATCTCCGCCTAGATAAGGGAAGATTTAGCATTGCAGATATCTCAAAGGCAGACTGTCTGGCAAAACATAAAATTCTTCAGGGCTGCCCTGCGTATCATGAGATTGCGAAAGCACAAAAGCAGTTCGAAACAACTAGTCAGTGAAGTTTAAAAATTATATTCCAGTCTGAAGTCGCTTAACGTTGCGGCGGTAATCTGGATATTACTTTCTGCTGAAGAAGTCGGAGGAAATATGCCCATTTTCACAAATTTGTTTGGGTACACTTTGTATGAATAACAAACTTGTGTGTGGTCAGTTTTACAGTTCCCCTCTTTTTTAATTCCTTTCACAGAACAGTGGGAGGACGTGTCTTTCTAATAGTGTAAAACAACAAAAAAAAGTGATACCTACATCTGTTATAAGAGAGCATTTCTTGACATTGTTTCCCGTTTTATCTCCAATTTGATAGTACACGCTTTATTATAGCTCTGTACTGCTAAAGTTTTGGTGTCCTTAGTTTTTGAGGTTTCATAGCCTACAAACTAGTTGTAGAGAAAAGGTGAATAAGAAAACATTTTTGTAAAAGAATTTTTATGAAGTTTTTTGGGCTGATTTTATGTAATGGTAGCTGTTTAAATGAAATCAGGTTAGTTAGTCTCCCTGTCTCACCTGATTCTTGAAAATAAAAAAAATTACTCCCGTGAAGCACTTTCTCTAATTTGTGCATAATGTATAGTGTCTCTGATACGGATTTAAAGGTGCGGTATCATGGTTATGAAAGCTTCAGTAGAAGATGATGATTCAGGATGGGAACTCGGTATGCCTGACAAGATGGAAAAGAGTAATACAAGCTGGATAGATATAACCCAGGATTTTGAAGAAGCTTGTAGAGGTGAGTTGTACTGCTTGTGTTCTGAGAAAACTTGGAATCCTTTGGAGGACTAAGCATAGTTCTTTTTAAGCAATAATTTGACCCAGGTTCAGGCTCCAGATGAATGGACTACATTGATCCTGTGTTTCCCTGTGTTTAACTTACTGTGAGGTTGGAAATATCAGAAGAACCTTGCCTTGCTTCCTCTTCCAGATTACATAAATATCTTTTTTAAGTCATGTTTTTTCATCTTACATATTTTTGCATGTTTTTTTTTCTTTGTGAAAATTTCTTCCTATCTCTTCTGCCAAACAGAAACCTCATTCATCCATGCAGAATCAACACTCTGTTTTTTCCTATACATTTTTGGATCTACAGGGTCCAATTCATTTAATTGGTCAGTGCATCATTTTTCATCTTTGAAACCAGGCTGAGCTTCTGAGGAGATGCAGTGCATCCCAGTCATGGGGAAGCAGTTGCTTCCATATCATAAACAGTGCCTTTATTGTTATTAGATATTAGTGCTAGTTTACCGTGACAGTGACTTTATTTTTTCAAGTGATTTTATTATGTGTCATTAGGGAAAAATAAATACAAAACTGCAACTTACCACACACAATATTACATAATAATAAACACGATTTCCTTGTGCCATCAAATAATTCCCATATATTAGTGATACACTGTTTGTGTACCCGTCAAATATATCTAAAGGCTTCATTAAAAATAATGAGGAAAAGCAAGCCTTTCAGTAAACTCCTCTGGAACAAATTAGACATCTGCATAAAGGAGCACAGAAAACTGCTGTCCTGTGTTCCAGGCTATTCAGATGCTACTATTTGGTAATTCTAAAACTCCTTTAACTGTTGGAATAACAGAGAGGGATGAGGAAAGACTGTGAACAACGGGGTTTTTTAGCCTTTCAGTCTTGAAAGTACTTTGTATGTAAAAGCAATTGAAGGTGGCGTAGAAATGTCTGGTCTGCTTCCCATACCTTGTTCTCTCTTAGCATGACAGTTTGATGAATGACAAGGCTATCCTGGAAAAGTTGTGCTAGAAGGATGATTGTAATTATTTATCCTGTTCTGTTCCTTTGTAGAACTGAAGTTAGGAGAACTGCTTCATGACAAGCTGTAAGTATGCTTTTTGGGATAGTTCTGGTTTTTAGGCAGGATTAGTGCAAATACGTTATGCTTACTAACAAGCAAGCCATGCAGTATCAACTAAGCTTTTTTAAACTTTTACTTTAAATAAAATAGTTGAAGTATTCAGAATATCATTCATCCTTAGCAGTATGTATATGATGCACCTGTATAAATGCTGAACATTTTTCATGGTGCCAGTAGAATATTACATTTTCAGTTAATCACTGTAGTTTAGAAATTTACAGCACATCTTATGACCAGTGGTATTGACACTACTGAACCTACTGAACTATTTTATATGGACATGGTTTTATAAAAAAATGCAAGGAAGACTTTAAGCTTTTAAATTTGGTTGCCTCAAATGTCACTAACAAGTTTAGGATAAACAATCCATCTGCTTTAATGTAACTCTTAAATGACATGCTAAAACAGAAACTGACAACTATAGATGAAGAAAAAATATATTTCAAAAAAAAGCATGTGCTAAAATCTTGCTGAATTCATTAAGGAATGACGTGAGCTTTAAGTATTTTAAAGATAAAAGTCACCGCATGAGTCTGTTCACTTGCATAAAGAAAAAAGTGCTTATTTAAGACTAATAGCTCAGAAAACAGAAGTGCACTATTAAATGCAAACCTGCTAAAAACGTGTGCCAGGATGTCACCAAGTAGTTACTCAGTAGAATCAAAGCACATTTTTGAGGTGTAATTTTATATGTAAGACCATTTCAGAGCAAATATGCTTTTCAGAATTAGAACATGCCACACACAATAACCTTTTTTATATAATAAAGGCTTGTGCAGCAGTTCTGATGAATATCATATGTACCAAAGGTGATGCACTATGTCCCTTCTTCTGTAAGCCAGTCTTCATTTGGGGCGGTTCTCCTGCAAGCTTTTATGCCCTGACTGCAGGAGATCCATTGTCGCATGCTGGGGTTTTTTTGTGTCAGTTTTTTTAACATGCCCATTTTAAACAAAGTTGGTATATTCAATGTATATTATTGTCAGTCTGTGTCAGGTATATTGTCATTAATTTGTGGGGACATATCTTACTTGGGTTTTTGGATGTAGCATAATAAAAACCAGCTCGTTCAGTTAATATCAGTTTATTATGTGATCTTTAAAAAGACACTATGTCATTATGAGGTGTATAGAAACAAGTGTGCATAGATTTAGTAATGGGATATTTGGCTCAGGAGTGTTCTTCAGCTTTAAAAAAAGGCTAAGAGTTTTCTTTTACTTTTAGGTATCTATTTTCTTTCCTACTTGTTGAGAGATCCTCAAATTCTTGAAAACCATGCTCTCTAAAGATTGATAGTAATGTTCAGATACCTTAACTAATTGTCTGTAGTCAGAATACAGTGTACTCAGTTTGTCATTGTATGTTCTTTTACACTGGTTCGTGAAGACTGTTTTGTATAAAATAAAATAATTACATTCAGAATGTTTTTTTAATTGGTGTTCTCAGTTTTGGTCTTTTTGAAGCCATGTCTGCCATTGAAATGATGGATCCCAAGATGGATGCTGGTATGATTGGAAACCAAGTTAATAGAAAGGTTCTTAACTTTGAGCAAGCTATTAAGGTTCGTGGTACTTTCCTGTTTTTGCCTACCCTGTCTGTAAAAGTATGATATAGTTTTATCAAATTGCAGTTAAGCACAATTCAACATAATTCATGTTTTCAATCTTTACTTAAAATTGTTTTTTTCTTTTTTATTTTGGATAGTTAAATAAGAAAAAGCTTGTGACGTTTACCTTTTTTGTTACCTACATTATCACAATGATGCTAACTCTTCCAGTGAAAAGTACTGTGAAATTGTTGGGTATACCTCAAATAAATAAATTTCAGAAATGTATTTGCAGGTCACCCTGTGGTTCCCCAAAACGCGTCTTTTATATGAAGATGTATTGGTTAGTCCCTCTTCAAGCTGAATGGAAACCAGCTTCCCTAAAAAAGCTGGAAATCAACACTTTATGAGACTATCAGTTCATTAGCATTGAACAGAAGCTGGCTTATTTAACAACACTGACAGCAATGATTAACTTTTGATGCGTGGTGAAGATAAATTGGTGGAGGGAGGTTGAAAGACTTTCTGTTATTTTGGAAAAAATAATGCACTCGCAGAGGAAAAAGTATTTTTTACTGTGGACCTTGTTTGGAATGGACTAAGAGAACTCTGTGTAAAATACTGGCTGTCTAAGTCACGTAGAATGTATGCAGAACTGCATACATTGGACAAGTAAAATGAAAGAATTAGGGTTGCTGCCTTCTTGGTCCTGACCTTGAAGGCAGTAAAACTCTGTACAAGTACCTGCAGTATAAAAAGCAGTCTTGAAAGAACGGGTCCTGCATATTATTCCTTGTTCAATCATTATTATGATTATACATACTGTTTTGTGATTTAAGTGTGGACAGTTAACTGGTTTTAAACTTTCGTTGGCTACTCATAAATCAGAAATTTTATTTTAGCTTTCTCTTTGAATAGCTTTATGTTTGGTCATTGTTCAACACGATAGGAAAGCAAAGTTTTTCAGATTTTGAGGCACATTATGAAGCTGATCAATAAAGCTCTAGTGGTATACAAATATCCTGAAGTCTTAACCAAACTGTAATTTCTTTTTCAGCTGTACAAATAGTAAGTTGTATTTTGCCTACAGGCTTCCATAGTCTTTAGGTTTTTTTCTTTCTTTGTTTTCTAAGGATGGCACCATTAAAATAAAGGATCTCACTTCACCTGAGCTGGTAGGAATAATGGATACATGTTTTTGTTGTTTGGTAAGCATTTCTCTGCTCTTAATGTTAGATGGTTTTGCTTTCAAAATATAATCCTTTAATCCAGTTTAGAAAAAGAAAAAAAAACAGTAGAACTCAAGAAAAAAGATTGACCAAGCAGAAAATACATACTTAGTATTTTAATTTCCATTTAGATATTTGCATTGGCTATTATAAGAGGCATAACTTTGATTTTTGGATTTTTTATTATGAGAAATCATTATGGAAGAGAACTGTTACCATTTCGAATAATGTAAAAAGGTTTTATAATTTGTGTTTTCTAAATATATGGTATCTGACTGTCTGCTATATATTAGTGTTTGACTGTGTTGGAAAGTGAGCACTCTGTTGCTCGTTTCTGTACAGCCAATATTGACTGAGCTTACAGGGGCATTTTGAAGAAAGAAAAGAAAATACCTAAATCCATTTAGAAAGAAGATAAGTGAATTATCAGTTATTTGTTAATTGTGAATTTTTTTTCCTATGTGTATATCTTAATTTCCTCAGTAAATGATACAAATTATTTTCAGATACTCTCTAAAATGACATCAATAAAATTACTTTGGTTTTTAAAACAACATTTCGAATTAGTTTAGTCCAAAAAGACATGTAAAGGTCACTGTATATTTGATATGGTGTAACATAATTCATCGTTTTTTCCCCGCCGCCTCCTGCAAATACTGACTTTTTTTTGAAAAGGGACAGTGGTTATATTAGAAATCTGATCCTACTGTATTTGATGCTATTTCAAGATAGAAATAATGTTTTAAGTTACTGAAGCTTTCCCTGTATCTTAAAGCAGCATGAAAGTAGTAGAGAGAGGGCATCATGAAAAGAAGCTATAAGTTGTGGAAGAGAACATGCAGAATATTGCTGAGTTGTTTCGTAGCGACTTGCATTTTTCATTCTGTATTTATATAGAGGAAGCTTATAAATCTTATGTTCTCTTAACTTAATGTCATGTCTAAGGCACAGAGAACAGAGCTGAACTTTGTGGAAGAGGTTTATCCAACACCAGAATTTGATAGTGTTTAGGGTTTAGTAACTGACTGCCTGCCACAGGCAGCAGATGGACGAAGGACCTTCTCTTGCCCTGCTAGATGGAAGGTTGCCATGATAGGGACCTCCTTAATGACTCACTGAAGTGCAGTAAGATGGAAAAAGAATGGAGATATAAAAATGAGGCCTTGGCTGTCATGAGTAAAACATTTAATTTTCTTTTTCCTAGATAACATGGTTAGAGGGACATTCCTTGGCACAGACGGTCTTCACTTGCCTTTATATTCATAATCCAGACTTCATAGAAGATCCTGCTATGAAGGCTTTTGCTCTAGGGATCCTAAAAATCTGTGATATTGCCAGAGAAAAGGTTAACAAAGCAGCTGTTTTTGAAGAGGTATGTGTTTCAGTATCTCCTATGGTTAAATAAGTAACATTATATGTAGGCTCTGTAATGCAAATAAAACAGTATATTAGAGAAATTGACTACTGTTTGATTCAAGGATACTGTAGGAGCTGCAGTTCATCCTCCTAAAAGTATTAGACTTGGTCTCTTTAAAATAAAGTTTTCTTCAGTGAAGGCATTGCATGCTCTTTTCTGTGTTTTGCTTGAGTATTTTTATACATAAATATTTTACTCAAATAGCAATGCAAGTCTTGTGGCTAACCGTTTTAAATGAGTTTTACTTGTGGTTTCTTCCTGTTTAATTTTTTATTTTTCTACTTTAGATAACCATGATTGTCTTTTGTCTGAAATGTACATTTAACAATGGCATCAGAGTCTGGTTTTCTGTGCTCAGAGCAATTTTTGTTTCCTCTGAGCTTGGACAAATCACTTCTTACTGACTATATCTAAAATTGATTAAATAGTACTTTGCATCCATAGTTCTGGTAACATTTTGATAGGGTGGCACTTGATTAAAATTATGAAGGGCATACTGGTATTAAGGATTTATGCAGAAAATAATTACCCCAAGCTGGATTTGGGCAGGAAAGTCACCCAAACCACAGGTCTATTCAGTTGCGAAGAATAAAACCAGACTTTTATACTTGGTGTAGTTAAACAAAAACACCCCAAAACAACAAAACACAACAAAAAACAACCCCAAAACCCCCAAAACAAACAAAAAGAAAACCCCAAACCCCATCTTGAAAATGTAACTACTACTGTTTATTTTTCACTACATATTGCTTCTTGGATTTTTATTTTTTAGGAAGATTTTCAGTCAATGACTTACGGATTTAAAATGGCCAACAGTGTGACAGATCTTAGAGTTACAGGTACAGTTTGTGCTTTCTGTGTGTCTGTCCATCAGTCTCTCTTTTGAGCATGTTGGTTACTTTCCACCAAACCTAATGAATTGGTAGGAATGTCAGATGTTAAGTTTTTTTTTATTAGTCTTGTGAAAATTGGTGGCTTGGTAAAAAGCGACATCAAATTATTTTTCCTTGAAGAGAAGGTTCAGCTGTTTATTTGTTACATGTCTGAGAAACAGAAGTGGTTTTAGATGTGCCAACTGAGTGGCTAGGCAAGAGCTCATCCCGGTCTGAGATAGATACAAACCACTGGAAAGTGCACTGCTTGAATTCTGCTTCTCTGCCTCACAATTTGTTGTGATCTAAACAGATTGCTTTTGAGGAAGAAGCAATCTAGTAGTTCTAAAGCTATGAATATGTATGTTATTAGGTACATACATAAGTGTGTATGTTAGCCTTTTGATGCACTGTTTTTGACACATACTTGAGCTTTCCATTGATTTATTCTGAGAAAATCTGTAAATGCTTTATCTTTGGATCAGTCAGCCTGTACTCTGATTTGTCTATTGTTGCAAGACATCCCCACCATTCCTCACAAGATTGTTTTTTGTCTAGTCTTTGGCTAATGGGTATGTAAAGCACTTTAAAACTTGTTTTGCCCTCAAAACTTTTTTCGTCTGTGTGGTGTATAGGTGTACCTAGGAATGCTTCTCAGCTTTTAATTGTACTGTGACTTTTCCAGGTATGCTAAAAGATGTAGAAGATGACATGCAAAGACGAGTGAAGGTATTTTTCTCACATTTGCCTTGTCAATTATACTTCAAGTGTACTTAACATAGGTTTGGAGGAGGGAGTTGGATTATGAAGAATGCAGCGGTTTTGTATCATTATATGGTGGGGTTTTTTTTAAGTACTGCCATAATGGTTTTGTGTAAGATGCTGATAGTTTGCCTTCTAGCTAAAGATGATGAAGTATTCAGGCTTTTCTAAATTCCTTAATAGTTGCTTCACTAGTAATAGGTGGAATCATGATGTAGAAGATAACACTGGGTTGGGGCACAGAAAATGTATATTTAACTTCTGGCTCTTACACAGATACACTATGTGATTCTAAAGAAGTCACTTGATCTTACTTTACCACAGTTTACAATATAGAATGTTCATACAATTTCCTTGCCTATTTGCAGAGTGGACTGAGATAGGTCTCGTTACTACAGGAGAGTCTTGGATCATTCAAGTGCCTAGATGATATATTAAGAGGTTTTGAACTTGAGAACTGATTTTTAGGGTTATTTAACAGATGGATGTTCTGGAAAGGGTAAAGGGATTTTATCAGTAGTTTCCTTTTGTAATTTTTAATAAATTATTTGAAATTCCTTTACCTTCTAGAGCACTCGAAGTCGACAAGGAGAAGAGAGAGATCCAGAAGTTGAACTTGAAGTAATGAATTGTTTACTTTTCTCTGGATTTCATGGATTAGTGCAGCATTACTTTAATCAGTAGTTACCAGTTTGTGAGAAATGTGTCACCAGTGTTGCTACTACTGTCATATCTGAGCTGCTCTAAACAGGGCCCTGAGCAAATCCCAGGCTAGCAGGTAGGCTTTTATGCTCTTAAGCGTATGCACGAGAGTTCTGGATCGATCCCAACATCAGATGGGATGCTGCTGCAATGCTGTCATTTATGCACCTACCTCTCAAGAAAAAGCCATTAGCAAAGTAGGTGGTCTTATCTATCCTGCACCTTCTTCCCTTAGTTCCTTCCCAGCAGCTTTTACTGCTGCTGGCAGCATTACTGTCAAGGGAGAAAGTAGGAAGAGAAGGTGAAAGCAGTGTAGGTCCTTCCAGAAAAAGTGATAATTGATGTAGTTCGTGTGGTAGAGTTAGAAGGGTGTGGATTTCCTTTCCCAGTAATGTTGTTTCTTCAGAAATTGCTTTTAACATAGAACTTCAGCAAAAAGGAGAGAAAATGGGTTTAATAATTTGTGGTTGTTCACTTAAACTGAGATTTGAATGGCATTTGCATAGGAGATAGCTATACAGCCAGAGGTTGTGCTTTACCCAAAGTATCTTAGTATTTTTTGTTAGTGCTTTTCTGACAGCAGTACAGATTTCTTCTACAAATTCTATAACTTTTCTTCAGAATCATACTAGATAGCATATTTTTAAGACTAGAGAGCGTACTTCAATAAATCTATAATTTTTTTTTAATAAGTTTCAGGATTTAATGCATATTGCTTAGTAATTTGCAGTATTTTCTTATTACAGCATCAACAGTGTTTAGCTGTGTTCAGCAGAGTCAAGTTTACCCGGGTACTACTGACTGTTCTAATAGCATTTACCAAAAAAGAGGTACGTTCATTTGGTGTTTCTGTGTTCACATTATGATCCTGTGAAATACTCCTTATTTTTTTTTCTTCTCTAAGGTCAAGCAATTATTCTGTAGATTTGAATTGATGTTGCTGCAGGTAAAGGGTTGGATAAGGCCTTACTGTGGCAACCATTCAGTTTTCATTCATTTTTAAAGAAAACAGAGGGAAGGCTAGTAGCTGACATTATTATGGCCTTGCAGAGAGAAGGAATATTCATTTTAGAACACTTAAAGAAAAGTACTTAGGGGTTTTGGATTACTCTTTTCACACACATGAGCAAAACTTTTCTTTGTTGAGTTCAGTCCCCTTCTGAGTAGTTACCTCACATGGGGCAGTGTTTTGTCCATCTCAAGAGAACTGTTAGCTTTTCCTTCCATGTGGTATTGAATTTGTATCTAGACTACGTTGGTCTGAGAAGAGGAATATAACAACTTTCCACACAATTTGCCTGCTGTTTTTGAATATAAGATTTCCTAATTGTTGAAGGGGGAAGGAACTGCATGTTTTAGGGCAAAGGGGTAGAATCACATGTCACATAAGACAAAGCTTTTTTTTTTTTTTAAGAGCTTTTTCTTTCTACAAGGATAAATATCCATCTATTGCTTATTGTTATTTCCATTTTCATAAAGAAATAAACAAGTTTCTTGCTTAAGTGGCATGGAGTCTTTCCCACATATTTTGCTGTTGGCGCAGCTGCGTACTGTACAGTTTAAAAGACCTTGATGAAATTGAAAGTCAGGTGCAAGTATCATTGATAGACATCAGTGTTGAAGAAAAAGTGATTGAGTGGTTGAGAACAATTGTATTCTGAGTATGACCATTCGCTATATCAGAAATCAAACTGTGACATAAAAGTGATCTACACTGATGTACAACCAAATTCTGTCTGTGTTAACTGCTCTGGGTTAGTGATCTGTGCAAAATCAGATTATCTTAGTGTTGCTAAAGTCTGATTACTTAAAGTATAAGTTATTTACATCATGGACTACTTCGATTTGAATTAGATCTGCTTAGCAGCTTATTCTTTTAGTAGATTTGTGGATGCTATAATACATGAACATGTATTATGCAGAGCTACAGATCCTGTTCAGCTTCTATTAGATCTTTGGGGGGGGGCGTTTAAACATCTTTTCTTCTAAAAGAAGTCAAGTTTCAGTTCGACTTGAGATTTCAAATATTTGAAGTTCCATCAGGGACTGTTAGTCCAGTATTTTTAAAACGAGATTTTAGATTTTACAGAGAGCTATTTTAAGTGGTACCCAAACAGATTTGGATTCATATGACATCAGAAAATTCAGCATGTCAGCAGATCATGAATCAAGGTCTCTGATGCACATCTGGTATCTTCTAATGTTACATAGTGATTTTATTTCAGTTGATAGGTTGTTTTGTGTATATTCTCAAAAATTCTGCATTTTCTAATGATAGTAGATTTTTGCAGTTTGGAGTTCTGCGTCATTTGGCAGAAGAGTTTTGTGGGGGGTTTTGCACACACAAACACACACACACATAAACCCCCACCCAGTTCTTCAAAATCAAAAGTAGAAGACTTGTGTGTAGCGTATACTAGACTTTCAGTTGTAGTTATTGTTAAGGCTTATCTTATACTTATATACTTATCTTATATACAAAAAATACAGTATTAAATGTATGTATAGATATGTAAAATATAAAGAACTCTTTATTGCACAAAAATCTGCTGTGTTGTTTTTTTTTTTCCAGAATGGTTATGTACAAACATTCGAATCCTAATATCATTCTTTTTTCTGATACTAGCATTAATTCTATAGTCAAAATATGTTGGTTCATAATGTGAATAACTGTTGCCTGCCTTTCAGACAAGTGCAGTTGCAGAAGCTCAGAAGCTAATGACTCAGGCAGCTGACTTGCTTTCTGCCATCCACAATTCATTGCATCATGGTATCCAGGCACAGAATGATACCACTAAAGGAGGTATGTATCAAATTTTACCATTTTTTTCCTTTCTTAAATATGCTGTCTTGATAAACTTTAATAGCTATGTGTGTTTAAAAAAACCCACACTATTTACTTTGAACTAATAATACTCGTTATACAAACTGTTACAGATTTGCTTTGCTTGATCTTAACTGTATTTCACTAAATGATGGTGCTCCTGAAAGCAATACTGTCACTTCAAAGCCAGAGATGATGTGAACTTTTGATTAAGCTCATTACACTTCGAATCAGTGTATATGCCATTTCAAAATAGGGAAGACCACCTCACTGTCTGCACAGATATATGCTGAGGTGTTGAGGGTTGGGTTTTCTAAAATAGTAAACATTGTCTCAGTTGGGTAGTTAGTGTCCTTTCAAGTTTGAAATGAGTTCTGAAAACACAGCTTATATGCAGCTTTTCTCTCTTTCTCTCTTCCCCCCTCCTTCATTAGATCATCCTATTATGATGGGCTTTGAGCCCCTTGTTAACCAGAGATTGCTGCCACCAACTTTCCCTCGCTACGCAAAAATAATTAAAAGGGAAGAAATGGTCAATTATTTTTCCAAACTAATAGACCGAATAAAAACTGTATGTGAAGTAGTCAACTTAACTAATTTGCACTGTATACTGGTAAGCATGAATATTTATCTTATTTATAGCCAAACATAAGATCTTAAAATGTAACTTGGAAAAAATCATTCCATATATACATGCTGTTGCTCACTGGAGGAAAAACTGAGCTGTATGTATAAATCTTCTCGTGTTTCCCATTGTTGTGTACAATTTCAAAATTTGCTGTCTTTCCTGATACTTAATACTCGTCTTTTTTTTTGACAAAGACCTTTTGTCCTCTCAAACCTCCCATTTTTCCCATAATCTGTCTAATAATTATGCATGTTAGTGGTGGAGCACAAGCAAGTTAATTTCCTTGTAGCTCTTTGGTTGAAGAGCTGCATCTGCAGTAGCAGAATGTGATTCCTTGCTATATTCCTGATTTTTTTCAGTTTCAGTAAGCAGTATTCTGCATATGTGCCTGTAACACAAGAGAGCACGTAATACATGTTTGTTTAAGCATGTAATTCCCTGAATAGGCATAAAGTTAAGCACCTGCTTGTTCTTTCCTGCATAAGTGATGTTATTCTCAGTTACTGCCTACATGTATTAGAAGACACTTAAATGCTTGAAATACGTTTTACCATTCATGCGTTCACTGACTGAGAAAAGAGCCACAGTTACATCAGTTTGAAGATCAAGCCAAAATCTTTCATCTTCCTATTTCCTGTTAAATTAATTAAAGCAGTGTTTGCATGAAACATCTGGTACCAGTTAAACATTGCAGTTTTGTTACATATTTGGTTTAGTTATGTTGCGATCTTAACAGTTTCACAGTAGCTTATTTCTATACTATCATCCTTCTAATTGTTGCTTCTGAGGAAGAAAATTCAGAAACCTTTTGTTCTGTTGAATAACAAGTAATTGCAGAAAAAATAGATTTTAACTTCATAATATGTTCTATTGTGTTCAAATTATTCATGCTTACTTTCTTACAATTTGTATGAGATATGCTATGTGTATGTCTATGTATACAAAATATAGATGTATTTACACAATTGTATATATATGCATATATATAAAAATGCAAATGCATGTGTATGTATAAAAATGTAAATACATGTGTGTATATATATAAAAATTGGTGTATTAACCTGAATTGTCTTTTTCTTTCCTAAATGTAAATTAGGATTTTTTCTGTGAGTTTAGTGAGCAATCACCATGTGTTCTTTCAAGATCCCTGTTACAGGCAAGTCCTAATCTATGTCTTTGAATAAAATACTTCCGCATTCATTATAAACATGGATTCATCTCCTTGTTTCAAATATTTAAATTATTTGCATATCACTTAATAATATACAAGTGGTAAAAAATTTTCTGGAGATACTTAGGTATATGGAGGCTTATGTTCTGATCTAATTTTTTAAAACATTTTTAAATACTGCTGTTTAGATCATGTTAGTGCATGCCAATTAAACAGTGTTAAAATTTTTTCTCTGCCATAAAGCTGGACCTGTACACACGTTTTTATGCTGTTCTCCATATGCTGTCTCAGTTTGGGGCTGATGTTTGTATTGATCCTCCCTGTTTGGACTGAATTTCATGTATAGACTGCCTCTATTGCTACAACAGTAAAACTGATGGCTAGGGCAGAACAGGCTACTGCTTTTCTTCTCACTGCTTCACTTACCTTGAAAGTATATTATATATTCCTTAACTCAGAGTAAAATATAATACCTTATAGGAGGTTTTGATCTGAGTAGGGTGTCCCTGGATGTCAGAACTTCTTTCCATTTGATCCCGATTAAACCACGTATAGAGCCAATGGAACATAACTGTTGGCAAGTAAAATGTTTTTGTAGTGTGTGTGTTCTGACTTTCCACTACATGTGTTTGTGCAACCCCTGTGGGGGCCTGACAGCAGAGCTTTTTCTCTAGCTGCTGAAGAACTGTGTAAGAAAGGGACACAGCACTTGTGGAGGAAAGTGCAATGAGCATCAGACGCGACCAATGAAAGCAGTAGTATCTATAGGGGTAGAAAAAAGTCTGCATTAGTCTGAAGATTTATCTTTATCTGCCTCCAGAGAAACTGCATAACCTCTTTTACGTTAATCTTCAGAAACATCTGTCTGATTAATCATCTTTAAAGTCCAAGAAATAAAATCATTTTGCATGCATTGTCTTATGCAAGTAATAGCGCTGTATTTTGTGTCATGGGAATATGACAGAAGTGACAGATCTCAATATGCCTCTATGTTCTGAGTCTGTAATCTTGTACCTAGCTGAACCGTTTTAATTCTTAAAGCAGTCTTACAAGTTTCTGATACAATACAGGTACTATAAGAGCTTTCTATTAGTAATTTCTCGAGCATTAATTTTAACTTAAAACATGTTTCTAAAAACACATTTTCACTTTCAGACAACTTTTCTGGTAGATAACAAGAAGGTATTTGGCACTCACCTCATGCAAGACATGGTAAAAGATGCTTTAAGGTCTTTTGTCAGTCCTCCAGTACTTTCTCCAAAGTAAGTGGATCTTGAGTTTACTTGCATGTGTTTACATGTCTGATGAAAAAATATTTCTGCTTACAAAAGCAAGGACAGACATATCAAGAACATACACATTTTGTACTTACTAGTGCTTACGTATGAAGGAGTCAGTTGTTGTTGCTGCACTCATGTTTCTTTTTTAATTTTGTGCTACATAGACTGGTGACGTTTATAAACATATTTATGTCTGTGGATATTTCCCTTTTAGGTGTTGTCTTTATAATAATCACCAGGCGAAGGACTACATTGATTCCTTTGTGACACATTGCGTTCGGGTAAGTGTTCATTTCAATTGCAGCATGTTTATGTGTATATGAGCACTTTCAAGATTCGCTTACGTTGGAAAATGAGACCAGTTTTTTTAGACACCTGACATGAAGGCAAAATTGCCGAAGTTGGCCATCTTAAAATGGTAACACTTTTAAAAAGCCAGTATAATTATTGCTGTTTATTTCCTGTATTATTCTTCCAGATTTTTCACTAACATTTCACTTTATTAGAAATCTGCACCTACTAGGACTTTACAGGGTAGTTTCATGTCACAAAACAAATGCATAGCACTAGTGAAAACAAAATTATTTTTACATTCTCTCCATTTTAAAAATTCTTTAAATTGTTTTAAAAGATTCAGTTATTGAATGCGGCACAATGAAAATCTAAGACAATCATAGAATCATTTAGGTTGGAAAAGACCCTTAAGATCATCAAGTCCAACCACCAACCTAACACTGCCAAGTCCACCACTAAACCGTGTCCCTAAGCACCACGTCTACACGTCTTTTAAATACCTCCAGGGACAGTGACTCAACCACTTCCCTGGGCAGCCTGTTCCAATGCTTGACAACCCTTCCGGTGAAGAAATTTTTTCCTCATGTCCAATCTAAACCTCCCCTGGCGCAACTTGAGGCCATTTCCTCTCGTCCTTTCGCCAGTTACTTGGGAGAAGAGACCAACACCCACCTCGCTACAACCTCCTTTCAGGTAGTTGTAGAAGGCGATAAGGTCTCCCCTCAGCCTCCTTTTCTCCAGGCTAAACAACCCCAGTTCCCTCAGCCGCTCCTCATAAGACTTGTTCTCCAGACCCTTCACCAGCCTCGTTGCCCTTCTCTGGACA